>NC_083224.1:3343936-3643936 GCF_032191835.1 Heteronotia binoei
GGCGCAGATAGAGCCAACAGAGCAAACAGGACAAAATAAATAGGCTGCATTATGCAGCACAGTTGAGAAAGTGCCTTATCCCATATACTGATGAAGTATATACAGGATTTGAGAACAAAATTGTTTCCGGCGGTGATATTTGGGGGATTTTTGGGGACGTCACAGGAAGTGCTGTGAAGTCACTTCCTGTTTCCGGCAGTGGCATTTTGGGGAAATGATGTCATTTGGGGGAAGTGATGTCACAGGAAGTGATGTCACTTCCCGTTTCCGGCAGGTGACGCGGGGGAAATGATGTCACAGGAAGTGGTGTCACTTCCTGTTTCCGGCGGCGGCATGGCATCACCGGAAGTGACGTCACCGGAAGTGACGTCACTTCCTGTTTCCGGCGGGGCGCGCGCGCTTCGCGCGCGCACCCCTGCCTCCCCCCCTCCAAGGTGTCCCTGGCTAGCCTTCAGACATTATGGTCACCCTACTGGAAGGTCAGATGCTGAAGCTGAAGCTCCAATACTTTGGCCACCCAATGAGAAAGGAGCACTCCCTAAAGAAGTCTCTTGAGAGTCCCTTGGACTGCAAGAAGATCCAGTCCATCAATCCTAAGGGAAATCAACCCAGACTGTTCCCTGGAAGGTTAAATGCTGAAGCTCAAATACTTTGGCCACCCAATGAAAAGGGAGCACTCACTGGAGAAGACTCTTGAGAGTCCCTTGGACTGCAAGAAGATCCAATCAGTCAGTCCTAAGGGAGATCAACCCAGACTGTTCCCTGGAAGGTCAGATGCTGAAGCTGAAGCTCCAATACTTTGGCCACCAAATGAGAAAGGAGCACTCCCTAAAGAAGTCTCTTGAGAGTCCCTTGGACTGCAAGAAGATCCAGTCCATCAATCCTAAGGGAAATCAACCCAGACTGTTCCCTGGAAGGTTAAATGCTGAAGCTCAAATACTTTGGCCACCCAATGAAAAAAGAGCACTCCTTGGAGAAGAATCTTGAGAGTCCCTTGGACTGCTAGAAGATCAAATCAGTCAGTCCTAAGGGAAATCAACCCAGACTGTTCTCTGGAAGGTCAGATGTTGAAGCTGAAGCTCCAATACTTTGGCCACCCAATGAGAAGGGAGCACTCGCTGGAGAAGACCCTGATGCTGGGAAAGACAGAAGGCAAAAGAAGAAGGGGATGGCAAAAGAGGAGATGGCTGGACAGCATTACTGATAAGTTACTGAACTTTGGGGGTAGAGCCAGGAGACTTTCCCATTCCCTAAATAAATAAATATTCCATATAGTCAAAGCAATGGTATTCCCAGTAGTAATGTATGGCTGTGAGAGCTGGACCACAAGGAAGGCCGAGCGCAGAAGAATAGATGCTTTTGAGCTGTGGTGCTGGAGAAGACTCTTGAGAGTCCCTTGGACTGCAAGAAGATCCAATCAGCCAGTCCTAAGGGGAATCAACCCAGACTGTTCCCTGGAAGGTCAGATGCTGAAGCTGAAGCTCCAAGACTCTGGCCACCCAATGAGAAGGGAGCCCTCCCTGGAGAAGCCCCTGATGCTGGAAAAGACAGAAGGCAAAAGAAGAAGGGGACGGCAAAAGAGGAGATCGCTGGACAGCGTTACTGATGTGACTAACACGAATTTGAGCAGACTTCGGAGGATGGTGGAAGACAGGAGGGCCTGGCGTAACTTGGTCCATGGGGTCGCAAAGAGTCGAACTCGACTGTGCGACTGAACAAAGCAACACTCTGCTAAACACAACATATTCTAACGCTTTCCCCACCCCAGGGTCCGAATGCAAACCTCCCCCATCTTAAACTGTCTGCAGAAACGGCTGGAAAATCATTTGGGGAATCTCCTGTCATCCCGTAAGAAGAGCCCAGCTGGATCAGACCAATGGTCCGCCATCTATTCTAGTGTTCTGCTTCTCACATATTTGTGGGAAGCCCACAAGTAAGGGCAACGCAATTTGCCCCACAAACACCTGGCATTCCGAGATATGGGGCCTCTGAACATGGGAGACATTGTGGCTGATAACAACTGGTGTGTTGTGGGGGAGGGGCCTAATTTGACTGTTAGCATTGTAGATTGAACTTACCACATCGAGCACGAACAGGGGAGCCAGGGAGGCGTTGGGGAGGATGGCGAAGGCGCGGACGTCCACCGTCGGTGCAAGAGAGAGGCCTCCTGGAGCAATGGCCAGAGACGGTGGAGAGGAAGGCGAGACCTTGAGTTTCATGAGCATGTTGGGGTACAGTTTTTCAAGCTGGGGGGCAGAGAAAAAGATCAGCCTGTGCAGACAGCCAGTTCACACCTGGAGAGGGGGGTTCATTGGGGAGTGAAATGCAATATTTGGTGGTGGGGGGGGACCTGCCTCAGACTTTCCTGCAGCCCTGACTTCTTGAAACATTGAATGCCTGGAGCCCCCCCTTAGGGCAGGCTATTCCCGGGTTAAAACCCAGCTTTGCCCAAAGGAGGAGTGTTTTTATACTGACAGTTTATGACTCTCTATCACGGCACTGGAAACTCACCTTTTACATTACCTAACGTTCTCACAACTGTTTTGCATCGTCGCTGCCCGAAGCCTCTAAATTTGTTTCGGTGATATGAGTTTTGATGCTCCTGCTGCAATGTTTTTCTCAAAACTACTTTCGATCCGGTCATTTCTCTACAGGCGTTTCAAACTTGTATTGTAGAAGTTTTCACGCGTTTTAAAAGACTCCTCCAAAAGCCACCACGAGGTGCAGTAATTTGCATGAGAACTGACAGCACTTGAAATTTTGACATATCATTGCTTGCCTCACCTTGTAATTTAAATGGGTATTGTTTTTGCAGCGCTGACACCGTTTTCAAACAATCGTATACATTTTAACTAAGCGCTGGTATCCCAGCAACCCTCTGATCAGAGGAAAGGAAAGGTCCCCTGTGCAAGCACCAGTCGTTTCCGACTCTGGAGTGACGTTGCTTTCACAACGCTTTCACAGCAGATTTTTTACAGGGTGGTTTGCCATTGCCTTCCCTAGTCATCTACACTTTCCCCCCAGCAAGTGGGGTACTCATTTTACCAACCTCAGAAGGATGGAAGACTGAGTCAACCTCGAAGCAGTTACCTGAAAACCCAGCTTCCGCCGGGATCGAACCCAGATTGTGAGCAGAGACCTCAGACTGCAGTACTGCAGCTTTACCGCAGAATGGTGTCATCTGCATCTCTGAGGCTGTTGATGTTTTTCCCGGCAATCTTAATTCTGGCTTGTGCTTTGTCCAGGCCAGTTCTCCACGTTAACAACAACAAAAATTTAATCTTCGGTTTCAGCTGGGATGTTTTAATTACCTGAGAGGAAAGGAAAAGGAAAGGTCTCCTGTGCAAGCACCAGTCGTTTCCGACTCTGGAGTGACGTTGCTTTCACAACGTTTTCACGGCAGACTTTTTACGGGGTGGTTTGCCTTCCCCAGTCTTTACCCCCACCCAGCAAGCTGGGTACTCATTTTACCAACCTCGGAAGGATGGAAGGCTGAGTCAACCTTGGACTGGCTACCTGAACTAGCTTTCGCTTGGATAGAACTCAGGTGGTGAGCAGAGAGTTCAGATCACAGTACTGCAGTACTGCTGCTTTACCACTCTGGCCACGGGGCCGCTGTGATTAGAACCCCCCCCCCCCCCCAAAAAAAATTGAAATGCTTCCAGCAGGAAATAAAGATGTTTGGCTATGCAAAATGAGCGCAGCAAATCCACCAATGTAAAAGGAAAAGGATTAAAGCAGAACGGTGGCAGGCGATTTGAAGACTCTAAAACTCTGCTGAGCGCTTCATTATTCCCTAGGTGATCGATTCTCATAGGGTATAATGGGGAATTGATCTGGAGGTTTCGGGGGCTCTGGGGGAGCTGTTTTTTGAGGTAGAGGCGCCAAGTTTTCAGTATAGCATCTAGTGCCTGTCTCCAAAGTACCCCCCAAGTTTCAAAACGATTGAACCAGGGGGTCCAATTCTATGAGCCCCAAAAGAAGGTGCCCCTATCCTTCATTATTTCCTATGGAAGGAAGACATTTAAAAAGGTGTGCCGTCTCTTTAAATGTGATGGCCAGAACTCCCATGGAGTTCAATTATGCTTGTCACACCCTTGCTCCTGGCTCCGCCCCCAATGTCTCCTGGCTCCACCCCCAAAGTCCCCAGATATTTCTTGAATTGGACTTGGCAACCCTTGATGGTGGATGGCACAGGTGGAAGTGGAAGGACCCGCCCATCCTTTTCCCCTGAGTCGAAAGAACCCTCCCAGTTGGAAGTCATCTGCATATCGTTCAGCTTTATTACCCGTGGGTTTTTCTGCCTAAGAGCCCCGTGGCGCAGAGTGTTAAAGCTGCAGTACTGCTCTGCTCACGAGCGGAGTTCGATCCTCGGTGGAAGCTGGATTCAGGTAGGCGGTTCCAGGTTGGCTCATCCTTCCGAGGTTGGTCAAATGAGTACCAGCTTGGTGGGGGGAAAGTGTAGATGACTGGGGAAGACAATGGCAAACCACCCTGTAAAAAGTCTGCCGTGAAAGCAACATCACCCCAGAGTTGGAAATGACTGGGGCTTGCACAGGGGACCTTTCCTTTTCCTTTCTCCTGAAGAGCCCCGTGGCGCAGAGTGGTAAAGCTGCAGTACTGCAGTCCTAAGCTCTGCTCATGACCTGAGTTCGATCCCCAGCGGAAGCTGGGCTTTCAGGTAGCCAGCTCGAGGTTGACTCAGCCTTCCATCCTTCCAAGGTCGGTCAAATGAGTCCCCAGCTTGCTGGGGGGAAAGTGTAGATGACTGGGGAAGGCAATGGCAAACCACCCCGTAAAAAGTCTGCCGTGAAAACGTTGTGAAAGCATCATCATGCCAGAGTCAGAAACGACTGGTGCTTGCACAGGGGACCTTTCCTTTCCTTTCCTTTTTTGCCCAAGTCCATTCATATGGTTTCAGGGCTCCTACGCTTTCTGGCTTTCTATACGCTATGGCACTTTTTTTTTAATAGCAGGAACTCTTTTGCATATTAGGCCACACACCCCTGATGTCGCCAGTCCTCCTGGAGCTTACAATGGACCGTGCGCCAAGAGCCCTGGAAGCTCCAGGAGGATTGGCGACATCAGGGGTGTGTGGCCTAATATGCAAAGGAGTTCCTGCTACCAAAAAAGCTCTGCACTATGCAAAACTGAACTATTCAAGAAGATTTTTTTAATGCAGGCAAGAGGGAAACCCTGAACAAAACTGGTTTCATGACCTTACTTGGATAAATGATAGGGCAGCTGTGGTCAATACTACTGTGCCTGTAAACTGGCATCTGGATTCCTGTAAACTGGAACCTATTTATGTTATTTCTCTACTGCTTAACGTGCCGTGTGAATATTTATGCTGTGCTTCAGCTCCTTCTGGAGGTTCCAGACTTTTAAAACTCATCTTTGTTGACTGTACTGACTCTGCGTGTTGGGAAAATTAGCAGCAGAATAAAGCAACAGGATTAAAAAAACCCAGCAGAATAAAGATATTGATGAAGATATTGGATTTATATCCCGCCCTCCACTCCGAAGAGTCTCAGAGCGGCTCACAATCTCCTTCCCCTTCCTCCCCCACAACAGACACCCTGTGAGGTAGATGAAGATACTGGATTTATATCCCGCCCTCCACTCCAAAGAGTCTCAGAGCGGCTCACAATCTCCTTTCCCTTCCTCCCCCACAACAGACACCCTGTGAGGTAGATGAAGAGATTGGATTTATATCCTGCCCTCCACTCCGAAGAGTCTCAGAGCGGCTCACAGTCTCCTTTACCTTCCTCCCCCACAACAGACACCCTGTGAGGTAGATGAAGATATTGGATTTATATCCCACCCTCCACTCCGAAGAGTCTCAGAGTGGCTCACAGTCTCCTTTACCTTCCTCCCCCACAACAGACACCCTGTGAGGTAGGTGAAGATATTGTATTTATATCCCACCCTCCACTCCAAAGAGTCTCAGAGCGGCTCACAATCTCCTTTCCCTTCCTCCCCCACAACAGACACCCTGTGAGGTGGGTGGGGCTGGAGAGGGCTCTCCCAGCAGCTGCCCTTTCAAGGACCACCTCTGCCAGAGCTATGGCTGACCCAAGGCCATCCCAGCAGGTGCAAGTGGAGGAGTGGGGAATCAAACCCGGTTCTCCCAGATAAGAGTCCGCACACTTAACCACTACACCAAACCGGCTCTCCAGGCAGCGCATAGACCTGTGTGTTCAGTTATAAAGAAAAACTTTACTAGAAATTAAATAATGGGAAGGGTTACATTGGAATGGAAAACAATAAACAGTCTAACTGGCTTTTCCTGGTCTGAACGCCATCTTGTCTCAAACCCTTGCGATCTCAAGAACAAAAAAAAGGAACCTATGGCCACCACACCCCAAGCCCAAGACACAGTGTAACTTCTCCCTAGAATCATAGACTTGGAAGGGACCTCCAGGGTCATCTAGTCCAACCCCCTGCACAATGCAGGAAACTCACAAATCCCTCCCCCTAAATTCACAGGATCCGCACTGCTGTCAGATGGCCATCTAGCCTCTGTTTAAAAACCTCCAAAGAAGGAGAGCCCACCACCTCCCGAGCAGGAAGCCTGTTCCACTGAGGAACTGCTCTAACCGTCAGGAAGTTCTTCCTAATGTTGAGTTGGAAACTCTTTTGATTTAATTTCAATCCCTTGGTTTTGGTCTGACCTTCTGGGGCCACAGAAAACAATTTCACACCCTCCTCTAGATGACAGCCCTTCAAGGACTTGAAGATGGTGATCATATCGCCTCTCAGCTGCCTCCTCTCCAGGCTAAACATCCCCAGCTCCTTCCACCTTTCCTCATAGGACTTGGTCTCCAGACTCCTCACCATCTTCGTTGCCCTCCTCTGGACCCGTTCCAGCTTGTCTATATCCTTCTTAAAATGTGGTGCCCAAAACTGCACACAATACTCCAGGCAAGGTCTTACCAGAACAGAGTAAAGCGATATCATCACTTCATGTGATCTGGACACTATACTTCTATCCAGGCCTCGGATTCAGTGGGAGCTCACAGGAGCACAGCTCCTGAACCTTTCTGAGAGTTCCACCTCCTTCTTCCCACCTTGTCCATTCAATAATAAGTACAGCTGCATAACAATCCCTGGATGAGCTCCACCACCTTTTTTCCCCTACAAAATGACCCCTGCTTCTATCCCTCATTATCTTGTCTCCTCGTCTCCATCGTTACCCTATGAGGCTGAGAGAAAGTGTCTGATCCCCCCCCCCCCTAGCTTTGTGGTTGAGTCAGGATCTGAGATCCAGTGGCCCTAATAGAGCCCTCTACCCACAACCTCTCCCCCTGGCCAGCACCGGTTTTTCCACAATTGCCCATGTGGCATTGTGGTTAAGAGCAGCAGAGGGTCAGGTTTGATTCTGGAGGGTCAGGTTTGATTCCCCCCCCCTTCTTCCTCCACGTGAAACTAGATGGGTGCCCTTGGGCCAGTTCTCTCAGAACTCTCTCAGTGGGGAGAGGAAGGGAAGGGGAGAGTAAGCCACTCAGAGACTCCTTTGAGCAGACAACAGAAGGGTTTAAAAATCAACTCTTCTTCTGTTCTGCTCCTCACCTCTTCTCAATTTTACTAGAATTGTGCTTGCTTGTGATATTTTACAAAGTTCTATTTAGAACTGATAAAAGGAAGTAAACATATGGAGCAGAGGTCCATCGGTGGCTATTAGCCGCAGCGTATTGATGGAACTCTCTGTCTGGGGCAGTGATGTTCTGCATTCTTGGTGTTTAAGGGGGCCAAACTGGGAGGGCTTCTAGTGTCCTGGCCCCACTGATGGACCTCCTGATGGCACTTAGTCTTTATAGCCACTGTGTGACACAGAGTGTTGGACTGGATGGGCCATTGGCCTGATCCAGCATGGCTTCTCTTATGTTCTTATGTCTGGGGCAATGATGCTCTGTATTCTTGGTGCTTGGGGCGGGGGCACAGTGGGAGGACTTTTAGTGATGGACCTCCTGATGGCACTTAGTCTTTATAGCCACTGTGTGACACAGAGTGTTGGACTGGATGGGCCACCGGCCTGATCCAACATGGCTTCTCTTATGTTCTTATGTCTGGGGCAATGATGCTCTGTATTCTTGGTGCTTGGCAGGGGGGGGGGGCACAGTGGGAAGACTTTTAGTGTCCTGGCCCCACTGATGGACCTCCTGATGGCACTTCATTTTTATAGCCACTGTGTGACACAGAGTGTTGGAATGGGTGGGCCAATGGCCTGATCCAACAGGGCTTCTCTTATGTGACACAGAGTGTTGGACTAGGTGGACCATTGGCCTGATCCAACAGGGCTTCTCTTATGTTCTTATGTGACACAGAGTGTTGGACTTAATGGGCCACTGGCCTGATCCAATAGGGCGTCTCGTATGTTCTTATGTGACACAGAGTGTTGGACTGGATGGGCCACTGGCCTGATCCAACAGGGCTTCTCTTATGTTCTTATGTGACACAGAGGGTTGGACTGGATGGGCCACTGGCCTGATCCAACAGGGCTTCTCTTATGTTGTTATGTGACACAGAGTGTTGGACTGGAGGGGCCATTGGCCTGATCCAACAGGGCTTCTCTTATGTTCTTATGTGACACAGAGTGTTGGACTGGATGGGCCACTGGCCTGATCCAACAGGGCTTCTCTTATGTTCTTATGTGACACAGAGGGTTGGACTGGAGGGGCCACTGGCCTGATCCAACAGGGCTTCTCTTATGTTCTTATGTGTGACACAGAGTGTTGGACTGGAGGGGCCATTGGCCTGATCCAACAGGGCTTCTCTTATGTTCTTATGTGACACAGAGTGTTGGACTGGATGGGCCACTGGCCTGATCCAACAGGGCTTCTCTTATGTTCTTATGTGACACAGAGTGTTGGACTGGAGGGGCCATTGGCCTGATCCAACAGGGCTTCTCTTATGTTCTTATGTGACACAGAGTGTTGGACTGGAGGGGCCATTGGCCTGATCCAACAGGGCTTCTCTTATGTTCTTATGTGACACAGAGTGTTGGACTGGATGGGCCACTGGCCTGATCCAACAGGGCTTCTCTTATGTTCTTATGTGACACAGAGGGTTGGACTGGAGGGGCCACTGGCCTGATCCAACAGGGCTTCTCTTATGTTCTTATGTGTGACACAGAGTGTTGGACTGGAGAGGCCATTGGCCTGATCCAACAGCGCTTCTCTTATGTTCTTATGTGACACAGAGTGTTGGACTGGAGGGGCCACTGGCCTGATCCAACAGGGCTTCTCTTATGTTCTTATGTGACACAGAGTGCTGGACTGGAGGGGCCACTGGCCTGATCCAACAGGGCTTCTCTTATGTTCTTATGTGACACAGAGTGTTGGACTGGAGGGGCCACTGGCCTGATCCAACATGGCTTCTCTTATGTTCTTATGTGACACAGAGTGTTGGACTGGAGGGGCCACTGGCCTGATCCAACAGGGCTTCTCTTATGTTGTTATGTGACACAGAGTGTTGGACTGGAGGGGCCACTGGCCTGAACCAACTGGGGTTCTCTTATGTTCTTATGTGACACAGAGTGTTGGAATGGAGGGGCCACTGGCCTGATCCAACAGCGCTTCTCTTATGTTCTTATGTGACACAGAGTGCTGGACTGGAGGGGCCACTGGCCTGATCCAACAGGGCTTCTCTTATGTTCTTATGTGACACAGAGTGTTGGACTGGAGGGGCCACTGGCCTGATCCAACATGGCTTCTCTTATGTTCTTATGTGACACAGAGTGTTGGACTGGAGGGGCCACTGGCCTGATCCAACAGGGCTTCTCCTATGTTCTTATGTGACACAGAGTGTTGGACTGGAGGGGCCATTGGCCTGATCCAACATGGCTTCTCTTATGTTCTTATGTGACACAGAGTGTTGGACTGGAGGGGCCACTGGCCTGATCCAACATGGCTTCTCTTATGTTCTTATGTGACACAGAGTGTTGGACTGGAGGGCCATTGGCCTGATCCAACATGGCTTCTCTTATGTTCTTATGTGACACAGAGTGTTGGACTGGAGGGGCCACTGGCCTGATCCAACATGGCTTCTCTTATGTTCTTATGTGACACAGAGTGTTGGACTGGAGGGGCCACTGGCCTGATCCAACAGGGCTTCTCTTATGTTTTTATGTGACACAGAGTGTTGGACTGGAGGGGCCACTGGCCTGATCCAACATGGCTTCTCTTATGTTCTTATTTGCAACCTGAAGTTGATGATTCCAGGAAGTGGCACAATCCCTCGAGAGACTTACCTGTGGAACCAGGAATCCAAAGGAGGCCGTGTTCAGCCGGAGTTTAGACTTCTTGGGAATCTGTAGTGAGAGAAAGAGGCGTTTGGGGGCCAGACAACCGAGACTGACGTTGGGGAGAGCTTGGAACAGACTTTGAAATTTCCTGCCAACGGTCTGAGCTGTAGCCGACCCCCGAACCACCCTGGAAAGCCAAGACTCAGCAGTGGGCGTTCAAAGTAGAAATGTGTCCTCCCATTCACCACCAGGATGTTTGGCCTTTCAGAGTGATGAATGGCCTGAATTACACGCAGTTTGTCTAAGGAAGGGGCAGCAAAGTTTTGTTCAGGCTGCAGAAAAGGACACGTACACCACAGCAGATCTGGACAACAAATACCTTTACACAACGATGCTTGTTTCTTTTGGGGGCCGCTTTTGTTCTTTTTGTAAATGAAAGCCTGGACAATTTTGAGGGAGGCATGTTTGATAGAATCCTAGAGTTGGAAGGGGTCATACAGACCTGTCAAGCATTGATATTTCTCAATAATCAATCTTTTGTTCTCTAATCAAAAGTTGCTTTATTGTAAAAACTCCATAGCTTGGTCCAGGACAGAATCCTTGGAAGTAATTATGTGCACAGCATTGAATAGTTACTTATTTGAGTCACGGGTTCAATTTGAGTCACGGGTTCAAAGGCTAATAGCTAGTATCTCTTTTATGGCTAAGGCAATTTGAGTCACGGGTTCAAAGGCTAATAGCTAGTATCTCTTTTATGGCTAAGGAATGTAACCTAATAAAAACATCTCCCTTTCTCACACATTCTCTGAGAACCGATAAGACCTGTCTGTGTGAATCTGGGGTAGAAGCACTCTACACAGTTACTGCAAGGTTAACCTAAACATCCTGGGTCTAGATGGATTTATTATGCACCCTTTTGTGGGGGGGGGGGGAATAGGCCAGGATGATGTTCTGCTTTGTATCTGGCCTGCCTACTAGGTACATAGAAATAGCATGCTTGACAAGACCATCTAGTTCACCCCCCTACTTCTTGGAGGATCAGCCTAAAGCAGGGGTGGCCAAACTTGCTTAAGATAAAAGCCGCATAGAATAAACGTCAGATGTCTGAGAGCTGCAAGACATGAACATCAGATGTCTGAGAGCTGCAAGACATGAAAGTCAGATGTCTGAGAGCTGCAAGACATGAACGTCAGATGTCTGAGAGCTGCAAGATATGAACGTCAGGTGTCTGAGAGCTGCAAGATATAAATGTCAGATGTCTGAGAGCTGCAAGATATAAACGTCAGATGTCTGAGAGCTGCAAGACATGAACGTCAGATGTCTGAGAGAGGAAGGGAGGGAGGGAGAAGAAGAAGAAGAAGAAGATGATATTGGATTTATATCCCGCCCTCCACTCCGAATCTCAGAGTGGCTCACAATCTCTTTTATCTCCTCCCCCCCCCACAACAGACACCCTGTGAGGTGGGTGGGGCTGAGAGGGCTCTCACAGCAGCTGCCATTTCAAGGACAACTCCTAGGAGAGCTATGGCTGACCCAAGGCCATTCCAGCAGCTGTAAGTGTAGGAGTGGGGAATCAAACCCGGCTCTCTCAGGTAAGAGTCCACACACTTAACCACTACACCAGACTGGCTCTCTGGAGGGAGGGAGGGAATAGATGAGGGAGGAAGAGGTGGAAAAAAGCAACTGTAACTTTAAATGCATTCTCCAAGCTGCCTGCTGGCTTGGGTTGAAAAAGAGCGGGGCAATGGAGGCATTCAAGAGCTGCACAGTATCTGTGAAAGGGCCACATGTGGCTCCCGAGCCACAGTTTGGCCACCCCTGGACTAACGCATCTCCGACAAATAATCCTCCAGCCGCGTTTTGAAGACTGTCGATGAAGGAGAGCTCACCACCTTCCCAGGCAGCTGGTTCCACCTCTGAACTACTCTGGCCATAATTCCCCCCCCCCCCCCTAATATCCAGCCGGTGCCTTTCTGCTTGTAATTTGAGCCCATTGCTTCGGGTCCTATCCTCAGCTGCCAAGTGGAACAGCTCCTTGCCCTCCTCTAAACGACAGCTTTTCCAATATTGAAAGAGAGCATAAGAGAAGCCATGCTGGATCAGGCCAACGGCCCATCAAGTCCAACCCTCTGTGTCACACAGTGGCAAAAAATGTTATATACACACATACACTGTGGCTAATAGCCACTGATGGACCTCTGCTCCATATTTTTATCTAAACCCCTCTTGAAGCTGGCTATGCTTGTAGCCGCCACCAATTCCTGTGGCAGTGAATTCCACATGTTCATTACCTTTTGGGTGAAGAATTACTTCCTTTTATCCGTTTTAACCTGACTGCTCAGCAATTTCATCGAATGCCCACGAGTTCTTGTATTGTGAGAAAGGGAGAAAAGTACTTCTTTCTCTACTTTCTCCATTCCATGCATTATCTTGTAAACCTCTATCATGTCACCCCGCAGTCGACGTTTCTCCAAGCTAAAGAGTCCCAAGCATTTCAACCTTTCTTCATAGGGAAAGTGCTCCAGCCCTTTAATCATTCTAGTTGCCCTTCTCTGCACCTTCTCTAATGCTATAATATCCTTTTTGAGGTGCGGCGACCAGAACTGCACACAGCATGTCCCCCCTCCATCTCTTCTCCAGACTGAACATTCCCAAGGCCTTCAGCCTTTCCTCAAATCTTTTCTAAAGGTTGGGAAGAAATCTCCCACTTGAAGCGAGGTGGGCCTTTAAGCTTTGGCCAGTCCTGCTCACCTGGCGGCCACTCCTTACCATGTCGTCCGTGATGTCGTAGGTCAGAGCGCCCGCTTGGTAGTAGACGTAGCCGGCTGTGTTGAAGAGGTAACTGGAGACGCCAAAGTAAAGCATGCGGTCATGATCCACGGGGAAAGACAAGGCTGGTGGTGAGAAGGGAGCAGCAGAACGATGGTCGAGGGAGAAGAATTCGCCCTGAGGAGAGAGGAAGCAGAAAGAGATTAAGGAAGGTTGGGGAAGCTGTCAGAGCAGCTGAATGGCCCCCAGATTTCTATTGCCAGGGCCAGGCCTTCCAGCTGGGCGATCTTGAAATAAGAGATAGATTTTCTAAAAATTCAACACCTTAAACATTCAAGCAGAAATTCCAAAATATTAGTCAGTTTTGCTTTAGGACACCTTTTTAAAAAACTTCCTGTTGTTTTTCAATCAGGAAGTTTGGAAAAGCGCAGTCTCTACATAAGAGAGGCCATGTTGGATCAGGCCAACGGCCCATCCAGTCGAACACTCTGTGTCACATAAGAACATAAGGGAAGCCATGTTGGATCAGGCCAATGGCCCATCCAGTCCAACACTCTGTGTCACATAAGAACATAAGAGAAGCCCTGTTGGATCAGGCCAATGGCCCCTCCAGTCCAACACTCTGTGTCACATAAGAACATAAGAGAAGCCATGTTGGATCAGGCCAATGGCCCATCCAGTCCAACACTCTGTGTCACATAAGAACATAAGGGAAGCCATGTTGGATCAGGCCAATGGCCCATCCAGTCCAACACTCTGTGTCACATAAGAACATAAGGGAAGCCATGTTGGATCAGGCCAACGGCCCATCCAGTCCAACACTCCGTGTCACATAAGAACATAAGGGAAGCCATGTTGGATCAGGCCAATGGCCCATCCAGTCCAACACTCTGTGTCACATAAGAGAAGCCCTGTTGGATCAGGCCAATGGCCCATCCAGTCCAACACTCTGTGTCACATAAGAACATAAGAGAAGCCCTGTTGGATCAGGCAAATGGCCCCTCCAGTCCAACACTCTGTGTCACATAAGAACATAAGAGTAGCCATGTTGGATCAGGCCAATGGCCCATCCAGTCCAACACTCTGTGTCACATAAGAACAGAAGAGAAGCCCTTTTGGATCAGGCCAATGGCCCATCCAGTCCAACACTCTGGGTCACACAGTGGCCAAAAAAGAAACCCCAAAGCAGGTGCCATCAAGGGGCCCACCAGCAGGGCCAGAACTCCAGAAGCCCTCCCACTGTTGCCCCTCCCAAGCACCAACAATACAGAGCATCACTTTCCTCAGACAGAGATGGACTGGATGGGCCATTGGCCTGATCCAACATGGCTCCTCTTATGTTCTCTCCCCCCTTTAGGGGCCACAGGCCAGCTTTCCCCCCAACCCTGGTTTCCCCCCCTGCTTGCAGCCCTCCCAGCCTGCACACGCAGCCAGTGACTGAGCTGTTCTTTGCCTGACTCGCCTGGTGCAGCTGCTGCTGGCGTTGTCACCAAGTTTGCCTCTCTCTCCCTCTCCCCCGCAGCTTTGTCAAAGGGGCTTTTAAGAAGGTTCCTGCAGGATGCAGTGGGGGCTGTGGGTGGCAGGTCGGGTGTTCTGACTCTGAGATAATTTCCAAGGGGGGGCCTGCAAGATTTCGGGCCTCCACGGGGTTTAATCGGGCACTGCTCTGCACAGTGGCCCTGGATTTCCTCTTCCTGGTTGCCTCCCATCCAAGGAGCCTACTCCGTTCCCAAGCTCTGATGAGACCAAGCTAGCCAGGCAACAGTCAAACAAAGGTGGTTTGTCACGGTCTGTGTAGCGACCTTGAAGTCCCTTGGTGGTCTCCCATCCAAATACCGAACAGGACCAGCCCCGCTTAGCTCCCAAGATCTAATGAGATACGAACAGCCTGGCTACCCAGGGGCAGGGCTTCTACTGGACACGGATCAGGCTGTTCCACTGGAGCCCATGAGGTGGCCGCATCCAATTCAAGAAAGATCTGAGGACTTTGGAGGTGGAGCCAGGACACTTTGGGGGTGGGGCCAGGAGACATTGGGGTGGAGCCAGGAGACTTTGGACGTGGAGCCAGGAGATGTTGGAGGTGGAACTAGGAGACTTTGGGGTGGAGCCAGGAGACTTTGGACATGGAGCCAGGAGACGTTGGAGGTGGAACTAGGAGACTTTGGGGGTGGAGCCAGGAGACTTTGGACATGGAGCCAGGAGACTTTGGACGTGGAGCCAGGAGATGTTGGAGGTGGAACTAGGAGACTTTGGGGTGGAGCCAGGAGACTTTGGACATGGAGCCAGGAGACGTTGGAGGTGGAGCCAGGAGACTTTGCGGGTGGGGCCAGGAGACTTTGGAGGTGGAGCCCAGAGACTTTGGGGGTGGGGCCAGGAGACTTTGGGGGTGGAGCCAAGAAAGTTTGGGGTGGGGCCAGGAGACTTTGGGGGTGGGGCCAGGAGACATTGGGGTGGAGCTAGGGGACTTTGGGGGCGGAGCCAGGAGACTTTGAAGGTGGGGCCAGGAGACTTTGGAGGTGGAGCCAGGTGCCAGGTCATGACAAGCAGCATTGAACTCCAAAGGGAATTCTGGCCATCACATTAAAAAGAGACCACACACCTTTTAAACACCTTCATCTGGAAATCATGAAGGATAGGGGCACCTTCTTTGGGGGCTCATAGAATTGGACCCCCCGGTCCAATCGTTTTGAAACTCAGAGGGTGTTTGGAGGAGAGCCATCGGATGGTATACTGCTAATTTGGTGCCTCTACCTCAAAAAAACAGCGACCCCAAGCCCCAGATGCCTTCAGATCAATTCTCCATTATACCCTATGGGAATTGGTCTCGATAGGGAATAACGGTGTGCCCAGCAGACATTTCCCTCCCCCCCCGCCCCACTTTCTGATGTCTCTGAAGAGGGGGGAGGGCCTCCAAACCAGCGATTCCCCTGTTCCCACCTGGGGATTGGCAACCCTAGACTTCCCGCAGGAATTGCTCATCAATACTGGCTGAACTGAGCCTCCTTCCGACTCAAGGCTCAGCTGGTCTTCCTCCTTTACTTCTTTATTGAGCCCTGAAAAGTGCCAGGGGCTGCACAAAGAAGGCGGGTTCCCCACCTCTGTAAAGACGGGGCAAACCAGAAGAGCAAGATTCGAGTCCACCAGCATCCAAAAATTTCCAGGTTATAACCCTCTGGGGGTTATCAAAGAAGGCGGGGCTGGAATTCTAGCAGCAGTTCCTTTGCATATTAGGCATTCGGTAGGAAAAATCCAATGCATGGATATAGGATGGGGGAGACTTGTCTTAGCAGTAGTCTGTGCAAAAGGGATCTCGGGGTCTTAGTGGATCATACGCTGAACAGGAGTCAACAGTGTGATGCGGTGGCTAAAAAGGCAAATGCAATTTTGGCCTGTATCAACAGAAGTATTAGCGTCCAGATCACATGATGTGAAGGTATTGCTTTAGTCTGCTCTGATAAGACCTCACCTGGGGTCTTGTTTCAGTTTTGGGCACCACATTTTTAAGAAGGATATAGACAAGCTGAAACGGGTCCAGAGGAGGGTGACAAAGATGGCGAGGGGTCTGGAGACCAAGTCCTATGAGGAAAGGTTGAAGGAGCTGGGGATGTTTAGCCTGGAGAGGAGGCAGCTGAGAGGTGATAAGACAGAACTCTTGATAAGATCAATAATACCAAGCCATCTTATATGCCATTTGACTATATTTTAATGTCTTACTGTTTTATTGAGTTTATTCTTTAAATTATTAACTGTATTATCTATTGTTTATTTGTATCATGGTTTCTACCATGTCCTGTTAGCCGCCCTGAGCCTGCCTAGGCGGGGAGGGCGGGGTATAAATAAAAGTTTTATTATTATTATTATTATTATATGATCACCATCTTCAAGTCCTTGAAGGGCTGTCCTATAGAGGATGGTGTGGAATTGTTTTCTGTGGCCCCAGAAGGTAGGACCAGAACCAATGGGTTGAAATTAAATCAAAAGAGTTTCCGGTTCAACATTAGGAAGAATTTCCTGACCGTTAGAGCGATTCCTCAGTGGAATAGGCTTCCTCGGGAGGTGGTGGGCTCTCCTTCCTTGGAGGTTTTTAAACAGAGGCTAGATGGCCCTCTGACAGCAATGTGGATCCTGTGAATTTAGGGGGAGGTGTTCGTGAGTTTCCTGCATTGTGCAGGGGTTGGACTAGATGACCCTAGAAGTCCCTTCCAACTCTATGATTCTAGGTCACACCCCCTGATGTAGCCAATTCTCCAAGAGCTTACAAAAAAGACCCTTGTAAGCTCTTGGAGGATTGGCTACATCAGGGGGGTGCAGCCTAATAGGCAAAGGAGCTCCTGCTAGGATTGCACCCCTGAAAACAAGCATCTGACGAAGGGAGTTTTGACAGCCCAAAAGTTTCTATCGTGGAAATCTGGTCAATCTTTAAGGTGGTCTTGGATTCAAATGCTGCCCACCAGAACTCACTAGAGGCGGGGTGGGGGGGAAGGGAGGGGAAGAATAGGGGGAATTGCAACTCAGCAAGAAGATCCCTGTGGAGGCTACTCCAGAGAAAAGCAGGCCACGGTAGCCCTCCTCCTCACAGCCCCCTCCTCTTTCCCTACCTTCAGATCCAGATCCAGGGAATTACTTGTTGCGACGGGAGGACCAACGAGGGAGTAGTCGATCCCAGACACCCTGTCGATCTTTGCCGTGACTGCAAGACAGAAGAGGACGTCAGGGAACTGTCCCCTGGGATGTGAGACCCTGCCTTTCTCCAAATGTCTTCAGAGTGTGAAGGAGCTGCCCTCAAGGTGGTCTTAATGGTGCTACCCAGGGCTTTTTTTGGTTGAAAAAGCCCAGCAGGGATTCATTTGCATATTAAGCCACACCCTCTGCCCCCAAGCCAGCCGGAACTGCGTTCCTGCTCAGAGAAAGCCCTGGCCATTTGCACTCTTTGGCCTTAAGGATACTTTCAAGTAAACACAGAAGAAGACAGAAACAGTGGGGAGGGCGGGATATAAATAAAATGTTGATTGATTGATTGATTGATTGATTGATTGATTGATTGATTGATTGTAACAGGATCCGGGATGACCTTGGCAGGCTGGAAAACCGGGCTAAAACCAATAAAATGAATTGTAACGGGGATCAATGTAAAGTTCTGCATTTCGGCAGGGAAAATCCAATGCATGGTTATAGGACGGGGGAGACTTGTCTTAGCGGTAGTCTGTGCGGAAAGGATCTCGGGGATCTTAGTGGACCATACGCAGAACATGGGTCAACGGTGTGATGCGGTGGCTAAAAAGGCAAATTCAATTCTGGGCTGTATCCACAGAAGTCTAGTGTCCAGATCACGTGAAGCGATGGTATCGCTTTACTCTGCTCTGGTAAGACCTCACCTGGAGTCTTGTGTTCACTTTTGGGCACCACATTTTAAGAAGGATAGAGACAAGCTGGAATGGGTCCAGAGGAGGGCGACGAAGATGGGGAGGGGTCTGGAGGCCAAGTCCTATGAGGAAAGGTTGAAGGAGCTGGGCATGTTTAGCCTGGAGAGGAGGCCAGGTTGACTCAGCCTTCCATCCTTCCAAGGTCAGTCAAATGAGTCCCCAGCTTGCGGGGGGTGGGGGGGAGTGGAGATGACTGGGGAAGGCAAGGGCAAACCACCCCGTAAAAAGTCTGCTGTGAAAATGTTGTGAAAGCAACATTACCCCAGAGTTGGAAACGACTGCTGCTTGCACAGGGGACCTTTCCTTTCCTTGCCATTGCCTTACCCAGTCATCGACACTTTCCCCCCAGCAAGCTGGAGACTCATTTGACCGACCTCGGAAGGATGGAAGGCTGAGTCAACCTCAAGCCGGCTACCTGAAAACCCAGCTTCCGCCGGGGATTGAACTCAGGTTGTGAGCAGAGCTTAGGACTGCAGTACTGCAGCTTTAACACTCTGCCACCCCGTCAAAAGTCTGCCGTGAAAACGTCGTGAAAGCAACGTCACCCCAGAGTCGGAAACGACTGGTGCTTGCACAGGGGACCTTTCCTTTACCTTTATTTTATTGTTGCAAGCACTCCTGAACCTGCTTTGGCGGGGAGGGCGGGATATAAAGCCAACAAATCGAATCACGGATGCGCCTTCCTTCTGCTGGCCTCCCTCCACCTTGATCCTGCCCCTGCCTGGGATACCCCTTACCTGGAAGAGTCTGCAGGTAGGGCTCTAGTCAGGAGCTGACGGTGCTGGACACCACTTCACAGACCTGTGAGAGAGAGCAGGGAGACCATGCTGGTGAACCTCTGTCCCCCGGCAGGAGAGCAGCACCGGGAATCAATAGGTCTCTGCCCAAAGCAAACTATTTCTTCTTTACCAGTTTGGCGTAGTGGTTAAGTGCGCGGACTCTTATCTGGGAGAACCGGGTTTGATTCCCCACTCCTCCACTTGCACCTGCTGGAATGGCCTTGGGTCAGCTATAGCTCTCTTATCTGGGAGAACCAGGTTTGATTCCCCCCTCCTCCACTTGCACCTGCTGGAATGGCCTTGGGTCAGCCATAGCTCTCTTATCTGGGAGAACCGGGTTTGATTCCCCCCTCCTCCACTTGCACCTGCTGGAATGGCTTTGGGTCAGCTATAGCTCTCTTATCTGGGAGAACCAGGTTTGATTCCCCCCTCCTCCACTTGCAGCTGCTGGAATGGCCTTGGGTCAGCCAGAGCTCTCTTATCTGGGAGAACCGGGTTTGATTCCCCACTCCTCCACTTGCAGCTGCTGGAATGGCCTTGGGTCAGCCATAGCTCTCTTATCTGGGAGAACCGGGTTTGATTCCCCACTCCTCCCCTTGCAGCTGCTGGAATGGCCTTGGGTCAGCCAGAGCTCTCTTATCTGTGAGTACCGGGTTTGATTCCCCACTCCTCCACTTGCACCTGCTGGAATGGCCTTGGGTCAGCCAGAGCTCTCCTATCTGGGAGAACCGGGTTTGATTCCCCACTCCTCCACTTGCACCTGCTGGAATGGCCTTGGGTCAGTCATAGCTCTCGTAGGAGCTGTCCTTGAAAGGGCAGCTCCTGTAAGAGCCTTTTCAGCCCCACTGACCTCACTGTTGTGGGGAAAGAAGATAAAGGAGATTGGAAGCTGCTCTGAGACTTTAATTCAGGGATAAGGGCAGGGTATAAATCTACGGACTTCTTCTTCTTCACCCAAAGGGTGACTAACACATGGAATTCACTGCCACAGGAGGTGGTGGCCGCTACAAGCATAGCCAACTTCAAGAGGGGATTGGATCAACATCTGGAGCAGAGGTCCATCAATGGCTATTAGCCACAGAGTATTGTTGGAATTCTCTGCTTGGGGCAGTGATGCTCTGTATTCTTGGTGCTTGGGGGGGCACAGTGGGAGGGCTTCTAGTGTCTTGGCCCCACTGATGGACCTCCTGATGGCACCTGAGTTTGTTTTTTCAGATCATCTCGTCCACAGATAGGTGGGGAGAAAGACCAGGCTAGAAGCCGAGGCCTTGAGTTGTGTTCATGTCCTGAGAACCCCCACTGTAGAAGCCGGCCACGGTGGCAGCGGAAGTGAAGCCATGGCTCAGAGATGGAGGGACATGCTGAAGGTCCCAGATTACACCTCCGATTAAGAGACATCAGGGTGGGGTGAGTGCTTCTGAGTCCAAGTTTCAAGCATGCTATTTCTAAATGCTGGTTTCTTCCATACCTCTCTTCTCTTCCCCCCCCCTCCCTTCCTCCCTGTGGAGGCATAATAAATCCCTCTGAATCCAGGATGTTTAGTGTAACCTTGTATTAATGGTGTAAAGTGCCTCTCCCCCAGATTCACACAGCAATGTCTTATCGGCTAGCAGAGAATGTGTGAGAAATGGAGATGTCAACATTCTTCAGTCATAAAAGAGATACTAGCGAGTAGCCTTTGAACCTCCAACTCAATTTGCATCTTTATGTTATTCTTTTGAAGTTATCTGTAACCCTGCCTTTTGAAGTAGTCTATAAGATACTATTCGATACTGTGTCAATCATTACTTCCATGGAATCTGTCCTTGGAGCGAGTTATGGCGTTCCAATAAAACAAGTCTTTGATTAAAAAACAAAAGCTTGATTATTGCGAAATATCGATGCTTGACACCAAGACCCTTGGAGCTGCTGCCCCTGAGAGGAAGCCACTGTGTCCTAAACAAAGAGTACTGTTGCCAACCTCCAGGTGGGGACTGGAGATGCCCTGAGATTACAGGTGATCTGCAGATGACAGAGGTCAGTCCCCCTGAAGAAAAGGGATCTTTTGGAAAGTACCCTGTCCAGCCCCCTCCCTGACCCCAAACCTGCCCTCCCCAGAGTCCACCCCCAATTTGCTAGGAATCCCCAAACCTACAGGTGGCAACCCTAACTGAGAGCGAGGGTCTTCCTTGCCTTCAGGCAGCTTTGTACGTTCGAGCGAAACTTCTTTTTTTGGTGGGGTGGGGTTAGAATTGCCTTTACCTGCTCCTCCATAGTCTTCCTTAAGGCGGACTCGATTTGACTGTCAAAGAGATTGTACAGCCAGCTGCAGAAAGAGAGAAGAAGATGAAGAAGATATTGGATTTATATCCTGCCCTCCACTCTGAAGAGTCTCAGAGCGGCTCCTTCCTCCCCCACAACAGACACGCTGTCCTGGGGGCGGGCTGCATGACATCCAGAGGCTCCTGCCCACTCCATTTCTGGCCGGCTTACTTCGTGGGTGGTTTGATGCCACTTTGAGCCGGCCATCTGGTTTGAGCCAATAAAACCATCTTCAACTGCCTCTTAAAGACTGACAGTGCCGGGGGGGAGGCAGGCGCACCTCCCTGGGGAGGTTGCTCCGGAATCGTGGGGCTGCCACCAAAAAGGCCCTGTCTCGAATCCCCAGATGAGCCCCTTTTGATTGCTGGTGCGGTCAGGAGGGACTCTCCCTGCAATCTTGATTCCTGGGCAGAAGGCGTTCTTTCAGATACCCCAGTCCCAAGCCATGTATGGTGCCAAGAAATATCTGGGGACTTTGGGAGTGGAGCCAGGAGACTTTGGGGGTGGAGCCAGGAGACTTTACTAAGACCAACCCTGCTAAGCTTCTGAGATCTGCTGATATCCAGCTAGCCTGGGTCATCCAGGCTGGGGCCAGGTCGACATACATACCTCCATTTGCCATGAATTTTAACTTGGACTTCGGAAACGTTGGTGCTGCAATCAGAGGTGGATGCGGTGAGCTTCCCGGCAGCATCGTTGTTCAGCTTCAAGTCCACAGAGATGGAGATTCCCTCGATCCTCAGGTCAAATGAGCCACTGTCGCTTCTGTTTGGAAACAACACCGAATGAAGGATTTTCACTAGTAAAAGAGTCTTTCATCTCAGGCTCCTTTCATCTCAAAAAAATCTTCTCGAAATCCCTGGGCCAAAAGAAACCAAATTAAAAACTACTAGAGAACAGGCGTTCTCTACAAAGGCCCCCCAATGGTGGAATCAACTGCCGGAAGAGGTGCGGGCCCTACGGGATCTTAACCAGTTCCGTAGGGCCTGCAAAACTGCCCTCTTCCAGCTAGCTTTTTAGGACGGAGCTCTTGATAAGGTCAGTAACACCGGTCCATCTTACACATAATTTGATTGTATTATAGTGTCATACTGTTTTATTGGTTTCACTGTTTAAATTATTAATTATATTATATATTGTTTTAGTTGTATCATGGTTTTACCATGTCTTGTTAGCCGCCCTGAGCCTGCCTAGGCGGGAAGGGCGGGGTATAAATAAAAAGTTTATTTATTTATTTATTATCTCAGGCTCCGAGGCAGTGGAGGTCTTTGTGGTACAGAGACCCACTGCCCACATCCAAAGTTATAAAGTGGGGGTGTCGAACATGCAGTTTGGGGGCCGAATCAGAGAGCTCCTATCGGGCCCCCGAGCAACTGGTTGTCATCTGTTTCCTTCTCCCTCTCTCTTGCTTCCTTCTGCGGAACAGCTCAATTGCACAGGAGCTATAGAGCAAAATCTCCATTTTCTCCATTGGCTGAGGCTCCTCCCTTGGGGAGGAATAGCTTGCTTTGCCAGCCTCTCAATTGCACAGCAGAGCTACTGAGCCAAGCCTCTCTTCCTTCTACTGGCTGAGGCTCCCCCCCCCACAGTCCCTGGGGAAGGAAGGAAAGAGACAGAGCTTCCTTTGCCCAGTTCCCTGGATCCCATGGGAAAAATACAAAGAAAGCATCTTTAAGACCAATGAGCGCTAATGTTTTAAGCATGTTTTACGTTGTTTAAAAAAATATAGATTTGTGTTTGTGTTCTTTATAAAATTTATATTTCTGCTACCTAATCTTAAGTAGGTGCACACATGGCCTGGCCTGACATGGTCTGGCCCAAGAAGGTCCCATTTATGTCAGATCCGGCCCTCATAACAAATGAGTTCGACACCCCTGTTATAAAGTATTTGTTAAAAAGAAAATGTTTACAAGCGTATTTTTAGCACTGCACCAGACTGAGCAAGAGATTCCAAAAGAAACGGGTAAAAACACTAGTCCTCTGTCCCGTTCTCTGTACATGCCCTATCAGTTGCTGAAATACAGGACTGGCTCCCTTGCTTATGAAGTTACAAATCTCTAAAGCGTTATCTTTACCTTGAAACTTCCATCAGCTCTCCAGGACAGCACGTGGTTAAAATGGCTGCTTCCTCCAGACCTCAATTAACAATTCTGTCTCCTCTGATGAACCCAGCACCAAGAAGTCTTCCTCCTTGATGCAAGGAGTTTTAATCATATCTGTTTTCCCCACCCACCCACAAACCAGGCCAGGTCAGGTCAGAGAAGGGTTTCCTCCAGTCTCCAATTCCTTCCTTCCTGAAGTGTCTCTGGTGTTTCATTCCTCCTAATCTCTGTTCCCTGCTTGGAGAAGGAGAGGGAACTGACCCACCCATTATCTCTACTGCTAGACTTATTAGCATTTGTATGAAGGTAAGGTGGAAAGCTGCCTTTCCCCCTTCCAGCCTGTTCTCTGTCCAGAGGAGGGGGAAAACTTTTAAAACTCAGAGTGAAGGTTTTGCTCATTCCAAACCTCAAAAGGACAAATGTGTTTCTTCACACCAAGCATAAGGGCTCTCTCAGTGCATTTTGGTTAAGTGCATTTAGGCATTCTGGTAAAATTTATTCTGGTAAAGTGCAAATTCCATGAACAGAAGCAAAATAACACCAGACATTCTGATAAAGTGCAAATCCAATTAGCAGGAGCAAAATACTAGGCATTCTGGGAAAGTGTATTTTGGCATTCCGGTAAAATTCATTCTGGTAAAGCGCAAATCCCATTAACAGAAGCAAAACAATCCCAGGCGTTCTGGTAAAGTTCATTTGGAATTCTGGTAAAGTACAAATCCCATGAACAGAAGCGTGGGGATACCAGGCAGTGCAGCTGCACTAAAACACACAGAAGTCTTCAAAGATTAACAAAGCATCGGCTTTCATGGACGAGAGCCTGCTGCGGAGCTATGCCTCTCTTACGTGGCATCCACGCATCGGTGCATGATGCACTGCTGACTTCCCGCATGAAAAGAACCATCCAGTGACAGAGAAATCTGCAGCTGTGTGCAGCCGTGGCCTGAGAGCACAAAACAGCGAGATGCCAACCTATGATCAACTATTATTGTAAGCCACTTTGAACCACAAAAAAGGTGGGGTGTAAATGTTTTAATAAACAAATAAACCTGGCAGCTATGAGCCACAATGGCCTTCCCTTCACTCCCCTTTGCCTACTGAGCCGCCCTGAGTCCGCTTGCGGAGAGGGCGGGATATAAATTGAAAGTAATAAATAAATAAATTCTGGATGCTGAAAATGAAGCCGAAGGGATCATGCGAATGGCCATTCCGGGGCTGGTCACGGCAGTTAAGCAGCGAGAGTCTGACCCCACAGGGCCAATCTCATGTGCAAGAGCAGCTTCTGCCAGCAATCCTCTTGGATCAACAACCGTGAACATGAGAAAGGACAGGAAAGGAGAATGGACTTACGCCAGCCAGTTCTTCCATTGCCACTCCCCTGAGATCTCGGCAAAGGCATCGGTGATGGAGACCTTGAGACCCGTGTGCGGGATGGGTGCAATCGCTGAGCTCGGCAGCTGGAACGACTGGATTTTTAAGCTTCAAAAAAGGAGACGGGAGAAAGCGATTAGTGCGGAAAGGCAGCTCAGAAGTGCGCAAGCAGTACGGTTGCCAAGTCCAATTCAAGAAATATCTGGGGATCTCCTTTCCCTTCCTCCCACACAACAGTCACCCTGTGAGGTAAATGAAGATATTGGATTTATATCCAGCCCTCCACTCCAAAGAGTCTCAGAGCGGCTCACAATCTCCTTTCCCTTCCTCCCCCACAACAGACACCCTGTGAGGTGGGTGGGGCTGAGAGAGCTCTGACAGAAGCTGCCCTTTCAAGGACAACCTCTGCCAGAGCTATGGCTGACCCAAGGCCATGCTAGCAGGTGCAAGTGGAGGAGTGGGGAATCCAACCCGGTTCTCCCAGATAAGAGTCCGCACACTTAACCATTACACCAAACTGGCTCTTAAACTATTAAATAGTTTCTGTAGAGCAGGGGTGTCAAACTCATTTGTTAGAACGGCCAGAGCTGACATAAATGAGACCTTGTTGGGCCGGGCCATGTCGGGCTGGGCCGTGTGTGTACCTATCTAAGATCAGGTAGCAGAGAGATAAATTTTATAAAGGACACAGACAAACACAAATATATATTTTTAAAAACTTAAAACATGCTTAAAATGTCAGCATTCGTTGGTCTTAAAGGTGCTTTCTTTGTATCTCTCCCGTGTAATCTAGGGAACTGGACAAAGGAAGCCTTCCTTCCCCAAGGGCCCAGAAGGGGGAAAAGTCTCTGCCAAGACAGGCTTGTCTCAGTAGCTCTGCTGTGTGATTGAGAGAGCCTAGCAAAGCAAGCTCTCCCTCCCCACTTCCTCCCCAAGGGAGGAGCCTCAACCAGAGGAGAAGCTCTGTAGCTCCTGTGCGATTGAGCAAGCCTTGCAAAGCAAGCTGTTCTGCAGAAGGAAGCGAGAGGGAGGGAGAAAGAAGCAGATGACAGACAGCCAGTTGCTCAAGGGCCAATAAAAAAGGCCAACGCCATGCTGGGAATTATTAGGAAGGGAATTGAAAACAAATCAGCCAGTATCATAATGCCCCTGTATAAGTCGATGGTGCGGTCTCATTTGGAGTACTGTGTGCAATTCTGGTCGCCGCACCTCAAAAAAGGATATTATAGCATTGGAGAAAGTGCAGAAAAGGGCAACTAGAATGATTAAAGGGTTGGAACACTTTCCCTATGAAGAAAGGTTAAAACGCTTGGGGCTCTTTAGCTTGGAGAAACGTCGACTGCGGGGTGACATGATAGAGGTTTACAAGATTATGCACGGGATGGAGAAAGTAGAGAAAGAAGTACTTTTCTCCCTTTCTCACAATACAAGAACTCGTGGGCACTCAATGAAATTGCTGAGCAGACAGGCTAAAACGGATAAAAGGAAGTACTTCTTCACCCAAAGGGTGACTAACGTGTGGAAGAGAACTGGGTTTGATTCCCCACTCCTCCACTTGCAACTGCTGGAATGGCCTTGGGTCAGTCATAGCTATCACAGAGGTTGTCCTTGAAAGGGCAACTTCTGTGAGAGCCCTCTCAGCCCCACCCATCTCACAGGGTGTCTGTTTTGGGGGGAGAAGGTAAAGGTGATTGTGTCCGCTCTGAGATCCAGAGTATAGGGCGGGATATAAATCCAATATCTTCTTATCTGGAAGAACCGGGTGTGATTCCCCACTCCTCCACTTGCAATTGCTGGAATGGCCTTGGGTCAGCCATAGCCCTCACACTGTCCTTGAAAGGGCAGCTTCTGTGAGAGCCAGTTTGGTGCAGTGGTTATGTGCACGGACTCTTATCTGGGAGAACCGGGTTGGATTCCCCACTCCTCCACTTGCACCTGCTAGCATAGCTCTGGCAGAGGTTGTCCTTGAAAGGGCAGCTTCTGTGGGAGCCCTCTCAGCCCCACCCTTCTCACAGGGTGTCTGTTGTGGGGGGAGAAGGTAAAGGAGATTGTGTCCGCTCTGAGATCCAGAGTATAGGGCGGGATATAAATCCAATATCATCTTCTTATCTGGAAGAACCGGGTGTGATTCCCCACTCCTCCACTTGCAATTGCTGGAATGGCCTTGGGTCAGCCATAGCCCTCACACTGTCCTTGAAAGGGCAGCTTCTGTGAGAGCCAGTTTGGTGTAGTGGTTATGTGCACGGACTCTTATCTGGGAGAACCGGGTTGGATTCCCCACTCCTCCACTTGCACCTGCTAGCATAGCTCTGGCAGAGGTTGTCCTTGAAAGGGCAGCTTCTGTGAGAGCCCTCTCAGCCCCACCCTCCTCACAGGGTGTCTGTTGTGAGGGGGGGGGGGGAAGGTAAAGGAGATTGTGTCCGCTTTGAGATCCAGAGTATAGAGCAGGATATAATCCAATATCTTCTTCTTCATGAAAACTGGAGAAGACCAGATCAAAAAGTCCAAGATGTCATCCCTAAACATTTTCCATCCCGGTTCTGGACTGCTGGGCCACTTAACCAACGTCCAGTCTGTTTGGAGACCGAGTAAATAAAACAAATCCATTCTCTCTGATTCCAGCCCTTGGGGGCAGCGGGGGGGGGGGGCACTCTATCCCACCTGGCCTCAGCATGACATCCGCTGCAGCGGCCTCACCTGCAGAATTTGTAATCTATATTACCCAAGACTTTGATGTTGAAGGACCCAGAGAAATCCGGCAGCTTTATCTTCGGCAGCTCCCTCTGCAAGACGGCCACGCCCTGCTGGCAAGCTGAAGGGAAAGCAAAGAGAAAAACCGCATCAGAGGCTGACACCCTCCCAGGAGGGAACAACTGAAACCACCCTAATCCTCTGGCAGTAACAAGTCAAAAAGAAACAGCCTTGTTTTCAGACTAGGGATTCCCCATCTTTTTTAGCCTGCGGGCACCGGTGGAATTCTCACCTTTTGTGGTGCGCACGGCGGCTGCAAACGTGCTGCGGAAGGAGGTGGAGCCAGCCACAAAATGCCTGCCGCAGTTTTCTTTCTTTTTTTAACTTTTTTATTTTATTTTAATGAAACAAATACATTCTCCAAACCAGATGCAGAATCGTTAAGATAAGTGACTAAGATAATAATTGCAGCAGATCTCTGGGATATACGCAGCTTGGAATATTATCCATTACAATCATATAATTTAGCAATCACATATATCATATATATAAATTAAAGGTAAAGGTAGCCGCCTGTGCAAGCACCAGTCGTTTTAGACTCTGGGGTGATGTTGGTTTCACAACGTTTTCACGGCGGACTTTTTTACGGGGTGGTTTGCCCTTGCCTTCCCCAGTCATCTACGCTTTCCCTCCAGCAAGCTGGGGACTCCTTTGACCGACCTCGGAAGGATGGAAGGCTGAGTCAACCTGGAGCCGGCTATCTGAACCCAGCTTCTGCTGGGATCGAACTCAGGTTGTGAGCAGAGGGCTCCGACTGCAGCTTTACCACTCTGCGCCACGGGGCTCTTATGTGTGAACATATGAAGCTGCCTTATACTGAATCAGACCCTTGGTCCATCAAAGTCAGTATTGTCTTCTCAGACTGGCAGCGGCTCTCCAGAGTCTCCAGCTGAGGATTTTCACGCCTACTTGCCTGGACCCTTTTTGGAGATGCCAGGGATTGAACCTGGGACCTTCTGCTTCCCAAGCAGATGCTCTGCCCCTGAGCCACCCTCCCTCCCCTGCTCTCCAGGGTCTCCAGCTGAGGTTTTTCACACCTACTTGCCTGGACCCTTTTTAGATGGAGATGCCGGGGATTGAACCTGGGACCTTCTGCTTACCAAGCAGGTGCTCTACCACTGAGCCACCGTCCCTCCCCTATATATCTAAATTATAATCATATAATTTAACAAGGGCAACCAAATTGCTGGAAAGTCAGAACTACAATCAGCAGGGGTGGCCACCAGGGATGGCCAAGGGTAGCTCTCCAAATGTTTTTTTTTTGCCTACAACTCCCATCAGCCCCAGCCATTGGCCATGCTGGCTGGAGTTGATGGGAGTTGTAGGCAAAAAAACATCTGGAGAGCTACCGTCGGCCGCCCCTGATATAATGTAATTGCTGCGTCGATAGATCGCATCTGACAAGAATTTTAAAAGATTACACTTTGATATTTATGCATTTCAATCACCCAGGGAAGATTTTTGCGCTGCGGTCAGCGTTTCCTCGAAGCTGCAGAGTCCTGGGAGCAAATATTCTAAGATGGCAAGCTACTGCATACATTCATTCGTTCTGGGGTAGGGTTGCCAATCCCCAGGTGGGGGCAGGGGATCCCCCCGTTTGGAGGCCCTCCCCCCGCTTCAGGGTCATCAGAAAGCGGGGGGAGGGGAGGGAAATGTCTCCTGACAACTCTATTATTCCCTATGGAGATTTATTCCCATAGAAAATCATGGAGAATTGATCCGCGGGTATCTGGGGCTCTGGGGTGGGGGCTGTTTTTTGAGGTAGATGCACCAAATTTTCAGTATAGCATCTAGTGCCTCTCCCCAAAATACCCCCCAAGTTTCAAAAGGACTGGACCAGGGGGTCCAATTCTATGAGCCCCGAAAGAAGGTGCCCCTATCCTTCATGATTTCCTATGGAAGGAAGGCACTGAAAAGGTGTGCCGTCCCTTTGAATGTGATGGCCAGCACTCCCTTTGGAGTTCAATGAGGCTTGTCACAGCCTTGATCTTGGCTCCACCCCTAAAGTCTCCTGGCTCCACCCCCAAAGTCCCCAGATATTTCTTGAATTGGACTTGGCAACCCTATTCTGGGGCCATTTTTCCTGAGCTAAGACAAAAATGTGCAAGCTGGAGGCTAAAAAGCTATGAGCCAGCTCACACCAACTCAGCTTAGAGGGAACACTGTGGCAGCGTCTTTAAAAAGCTACACAACCAAACATACCTCCCGTGATCATTCAGAAACCACACTCCGCCTGCTTGCTCTTGAAAAATACCTGGCAGGCACCTGGAGAGGTAGGGGGACCCTGTTCTAGCCACCAGAGCAGATTTTTGCAGGATTTTTCCACCTTCCTTGCATTGGGTTGTCAGGTCCAATTCAAGAAATATCTGAGGACTTAGGGGGCGGAGCCAGGAGCCAGGGTGTGAGAAGCAGAATTGAACTCCACAGGGAGTTCCGGCCATCCCATTTCAAGGGACCGCGCACCTTTTAAATGCCTTCCCTCCACTGGAAACAATGAAGGGCAGGGGCACCTTCTTTGGGGGCTCATAGAATTGGACCCCCGGGCCCAATCCTTTTGAAACTTGGAGAATGTTTTGAGGAGAGGCACTGAATGCTGTGCTGAAAGTTTGGTGCCTCTACCTCAAAAAATAGCCCTCCCCCCAATCAGGCCTGTAGCCAGAAAATTCTGGGTGGAGGGTAGGGTTGCCAAATCCAATTCAAGCAGTATCTGGGTACTTTGGGCGTGGAGCCAGGAGACTTTGGGGGTGGAGCCAGGAGCAAGGGTGTGACAAACAGAACTGAACTCCAAAGGGAGTTCTGGCCCTCACATTTAAAGGGACAGCACACCTTTTAAAATGCCTTCCTTCTATAAAAAATAATGAAGGATAGGGGCACCTCCTTTTGGGGCTCATAGAATTGGGACTCCCTGGTCCAATCCTTTTGAAACTTGGGGGGGTATTTTGGGGGAGGCACTATAATGAAAATGTGGTGCCTCTACTTCAAAATACAGTCCCCCCCAGAGCCCCAGATACCCGCAGATCAATTCTCCATTATTTCCTACGGGGGTAAGTCTCCATAGCAAATAATAGAGTTCCCAGCAGACATTTCCCTCCCCTCCCCCCGCTTTCTGATGACCCTGAAGTGGGGGGAGGGTCTCCAAACCGGGGGATCCCCTGCCCCCACCTGGAGATTGGCAACCCTACGGTTGCAGCAGCTCAGGTTCAGCAAAGTGCTCTTGGCCACCAAACTCTCACTGCAACATCTCCGGAGCTCTCTCCTGCCTTGCAAATCAGTGACTGCCGGCTGAGCAGCAGAGCGGGATTAGAATACCTACCATAATTCAAGCCTGCGTCAGAGATCCTGCCCACGAATCCGGGGTCGTCGCCATCAACCAGTATCAAAGAGAGAGAGAGCAGCAGGACACCTTGGAGAGTCTTCGCTCCGGCCATCCTGAGATCTTCCAGGGTGTGGAGAGTGGGCTCTCACCTTTGCTTTTAGCCTGTGAGACTGAGCTGCAGGAGGAAGCAGGAAACCCTGAGTCCTTCCGCCAAGGGTTGCAAAACTTGGGCCTGGCATATCTCAGGGAGGGCCTGTCCCGAGACTGCTGCTTGCAACAAAGCTCCAAATTTCATTTCCGATAAGAGAATTGAGGGAGGGGCCCGGACTGCCAAGCCGATCCGCTTCTTGAGTTGGGGCGGAGAGGGGGGGGGGAGGTTTCTGGCTTTCAGGGTCAAGGGTCATTCTGAAGAAAAAGAGGCGCCGGAGCTCATGAGCACAACTCATTTGCATATGCCGCACACCCCCTGACATCCCCGGAAGGTGTACTAAATAATATCAGCTCAGCATCTACCTTAAAATGCTTCTGTTTCAAACAATTTTATTAGTAACATATGGTAATACATTTCAATTTCTTACTTCATTAATAATTACTTTTTTTTTTAATCTATCCCATATATTACTTTCTACCCACCCCTCCCCCCGTTACTTGACCCCCGCCGGTGTTATATACTTAAAATCTTAATACTAAAGGTACCCTTAATTAATAAGAACCAAAATTAATATCCTCCTCCCTCTTGTACTTAGTCATTATCAAAAATTGTCCAATGTCCTTTTATTTTCCACTCTTTTTCTACATACCTTCTGAACTTTTTCCACTCTATCTTAAATACTTCAAAATCATAGTCTCTTAAGGTTCTTGTTAACTTGTCCATTTCACTCCATGTCATAACTTCTTCAATTCAATCCCATTTCTCTGTAGGGTTGTCAAGTCCAATTCAAGAAATATCTGGGGACTTTGGGGGTGGAGCCAGGATACTTTGGGGCGGAGCCAAGAGCAAGGGTGTGACAGGCATAATTGAACTTCAAGGGAGTTCTGGCCATCACATTTAAAGGGACTGCACATCTTTTTAAATGCCTTCCTTCCATAGGAAATAATGAAGGATAGGGGCACCTTCTTTTGGGGCTCATAGAATTGGACCCCCTGGAAACCGCCCAAAACCTGTTTCCATTTGCGCCGCAAAAGCCACGGGACTTTGCGGCTCTTCTGGGTGCTCCGCGGCAATTGGTGCGAAATCCGCGCAGATTCTGCGCGGTGAAGAGGGGCGTCGCTGCCGATTAAGGTCAGTGTGAAAACGCCCTCAGTCTCAACATTTTCAGAGAGTTCTCTACCACAACTCCAAGGTTACTAGGGTTGCCAGGTCCAATTCAAGAAATAGCTGGGGATTTGGGGGGTGGAGCCAGGAGACTTTGGGGGTGGAGTCAGGAGACCTTGGGGGTGGAGCCAGGAGTAAGGGTGCAACAAGCACAATTGAACTCCAAAGGGAGTTCTGGCCATCAAAAGGGACCGCACGCCTTTTAAATGCCTTCCCTCCAGTGAAAATAATGGATAGGGGCACTTTCTTGGGGGGCTCATAGAATTGGACTCCCCAGTCCAATCTTTTGGAAACTTGGGGGGTATTTTGAGGAGAGTCACCAGATGCTATGCTGCAAATTTGGTGCCTCTACTTCAAAAAACAACCCCCCCGGAGCCCCAGATACCTGCGGATCGATTCTCCATTATACCCTATGGGAATTGATCTCCATTAGGGAATAATGGAGTTCCCAGCAGATATTGCCTTCCCTCTCCCCCACTTTCTGATGACTCTGAAGCGGGGGGAGGGCCTCCAAACTGGGAGATCCCCTGCCCTCACCTGAGGTGAGGACTGGAAACCCTATCAGCTACCACCAGTTCAGACCCCATGAACATATATTTATAGTTGGGGGGAGGGAAATGTCTGCTGGGCACTCCATTATTCCCCATGGAGACTGATTCCCATAGGGCAGGGGTGGCCAACGGTAGCAATCCAGATGTTTTTTGCCTACAACTCCCATCAGCCTCAGCGCTCAGCCATGCTGGCTGGGGCTGATGGGAGTTGTAGGCAAAAAACATCTGGAGAGCTACCGTTGGCCACCCCTGCCATAGGGTATAATGGAGAATTGATCTGTAAGAACATAAGAACATAAGAGAAGCCATGTTGGATCAGGCCAACGGCCCATCCAGTCCAACACTCTGTGTCACACAGTGGCCAAAAAAAATTACATACACACACACACACAAACACTGTGGCTAATAGCCACTGATGGACCTCTGCTCCATATTTTTATCTAAACCCCTCTTGAAGCTGGCTATGCTTGTGGCCGCCACCACCTCCTGTGGTAGTGAATTCCACATGTTAATCACCCTTTGGGTGAAGAAGGACTTCCTTTTATCCGTTTTAACCTGTCTGCTTAGCAATTTCATCGAATGCCCACGAGTTCTTGTATTGTGAGAAAGGGAGAAAAGTACTTCTTTCTCTACTTTCTCCATCCCATGCATTATCTTGTAAACCTCTCTCATGTCACCCCGCAGTCGACGTTTCTCCAAGCTAAAGAGTCCCAAGCGTTTCAACCTTTCTTCATAGGGAAAGTGCTCCAGCCCTTTAATCATTCTAGTTGCCCTTCTCTGGACTTTCTCCAATGCTATAACATCCTTTTTGAGGTGCGGTGACCAGAACTGCACACAGTACTCCAAATGAGACCGCACCATCGATATCTGTGGTATCTGGGGCTCTGGGGAGCTGTTTTTTTGTCCACGTTGAACCTCATTTGCCACGTTGACAGCCTCTTGTCCAGCCTTGTCAGATCCTTCCGGGTTTCTTTCACTGTCCTCTCTGGTTTTCACTGCCCTCAACAACTTCGTGTCATCTGCAGATCTAGCCGCTTCGCTGCTTAGTCTCAACTCCAAATAGTTAATGAACATGTTAAAAAGCGCTGGACCGAGTACTGAGGTGGTCCTAGGGTTACCAATCCCCAGGTGGGAGCAGGGGATCCCCTGGTTTGGAGGCCCCGTCCTTCCACTTCAAGGTCACCAGAAAGTCCATCATTCCATATAGAGACCGATTCCCATAGGGTATAATGGAGAATTTATCTGTGGGTATCTGGGGCTCCAGAGGGGCGATGTTTTGAGACAGAGGCACCAAAATTAAAGCATAGCATCTGTTGCCTTTCCTTAAAACACTCCGCCATGTTTCAAAAAGATTGGACCAGGGGGATCCAATTCTATGAGCCCCCAAAGAAGGTGCCCCTATCCTCCATTATTTCCTATGGAAGGAAGGCATTTAGAAGGAGTACGGTCCCTTTCAATGTGATGGCCAGAACTCCTTTTGGAGTTCAATCATGCTTGCCACACCCTTGCTCCTGGCCCCACCTGCAAAGTCTCCTGGCTCCACCCCCAAAGTCCCCAGATATTTCTTGAGTCGGACTTGGCAACGCTAGGTAGCCCAGCTTAACACCCTCCATTGTGAAAACCCCACATGGATACTCACTCTGTGTCCTACTAATTAACTAGCTTTTAACCCACCCAAGGACTTGTTCTTATCCCGTGACTGCTGAGTTTACTTAGGAGCCTTTGATGAGGAACTTTATCAGAAAACTTTCCTGAAGACTAAGTAAACAACTTCTGTTAAGTCACCCCCGTCTGCATACTTGTTCACCCCTTCAGTAAGGCAAGATCTTCCCTCACAGAATCCATGCTGGTTCTTCCTCAATAGCTTTTGTTCATCTGTGTGCCTACTAATGCTATCTTTAATAACAGATTTCACCAACGTACCTGGTATTGATGTTAGACTGACCAGCCTGTAATGTCCCAGATCTCCTCTGAAACCCTTTTTAATCTAACCAGGGTTAGATTAGCTATCTCACAGTGAAGGAAGAGGCAAAAAATGCATTCAGCTTCTCTGCCATTTCTCTATTATCTTTTAGTCATCCTTTGACCCTTTAGTCATCCAAGGGCCCCACTGCTTCCCTGGCTGGTTTTCTGCTTCTAATGTATTTGAAGAAATTTTTATTATTGGTCTTTATGCTTTCCGCAATAGGTTCCTCATAGTTCCTTTTTGCCCATCTGATCACTGACTTACATTTTATTTGCCACAGCCTGTGCTCTCTTTATTTACATCACTCAGACTAGACTACCACCACTTAAAGGAGTCCTTCTTACCTATACTACTTCCATTACTTTGTTCATTAACCATGCAAGCCTTTTTTTTGGTACCTATTGGTACCTTTCCTAACATAGCATACATTTTATCTGCGTTTCTAGGACTGTAAATTAAATAGTATCCAAGTTTCCTGAAGGCATTTGAGCCTCCTTACCTTTCCTTTCAGTTTCTTCTTCGCAAGCACCCTCATACAAGAGAAGTTACCCCTTCTGAAGTTAAATGTAAGAACATAAGAGAAGCCATGTTGGATCAGGCCAATGGCCCATCCAGTCCAACACTCTGTGTCACATAAGAACATAAGAGAAGCCCTGTTGGATCAGGCCAGTGGCCCCTCCAGTCCAACACTCTGTGTCACATAAGAACATCAGAGAAGCCCTGTTGGATCAGGCCAGTAGCCCATCCAGTCAAACACCCTGTGTCACATAAGAACATAAGAGAAGCCATGTTGGATCAGGCCAATGGCCCATCCATTCCAACACTGTGTGTCACACAGTGGCCACAAAGAAACTGAGGGGCCATCAGGAGTCCATCAGTGGGGCCAGGACACTAGAAACCCTCCCACTCTGCCCCCCCAAGCACCAAGAATACAGAGCATCACTGCCCCAGACAGAGAGTTCCATCTATACCCTGTGGCTAATAGCCACTGATGGACCTCTGCTCCATGTTTATCCAATTCCCTCTTGAAGCTGGCTAGGCTTGCAGCCATCACCACCTCCTGCAGCAATGAATCCCATGTGTTAATCACCTTTTGGGAGAAGGACTTCCTTTTATCCATTCTAAATGTGATTGTGTTGGACTTTTGGGGGGCAGCTCCCTATTTACAGGGGAAGTGATGTGTTGTCATCTAGACATGAGTTTAAATTCCAGATTTCCAGTCAGCACCTGAAGGTTGGATAACCTCTAACTTCTCCCTGACTTCCCACCGATCTCCAGTCCAGACTGCAGAGTTCAGTTCCCCTGCCTGGAGGAAATGCTAGCTTTAGAGGGGGGAGCCTATGATGTCAGACCCTCCTCCAGCCTCCATCTTCCCCAAGTGTTGCTTTCTCTCCTCATACCTCCAGGAATTCCCCCAAGTCACTGTTAGCCAGCCTGTTGTCCAGTGAGAGAGACCTGACATGTCCTTATGTTCCTTTGACCCTTTAGTCATCCAAGGTCCCCACTGCTTCCCTGGCTGGTTTTCTGCTTCTAATGTATTTGAAGAAAATTTTATTATTGGTCTTTATGCTTTTCACAATAGGTTCCTCATAGTTCCTTTTTGCCCATCTGATCACTGACTTGCATTTTATTTGCCACAGCTTGTGCTCCCTTTATTTACATCACCCAGACTACACTACCACCACTTAAAGGAGTCCTTCTTACCTATACTACGTATACTTATGTCCAGTGCTGCGACTCCCCACACTACAACAGCTCTCTTGTCTACCATGTCCGGCTTGGGAAATTCCTGGAGACTTGGAACAGTGCTGGGGAAGGGGAATTATTCAAGAGCAGGGATGTCAAAGATGTGGCCCGAGGGTCAAATCAAGCCCCTAGAAGGTTCCTATCAGGCTCTCAAACAACAACACGGGGTCCGGCCCCATGTCCTGCACAGAAAGGCCCTCTTGAATAATTCGCCTTCCCCAGCACTGTTCCATGTCTCCAGGAATTTCCCAAGTCAAAGTTAGCAACCGTACACAGCGAACAAGAGAGCTGGTGTAGTGTAGTAGTCAGTGTGGAGAGTCACAGCACACTCAGATCTTTCTCACAGGGTGACAGGCTGGCTAACACTGGCTTGGAGAATTCTTGGAGGTTATGGGGGGGAGAAAGCAAGACCCGGGGAAGATGGAGGTTAGAGGAGGAACTTTGTTGGGGTCTGACACCAGAGGCTCCCCCCTCTAAAGCTAGCATTTCCTCCAGGCAGGGGAACAGACCTCTGCAGTCTGGACTGGAGAGCGGTGGAAATTCAGGGAGAAGTTAGAGGGTATCCAACCTTCAGGTGCTGGCTGGAAATCTGGAATTTCAACCTTCCGGGGATGTCAGGGGGGTGTGGCTTATGCAAATGAGTTGTGCCAATGAGCTCTGGCATCTCTTTTTCTTCAAAACAACCCTGAAAAGTTCATATTCTGAAGGCTCTTGCGTCCTTCTGCATCACACCAAACAAAATGCCGTGATACAATTACGAAAGCCATGAAAATCAATAACCACAATTTATCCAAAAATGTTAGAAATGTAGTGATATTTTCACAAAATTTCAAACATTTTTACAAGGTTAGTAATTCGTACAAAGCCATAAAAGGCCATTCACAGCAACTGAGCACATACAATACTAAAGAGAATAAAATTCTCACGATAAAGTGCTGAGTGTAAAAAGTGCTTGTATACTAAAAGAAGAAGATATTGGATTTATATCCCACCCTCAGAGTCTCAGAGCGGCTCACAATCTCCTTTCCCTTCCTCCCCCACAACAGACACCCTGTGAGGTGGGTGGAGCTGGAGAGGACTCTCACAGCAGCTGCCCTTTCAAGGACAACTTCTGCCAGAGCTCTGGCTGACCCAAGCCCATTCCAGCAGCTGTGAGTGGAGGAGTGGGGAATCAAACCCAGTTCTCCTACATAAGAGAGCTCTGGCTGACCCAAGGCCATTCCAGCAGGTGCAAGTGGAGGAGTGGGGAATCAAACCCGGTTCTCCCAGATAAGAGTCTGCACACTTAACCACTACTCCACAGGTCCACCTGTAGAATATGAACTTTTGTCACTTTAGTATACAAGCACCTTTTGCGCTCAGCACTTTATCGTGAGAATTTTATTCTCTTTAGTATTGTTTGTGCTCAGTTGCTGTGGATGGCCTTTTATGGCTTTGTATGAATTACTAACCTTGTTGTAAAAACGTTTGAAATTTTGTGAAATGTCACTATAGTTATCAGATTCCTTGATAAATTGTGGTTATTGATTTCCATGGTTTTCGTAATTGTATCACGGCATTTTGTTTGGTTTGCTGTCTCCCCGTGATTCTCCCTTGTACATTTATTCCTTCTGCATCACAGCTTCCTTCGCTGGGCTCGCTCAATCGCACAGGAGCTACAGAGCAAAGCCTCTACTGTCTCCTTTGGCTGAGGCTCCTCCCTTGCGGAGGAAGCGGGGCGGGGGAGGCAGAGCTTGTTTTTCCAGGCTCTCTCAGTCGCACAGCGGAGCTACTGAGCCAAGCTTCTCTTCCTTCTATTGGCTGAGGCTCCTCCCCTCCTAGTCCCCTGAGGAATGAAGGAAAGAGCCAGAGCTTCCTTTGCAAAGTTCCCTGGATCCCATGGGAGAGATGCGAAGAAAGCACCTTTAAGACCAACGAGGCTAACGTTTCAAGCATGTTTTAAGTCTCTAATTGTGTTTTGTCTGTGTTCTTTGTACAATTTGTATCTCCGCTACCTGGTATTGCATTTTACGGCGCTCATGGCTGGGCCTGACAAAGTCTCATTTACATCAGATCCATCCCTCATACCAAATGAGTTTGACACCCCTTTTCAAGAGGGCCTTTCTGCGCAGGTAACTAGGGTCACACCATACAAAGCCGTTCACAAACTTACTTTCGATGAGCGGTTAGGGACTGTGGTATATGCTGCTCTCTTAGTTAACTGTAAGTAGGATCCCACTACCTAATTATTACCCCGCTTAACGTGTCTTGCTAATACTTATGTCATGCTTCGGTTCTTTCCAGCGGGTTCCAGGCTTCTGCAATCCGGGTGCATGCCGGATTATTGAATGCCAGCATTTTGTTGACTCTACCAATACCTTCTGGGTCATCTGGCCAGAGACCTTGTGAGAAAGGTGGGTTATAAACCAACAAATGAATAAAGAAAACAAACACAAGAGAAGCAAGAAAAGAGGACACTATCAAGGCCAGCCCCTTCCTCCCCCCTCCCAAACTTCACACACTCACACACACACACACACAATTTCATAGTCTTCCTTTTAATTTAACTCTTTATAAGCTGCATTATCATCTTATCCTGGGAAGGTGCATGTCCTCTTCTGTCTTCACGCAGATTTGGCATTCTTCAGGGTTAGGAACTCCTTTGCATATTAGGCCATACCCCCTGATTCAGCCAAGTCTCCTGGAGCTTACAGGGTTCTTCGTAGAGGGCCTACTGTAAGCTCCAGGAGGATTGGCGACATCAGAGGAGGAGGAGGAGGAGAAGAAGAGGAGGAGGAAGAAAAGAAAAAGAAGAGGAGGAAGAGGATGATATTAGGTTTATATCCCACCCTCCATTCTGAATCTCAGAGTCTCAGAGCGGCTCACAATCTCCTTTTACCTTCCTTCCCCCACAACAGACACCCTGTGAGATGGGTGGGGCTGAGAGAGCTCTCCCAGCAGCTGCCCTTTCAAGGACAACTCTTACAAAAGCTCTGGCTGACCCAAGGCCACTCCAGCAGCTGCAAGTGGAGGAGTGGGGGAATCAAACTCCGTTCTCCCAGATAAGAGTCCGCACACTTAACAACTACACCAAACCGGCTCTCCACGACAAACCGGCTCTCCTCTACAGGGGCCCCTCAGCTTCCATTCCCAGGCCATTGTGTTGGGAATTCAAACAGCACATCTTGAAAACGGTGAACAACTGAGATGAAGCGGCTGAGAGAGCCCACGCCCAGCCGCACAATTCCCAGAGCCAGAAATACAATCTGTTTGGAGGGGGATTGGCTTGTCTCTTCTGTCCAGCTTGCAAACACGTCTTGGCACCCAAGGGAAAACTCTCCAAACCGGAGTGGGGGGAGCTTGGCAGGGGAAAGGGGCAGGCATAGAATGCAGTGCCGGAACCCTGTGGAGACCCCCAATCGGCCAAAATCTTGGGGTACCCTTGCAAATTATCTCAAAGTCTGAGCACCCACCCCACCACCCACGGCCCCAGCTGCAGCCTGCAGCCACCTTCTCAAAAGCCCCTTGGACAAAGCTGTGGGGGAGAGGCAGAGAGAGGCAAACTTGGCAATGATGCCAGCAGCAGCTGCACCAGGCAAGTCGGGCAAAGAGCGGCCCAGTTGCTGGCTGCGTGTGCAGGCTGGGAGGGCTGCAAGCAGGGGGGAAACCAGGGGAAAGCTGGCCTGGGGCCCCTGAAGGCGTGGGGGCCCATAAACCGGTGCCTACTAGGCCTAATTGTTAATCTGGCTCTGATAGGATGCCATCAGCTAAGAACAAGGAGTCCAGGAGACGAATCCTCCAATTTAAGCCCCCAAAGCAAGCAGCAGCGGGATGGACAGACGGACGGGCTTCCTTTGGTCTTTGCAGCTCCGTTCACTGTCTTCGGTGTCTTCTCTAGCCGTAATGAACATCGGTTCCAAAGTACAAAAAATCCTGTGGGAGAGATTCAAAAGGCATGAACGTACACGAAGCTGCCGCCTTCTACTGAAGGTCCCTCAAGGTCAGCCTTGCCTACTCAGACTGGCAGCCGCTCTCCAAGGACTCAGGCAGAGAAAGGTCTTCCCCATCCCCTCCTGCTTGGTCCTTTTAACTGGAGATGCGAGGGATCGAACCTGGGACCTTCTGCATGCCAAGCACAGGCTCTACCCCTGAGCCACAGCCCCACTTCATGGCTCTCCAGGGTCTCAGGCTGAGGTCTTTCCCATCACCTCCTGCTTGGTCCTTTTAACTGGAGATGCTCATGGGCAGGTCTTTTTTTCTTTGTAGAAAAAGCCCAGCAGGAACTCAGTTGCTTATTAGGCCACACCCTCTGCTTATGGGGACCTTCCCAGGCAGAGCAGAAACTCTTCCACTGAGCCACAGCCCCCTCACCAATGTAAGTCTAACCAGGGCTTTTTTTATAGCAGGAATTCCTTTGCCTATTAGGCCACACACCCCTGAGGTAGCCAGTCTTCCAAGAGCTTGGAGGAGGCCCTGGAAGAGCAGCCCTGGAAGCTCTTGGAGGATTGGCTACCTCAGGGGTGTGTGGCCTAATAGGCAAAGGATTCCTGTGACAAAAAAAAAAAACAGCCTTGCGTCCAACAAAATGTGTCTTTAGCCAAAGCAGCCAAACAACAGGATGCCACTCATAAGACACTCTGTGTCACAGAAGAACATAAGAGAAGCCCTGTTGGATCAGGCCAATGGCCCATCCAGTCCAACACTCTGTGTCACATAAGAACATAAGAGAAGCCATGTTGGATCAGGCCAATGGCCCATCCAGTCCAACACTCTGTGTCACATAAGAACATAAGAGAAGCCATGTTGGATCAGGCCAATGGCCCATCCAGTTCAACATTCTGTGTCACACAGTGGCCAAAAAAGAAAGGAGGTTCACAAGCGGGGCTAGAAGCCCTTCCACTTTGCACCCCCCCACCCCAAGCACCAAGAATACAGAGCATCACTGCCCTAGACAGTTCCAATAATATGCTGTGACTAATAGGCTAGCCACTGATGGACCTCTGCTCCATATTTTTATCCAAACCCTTCCTGAAGCTGGCTATGCTTGTAGCCGCCACCGCCTCCTGTGGCAGTGAATTCCACATGTTAATCACCCTTTGGGTGAAGAAGTACCTCGTTTTATCCGTTCTAACCTGACTTCTCAGCAATTTCATGGAATGCCCACGAGTTCTCGTATTGGGAGAAAGGGAGAAAAGGACTTCTTTCTCTACTTTCTCCACCCCACCCATAATCTTGTAAACCTCGATCACGTCACCCCGCAGTCGACCTTTCTCCAAGTCTTTCCTGCCTTTTTCTGTGTGTGGCCAATCAAGGGGCGCCATTTTAATCTGGGTTCTCATTTGATCACAAAGCACCCAGCATATGCGTAAGCCCGGACAAGGTGTCCTGAGTAGATATTCCACAGCGCACTGGAGGGAAGCGCACGGGCTCACTGTGTAGGGCTACCAAGACTACTGTGTAGGGCTACCAAGAACCTCCCCTGATGTCGCCGTCGTGATGACATCACCCACGGATGATGTCATTGCACCAGTGACGTCACACATCGGCCGCTCTAGGTGTTTCCAGGAAAACTCTACGGTTTTCCTGGACACTCTAGCAATTTGGGAGGGGAAACTCTATGGTATAATAGGCTGTGGGGGGACTTAGCAACCCTAAGAACAGAGCAGATTCCTGAGACAGGTCAAAGCTCTTGGCTTCAAGGCTGATTTGAAAGGGTTTTTGCTGAATGTTTCCATCCCACGATGGCCGCCCGGCTCCCTCCCTTCTTGCTGTTGTCACAACCAAGGCCTTAAGCAGCAGACCCCCGTCCAATGAAAGGAGAGCCTAAACGTTACTACAAACGTTATCCTGTATCATTAACGGCAGCTGTCAGAAATTTCACCACACACAAAGCAGTTTGTCTATCTTTATCTCTGCGTAACCAAGATTATTCCCCTTCTCAAGAGGCAGTCCTCATTAAATAAAGGAGAGATAATTCAGCCCTTGGATCCGAAAATCTGGGGCGGTTAAAAAAAAATACGATCCACAGCAATTGTCGTTTCCACGATGACGGAATCTATCTGAATACAGAAGTCCATTTAATCTTCCTAACATCACTTCTCAAGACAGGGCATTTAGGCACGCAAGCGTGAAAGCCCTTCTAGACTTTGGAAGAGTTAGGAAGGACACATGGAGGAAGAGATGGAAGGACATGTGGCTCTTTAAAGGTCAAGGTCGTCCCCTGCGCAAGCCCCAGTCGTTTCCAACTCTGGGGTGATGTCGCATCACAACGTTTTCACAGCAGATTTTTTTACGGGGTGGTTTTGCTACTGCCTTCCCAGGTCATCTCCACTTTCCCCCCAGCAAGCTGGGGACTCATTTGACCGACCTCGGAAGGATGGAAGGGCTGAGTCAACCTCGAGCCAACTATCTGAACCCAGCTTCCGCCAGGTTCAAACTCAGAGAGCTCGAACTGCAGTACTGCAGCTTTACCGCTCTGCGCCACGGGGCTCTCGAAGTGGATGCAGATCGTGAATGCGGCGCTCTGCAACCCACACAGCGAGTACCACAGCTCTAACCTAATGCTTCAGTTATGGCCCATGGGGGCGAGGAGGGCTTTCTCCACATCCTCTTCTCCCACAATCCTTTGCTACGTGGCAGAGGATCCTGGAACTCACTTTGCTCACTGACCGCCAGAGGGCAGTCACTCCCTTGCAGAGCCACCCACCTTGTCTGTTATTAGTCACGTACCTGGCGGGGTTGGAGGACAGGGTTGGACAGCTGCAGGTGAGCTGGGAGCGGGAGAGGGAAGCCCTGGGCCAGTCGCTCTGGAAGACAAAAATTGCGGAAGTCACGAAGGAAGGAAGCAACAGAGCTGGGGAGGAAATCAGCATTTTGTGTCCATCCAGTGGGGCTCTCGGCACACTGCACTGCTGCTTCTTCCACACTCCTTGAACAGAAAAGCCAAATGCTGCAATCTAGATTCGTCATACAAGTTCCACATACAGATTTCCTTTTCTCTGTCTGCTATGAACAGAGGCAGAAAAGGAGAAGGAGGAGGAGGAGGAGGAGGAGAAGACGACAACGCCGACATTGGATTTATATTCTGCCCTCCTTTCAAGGGTCTCAGAGCGGCTCACAATCTCCTTTATCTTCCTCCCCCACAACAGACACCCTGTGAGGTGGGTGGGGCTGAGAGGGCTCTCACAGCAGCTGCCATTTCAAGGACAGAGTCTAAGAGCGGCTCACAATCTCCTTCCCCTTCCTCCCCCACGACAGACACCCTGTGAGGTGGGTGGGGCTGAGAGAGCTCTCCCATAAGCTGCCCTTTCAAGGACAACCTCTGCAAGAGCTATGGCTGACCCAAGGCCATTACAGAAGGTGCAAGTGGAGGAGTGGGGAATCAAACCCGGTGCTCCCAGATAAGAGTTCGCACACTTCACCACTAAACCAAACTGGCTTTTAAGAACAACTCCTGCGAGAGCTATGGCTGACCCAAGGCCATTCCAGCAGCTGCAAGCGGAGGAGTGGGGAATCAAACCTGGTTCTCCCAGATAAGAGAGCTATGGCTGACCCAAGGCCATTCCAGCAGCTGCAAGTGGAGGAGTAAAGAATCAAACCTGGTCCTCCCAGATAAGAGAGCAATGGCTGACCCAAGGCCATTCCAGCAGCTGCAAGTGGAGGAGTGGGGAATCAAACCTGGTTCTTCCAGATAAGAGAGCTCTGGCTGACCCAAGGCCATTCCAGCAGCTGCAAGTGGAGGAGTGGGAAATCAAACCCGGTTCTCCCAGATAAGAGTTCACACACTTCACCACTAAACCAAACTGGCTTTTAAGGACAACTCCTGCGAGAGCTATGACTGACCCAAGGCCATTCCAGCAGCTGCAAGCGGAGGAGTGGGGAATCAAACCCGGTTCTCCCAGATAAGAGAGCTCTGGCTGACCCAAGGCCATTCCAGCAGCTGCAAGTGGAGGAGTGGGGAATCAAACCCGGTTCTCCCAGATAAGAGAGCTCTGGCTGACCCAAGGCCATTCCAGCAGCTGCAAGTGGGGGAGTGGGGAATCAAACCCGGTTCTCCCAGATAAGAGTTCGCCCACTTCACCACTAAACCAAACTGGCTTTTAAGGACAACTCCTGCGAGAGCTATGGCTGACCCAAGGCCATTCCGGCAGCTGCAAGTGGAGGAGTGGGGAATCAAACCCGGTTCTCCCAGATAAGAGAGCTCTGGCTGACCCAAGGCCATTCCAGCAGCTGCAAGTGGAGAAGTGGGGAATCAAACCCGGTTCTCCCAGATAAGAGAGCTCTGGCTTACCCAAGGCCATTCCAGCAGGTGCAAGTGGAGGAGTGGGGAATCAAACCCGGTTCTCCCAGATAAGAGAGCTCCGGCTGACCCAAGGCCATTCCAGCAGCTTCAAGTGGAGGAGTGGGGAATCAAACCTGGGTCTCCCAGATAAGAGAGCTGAGGCTGACCCAAGGCCATTCCAGCAGCTGCAAGTGGAGGAGGGGGGAGTCAAACCCGGTTCTCCCAGATAAGAGAGCTCTGGCTGACCCAAGGCCATTCCAGCAGCTTCAAGTGGAGGAGTGGGGAATCAAACCCGATTCTCCCAGATAAGAGAGCTCCGGCTGACCCAAGACCATTCCAGCAGCTTCAAGTGGAGGAGTGGGGAATCAAACCTGGGTCTCCCAGATAAGAGAGCTGAGGCTGACCCAAGGCCATTCCAGCAGCTGCAAGTGGAGGAGTGGGGAATCACACCTGGTTTTCCCAGATAAGAGAGCTCTGGCTGACCCAAGGCCATTCCAGCAGCTGCAAGTGGAGGAGGGGGGAATCAAACCCGGTTCTCCCAGATAAGAGAGCTCCGGCTGACCCAAGACCATTCCAGCAGCTTCAAGTGGAGGAGTGGGGAATCAAACCCGGTTCTCCCAGATAAGAGAGCTCCGGCTGACCCAAGACCATTCCAGCAGCTTCAAGTGGAGGAGTGGGGAATCAAACCCGATTCTCCCAGATAAGAGAGCTCCGGCTGACCCAAGGCCATTCCAGCAGCTTCAAGTGGAGGAGTGGGGAATCAAACCCGGTTCTCCCAGATAAGAGAGCTCCGGCTGACCCAAGGCCATTCCAGCAGCTTCAAGTGGAGGAGTGGGGAATCAAACCCGGTTCTCCCAGATAAGAGAGCTCCGGCTGACCCAAGACCATTCCAGCAGCTTCAAGTGGAGGAGTGGGGAATCAAACCCGGTTCTCCCAGATAAGAGAGCTCCGGCTGACCCAAGACCATTCCAGCAGCTTCAAGTGGAGGAGTGGGGAATCAAACCCGGTTCTCCCAGATAAGAGAGCTCCGGCTGACCCAAGGCCATTCCAGCAGCTTCAAGTGGAGGAGTGGGGAATCAAACCTGGGTCTCCCAGATAAGAGAGCTGAGGCTGACCCAAGGCCATTCCAGCAGCTGCAAGTGGAGGAGTGGGGAATCACACCTGGTTCTCCCAGATAAGAGAGCTCTGGCTGACCCAAGGCCATTCCAGCAGCTGCAAGAGGAGGAGTGGGGAATCACACCTGGTTCTCCCAGATAAGAGAGCTCTGGCTGACCCAAGGCCATTCTAGCAGGTGCAGGTGGAGGAGTGGGGAATCAAGCCCGGTTCTCCCAGATAAGAGAGCTCTGGCTGACCCAAGGCCATTCCAGCAGCTGCAAGAGGAGGAGTGGGGAATCAAACCCGGTTCTCCCAGATAAGAGAGCTCTGGCTGACCCAAGCCCATTCCAGCAGGTGCAGGTGGAGGAGTGGGGAATCAAACCCGGTTCTCCCAGATAAGAGAGCTCTGGCTGACCCAAGGCCATTCCAGCAGCTGCAAGTGGAGGAGTGGGGAATCACACCTGGTTCTCCCAGATAAGAGAGCTCTGGCTGACCCAAGGCCATTCCAGCAGCTGCAAGTGGAGGAGTGGGGAATCAAACCCGGTTCTCCCAGATAAGAGCGCTCTGGCTGACCCAAGGCCATTCCAGCAGGTGCAAGTGGAGGAGGGGGGAATCAAACCCGGTTCTCCCAGATAAGAGAGCTCTGGCTGACCCAAGCCCATTCCAGCAGGTGCAGGTGGAGGAGTGGGGAATCAAACCCGGTTCTCCCAGATAAGAGAGCTCTGGCTGACCCAAGGCCATTCCAGCAGCTGCAAGAGGAGGAGTGGGGAATCAAACCCGGTTCTCCCAGATAAGAGAGCTCTGGCTGACCCAAGGCCATTCCAGCAGCTGCAAGTGGAGGAGTGGGGAATCAAACCCGGTTCTCCCAGATAAGAGCGCTCTGGCTGACCCAAGCCCATTCCAGCAGGTGCAGGTGGAGGAGTGGGGAATCAAACCCGGTTCTCCCAGATAAGAGAGCTCTGGCTGACCCAAGGCCATTCCAGCAGCTGCAAGAGGAGGAGTGGGGAATCAAACCCGGTTCTCCCAGATAAGAGAGCTCTGGCTGACCCAAGGCCATTCCAGCAGGTGCAAGTGGAGGAGTGGGGAATCAAACCCGGTTCTCCCAGATAAGAGCGCTCTGGCTGACCCAAGCCCATTCCAGCAGGTGCAGGTGGAGGAGTGGGGAATCAAACCCGGTTCTCCCAGATAAGAGAGCTCTGGCTGACCCAAGGCCATTCCAGCAGCTGCAAGAGGAGGAGTGGGGAATCAAACCCGGTTCTCCCAGATAAGAGAGCTCTGGCTGACCCAAGGCCATTCCAGCAGCTGCAAGTGGAGGAGTGGGGAATCACACCTGGTTCTCCCAGATAAGAGAGCTCTGGCTGACCCAAGGCCATTCCAGAGGGTGCAAGTGGAGGAGTGGGGAATCAAACCCGGTTCTCCCAGATAAGAGTCCGCACACTCAACCACTACACCAAACTGACACGTTCAAGCCCCTCAGTCTGGCCACGGGGAGTTGCCAGCTCTGCTCTGCTCTGATTTTGGCTCTTCTAACTGCTTTCAAACATCTGGTTATTTCTGGTGGCCTCCTCCTAACTACACCTCCCCAACATGGACAATGTAGGTAACTGGGGGTGGGGAGGGGATAAGAGGAAGTCTGGTGAACTCTCCTTCCCTGGAGGTTTTTCAACAGAGGCTAGATGGCCACCTGACAGCGATGAAGATCCTGTGAATTTAGGGGGAGGTGTTTGTGAGTTTCCTGCATTGTGCAGGGGGTTGGACTAGATGACCCTGGAGGTCCCTTCCAACTCTAGGATTCTATGAACTTCCTGACCGTTAGAGCGGTTCCTCAGTGGAACAGGCTTCCTCCTTGGGAGGTGCTGGGCTTTCCTTCCTGGGAGGTTTCTCAACAGAGATTCGATGGCCACCTGACAGCACTGAGGATCCTATGAATATAGGGGGAGGTGTTTGTGAATGTCCTGCATTGTTCAGGGGGTTGGACTAGATGACCCTGGAGATCCCTTCCAACTCTAGGATTCTATGATTCCTGACCGTTAGAGCAGTTCCTCAGTGAAACAGACTTCCTTGGGAGGTGGTGAGCTCTCCTTCCTTGGAGGTTTTTAAACAGAAGCTAGATGGCCACCTGACAGCAATGAAGATCCTGTGGATTTAGGGGGAGGTGTTTGTGAATGTCCTGCATTGTGCAGGGGGTTGGACTAGATGACCCTGGAGGTCCCTTCCAACTCTAGGATTCTATGATTCCTGACCGTTAGAGCAGTTCCTCAGTGAAACAGGCTTCCTTGGGAGGTGGTGGGCTCTCCTTCCTTGGAGGTTTTTAAACAGAAGCTAGATGGCCATCTGGCAGCAATCAAGATCCTGTGAATTTAGGGGGAAGTGTTTGTGAGTTTCCTGCGTTGTGCGGGGGGTTGGACTAGATGACCCTGGAGGTCCCTTCCAACTCTAGGATTCTATGATTCCTGACCGTTAGAGCAGTTCCTCAGTGGAACAGGCTTCCTCCTCGGGAGGTGGTGGGCTCTCCTTCCCTGGAGGTTTTTCAACAGAAGCTAGATGGCCATCTGACAGCAATGAAGATCCTGTGAATTTAGGGGGAGGTATTTGTGAGTTTCCTGCACTGTGCAAGGGGTTGGACTAGATGACCCTGAGGGGTCCCTTCCAATTCATGTCCCATTTTCCCCTCGCTGCACTGGCAGCTGCCGCCGCAATGGGGTTCCCAAAGGAAACCATTGCTGCCTTGTGGAAAAGCTCGTTCTCTGCCTTTGTGCCCCCATATGTCAAATGGGCAAAATAAAGGATTTGGGTTAGAAAGCCCTTTGCACGACAGTCCTTACCATTAATTTGAGGGACCAGGACATTGGCAGCAAAGTAGTTCGTGATAGCCTGCATCAATTGCACCTGGAGAGGAAGAAGAAATGGCCAATCGGAATGAAAGGGCTGGAAGGGGTCTGGCAAGTCATTTGCTCCTGCCCCTCCCCTTCCCTTCCCCAAAGCAAGAATTCCAACATCCCGCCCCCAAAATGTCTTTTCCTGCATGCCCAGGTCTGCTTCCAAGACAGTGAGGAGAACTCCCCACCTGGGAAAACATTCAAAGAGAAGGAATCCCCCGATATCTGGAGGTGGAATGTGCCATGGAGTTGCAGCCAACTTAGGACAACTCCATCGGGTTTTCAAGCCAAGAGACATTCAGAGGTGGTTTTGCCTTGTCTGACTCTGCATAGCAACTCTGGGCTTCCATGGTGGTCTACTTTGTGAGCTACTGGCATGAAAGTCGTGAGCTGCTGCATAAAATTAGCTTGCTCTGGGGCCATTTTTCCCCCCTGAGTTAGGACAACGACGTGTGAGCTGCAGGCTAAAAAACCGAGAGCTAGGTCACACTAAGAGCCCCGTGGCGCAGAGCGGTAAAGCTGCAGTACTGCAGTCTGAACTCTCTGCTCACGACCTGAGTTCAATCCCGGCGGAAGCTGGGTTCAGGTAGCTGGCTCGAGGTTGATTCAGTCTTCCATGTTTCTGAGGTCGGTAAAATGAGTCGCACTGCTACAGCACCAACCCCAAATCAGACTTTTCCCTGCAGCCACTGTGGCCGGACCTGCCTGTCCCGCATTGGTCTTGTCAGCCACCAGCGAGCCTGCAGCAGACGCGGACTACTGCACCCTTCTTAAATCTTCGTTCGCGAAGTCAAGCCGAGAGAGAGAGAGAGAAAATGAGTCCCCAGCTTGCTGGGGGGGGAAGCGTAGATGACTGAGAAAGGAAAGGAAAGGAAAGGAAAGGAAAGGAAAGGAAAGGAAAGGAAAGGAAAGGAAAGGAAAGGAAAGGAAAGGAAAGGAAAGGAAAGGAAAGGAAAGGAAAGGAAAGGAAAGGAAAGGAAAGATCCCCTGTGCAAGCACCAGTTGTTTCCAACTCTGGGGTGACGTTGCTTTCACAACGTTTTCACGGCAGACTTTTTTTACGGGGTGGTTTGCCCTTGCCTTCCCCAGTCCTCTACACTTTCCCCCCAGCAAGCTGGGGACTCATTTTACCGACCTCAGAAGGATATAAATCTACAGTCTTCTTCTTCTTTAGGTTAAGCTGCAGGGGTGTAGACTGGGGGTTCTGTAGGCCCCTTCCAACTTTTTCATTTAATAAACTGGACACATCCATAGAGAGCCAATCGCCTTTTGCTTCTCTCCCCTCACTTTTACACTCCCCCCTCCCCAGCAAGCTGGGTACTCATTTTACTGACCTCGGAAGGATGGAAGGCTGAGTCAACCTCGAGCCGGCTACCTGAAAGCCCCGTAAAAAAGTCTGCTATGAAAACATTGTGAAAGCAACGTCACCCCAGAGTCAGAAACGACTGGTGCTTGCCCAGGGGACGACCTTGACCTTCTTTAGCTCACGCTAACTCAGCTTAGAGGAAACACTGGATCAGACTATCCTGGGCCATCCAGGTTGGGACAAGAGACAATCAGAAGCGGTTTGCCCTTGCCTGCCTCTGCGTAGCAACGCTGGACTCTGCGTAGCAACGCTGGACTTCCATGGTGGTCTCCAATCCAAAAGCTAACCAGGGCTCCCCCTGCTTAGCTTCTGGGATCTGACATGACAGAGATCAGGCAAGCCTTGGCCTTCCAGTTTGGGGCCCAGATGTTTAGGAAGATGAAAGACCCCAAGTTGGGTAGCTCTGCCCCCTTAAGAAGTGCCCAGTGGCAGGGCCACTGCAGAAGAAGAATTGCAGATTTATACCCCGCCCTTCTCTCTGAATCAGAGACTCAGAGTGGCTCACAATCTCCTTTATCTTCCTCCTCCACAACAGACACCCTGTGAGGTAGATGAAGATATTGGATTTATATCCCGCCCTCCACTCCGAAGAGTCTCAGAGCGGCTCACAGTCTCCTTTCCCTTCCTCCCCCACAACAGACACCCTGTGAGGGAGATGAAGATATTGGATTTATATCCCGCCCTCCACTCCGAAGAGTCTCAGAGCGGCTCACGATCTCCTTTCCCGTCCTCCCCCACAACAGACACCTTGTCAGGTGGGTGGGGCTGAAAGGGTTCTCCCAGAAGCTGCCCTTTCAAGGACGACTCTGCAAGAGCTATGGCTGACCCAAGGCCATTCCAGCAGGTGCAAGTGGAGAAGAAGAAGACTGCAGATTTATACCCCACCCTTCTCCCTGAATGAGAGACTCAGAGCGGCTTACAATCTCCTATATCTTCTCCCCCCACAATAGACACCCTGTGAGGTGGGTGGGGCTGAGAGGGCTCTCACAGCAGCTGCCCTTTCAAGGACAGCCTCTGCCAGAGCTATGGCTGACCCAAGGCCATGCTAGCAGCTGCAAGTGGAGGAGTGGGGAATCAAACCCGGTTCTCCCAGATAAGAGTCCACACACTTAACCACTACACCAAACTGGCTCTCACTGGAGTCCTCCAAGGCCATGGGATCAAATATTTTCGGTAATCAAGAAGGTCTTACCGAGAAGGGACCCACGTCCGAGTGCTTCAAGGACAGCTGCAGACTGAATGAGGTAAAACAGGGTGAATGAGTTGTGTTTGGCAGGGTAACGAGGAGCCATTTACTTTGTGTGTTGGGAAACTACTACTTGTGGTAAACCCCAGAGCCCAGAGCCTGTGATTTCCCAGCCCACATTGAAAGCCTTCTGTCAGCTTGGTTCAGGGACGCCAGCAGACACAGCTGGGATCCCCCAGGAAGGTGGAAAAGGGAAATCTTTTGAGGTGAAAGTTCGAAGACCCTCTGGTGATCTGGCTCACCTGCCAACCTTCAGGGACCCGACAATCTTATTGGACTCCATAGCAGCCGTGGCCGAAATGGCGGTTGCCTGGGAAGCAGAGAGAGGCAGGCTGGGATGGCTTTCAAAGCAGTACAAAAGTCTTGTAAAATAGTTTCAGATGTGCACGTGGCACCATTTGCCAGAACTATGGAAGAGGTAGCTGAGCCCAGCGGCTGACTCTATCCCCCTTTCAGGGTCAGGCTGCAAAATCCCCCTTGGTTAAACTGTCTGCAGATTATAGAAACAGCTGTAGAATCATTTGGGGATCTCCCGTTCTCCCATAGAAGAAGAAGAAGATATTGGATTTATATCCGGCCCTCCACTCCGAAGAGTCTCAGAGCGGCTCACAATCTCCTTTCCCTTCCTCCCCCCACAACAGACACCCTGTGAGGTAGATGAAGATAGTGGATTTATATCCTGCCCTCCACTCCGAAGAGTCTCAGAGCGGCTCACAATCTCCTTTCCCTTCCTCCCCCACAACAGACACCCTGTGAGGTAGATGCAGATATTGGATTTACCAGTATATCCCGCCATCCACTCCGATGAGTCTCAGAGCGGCTCACAATCTCCTTTCCCTTCCCTCCCCCACAACAGACACCCTGTGAGGTAGATGAAGATATTGGATTTATATCCCGCCCTCCACTCCGAAGAGTCTCAGAGTGGCTCACAATCTCCTTTCCCTTCCTCCCCCACAACAGACACCCTGTGAGGTAGATGCAGATATTGGATTTATATCCCGCCCTCCACTCCAAAGAGTCTCAGAGTGGCTCACAATCTCCTTTCCCTTCCTCCCCCACAACAGACACCCTGTGAGGTAGATGAAGATATTGGATTTATATCCCGCCCTCCACTCCAAAGAGTCTAAGAGGGGCTCACAATCTCCTTTCCCTTCCTTCCCCACAACAGACACCCTGAGAGGTAGATGAAGATATTGGATTTATATCCCGCCCTCCACTCCAAAGAGTCTCAGAGCGGCTCACAATCTCCTTTCCCTTCCTTCCCCACAACAGACACCCTGAGAGGTAGATGAAGATATTGGATTTATATCCAGCCCTCCACTCCAAAGAGTCTAAGAGGGGCTCACAATCTCCTTTCCCTTCCTCCTCCACAACAGACACCCTGTGAGGTAGATGAAGATATTGGATTTATATCCCGCCCTCCACTCCAAAGAGTCTAAGAGGGGCTCACAATCTCCTTTCCCTTCCTCCCCCCAACAGACATCCTGTGAGGTAGATGAAGATATTGGATTTATATCCCGTCCTCTATTTAGCCATCGTGGCTGACAGCAACCGGGGAAGGGGGTATGAATTTGGCTGTTAGCATTGTGCATTCAACTTACCACATCGAGCACGAACAGGGGAGCCAGGGAGGAGTTGGGGAGGATGGCGAAGGCTTGGACGTCCACCGTCGGTGCAAGAGAGAGGCCTTCTGGAGCAATGGCCAGAGACGGTGGAGAGGAAGGCGAGACCTTGAGTTTCATGAGCATGTTGGGGTACAGTTTTTCAATCTGGGGAGCAGAGAACAAGATCAGCCTGTTTAAACAGCCATTTCACACCTAGAGAGGTGGGTTCTTTGGGGAGTGAAACGCTATCTTTGGAGAAGCCTGCCCCACACTTTCCTGCAGCCCTGCCTTCCTGAAACGTTGGGAGCCTGCTGGGGGACTGTTTGGGGAGGGAAAACTCGATGGTACCATCTGGTTTTCATATGGTACCATAAAGTTTTCCTCCCAGTTCGCTAGAGTGTCCGGGAAAAGAGTTTTCCTGGACGCTCCCAGAGTGGCTGGTGCGCGACATCGCCAGTGCGATGACGTCACTTCCGAGTTAATAGTAATGGGTCAATAGTAATGTACCTTCATGTTCTGTATGGGCAATGTTGTTTAGTGTATTATAAGGTGGTTGCGTGCTTGCAGGAATGCGTTAACAGTAGTAAGAGAAGTGCCTTGAGAACCATAGTTTGACTTTGCTTTGTCAAGAGTTGTTCCTCTTGCCATGTTTTATACTGTAACCAAATTGCTTGAACGCATTTTGCTTGGCTTAATTTCTCTGCGTGCTTCTCTTGGGAACTTATGAAGTAAGCTGTTTCCACTGACTTCAAGGTCAAATGCTGGGGTGGGGGGGAAGTGCAGATTAGACACCTGGGCTTGAACTAGGGTTGGACTCCAGGGGGAGCGGGAGGGGGTCTCGCCGAAACCTGGTTCCCGCTTAGGTAGGGTTGCCAAGTCCAATTTAAGAAATATCTGGGGACTTTGGGGGTGGAGCCAGGAGACTTTGGGGGTGGAGCCAGGAGACATTAGGGGTGGAGCCAAGATCAAGGCTGTGACAAGCATCATTGAACTCCAAAGGGAGTTCTGGCTATCACATTTAAAGGGACAGCACACCTTTTCAATGCCTTTCTTCCATAGGAAAAAATGAAGGATAGGGGCACCTTCTTTTGGGATTCATGGAATTGGACACCCTGGTCCAATCGTTTTGAAACTTGGGGGGTATTTTGGGGAGAGGCACTAGATGCTGTACTGAAAATTTGGTGCCTCTACCTCAAAAAACAGCCCCCCCCAGAGCCCCAGGTACTCATGGATCAATTCTCCATTATTTTCTATGGGAATAAATCTCCATAGGGAATAATAGAGTTCCCAGCAGACATTTCCCTCCCCTCCCCCCGCTTTCTGACGACCCTGAAGCAGGGGGAGGGCCTCCAAACCGGGGGATCCCCTGCCCCCAGCTGGGGATTGGCAACCCTACGCTTAGGGTTGCCAAGTCCAATTCAAGAAATATCTGGGGACTTTGGGGTGGAGCCAGAAGACTTTGGGGGCGGAGCCAGGAGACTTTGGGGGCGGAGCCAGGAGCAAGGGTGTGACAAGCATAATTGAACTCCAAGGGAGTTCTGGCCATCATAATTAAAGGGACAGCACACCTTTTGAAATGCCTTCCTTCCACAGGAAATAATGAAGGATAGGGGCACCTACTTTTGGGGCTCATAGAATTGTACCCCCTGGTCCAATCGTTTTGAAACTTGGGGGGTACTTTGGGGAGAGGCACTATATACTATACTGAAAATTTGGTGCCTCTGCCTCAAAACACAGCTCCCCCAGAGCCCCTGAAACCTCCAGATCAATTCCCCATTATAACCTATGAGAATCCATCTCCACATAGGGAGTAATGAAGTGCCCAGCAGACATTTCCTTCCCTCTCCCCCCCCCCCCTTCATTTCTGGCGACTCTGAAGCGAGGGATTGGCATCTCTGCTCAGGAGTTGCTGCCATCTTCTTCAAAGTAACACAGACACCCCATCCCAAGAGGAAGCCTTTCAACCGGAGCCTGAAGCCTCCGGAGGTGGAAAGTCACATGGTGGCTTTGGGGACGGGGCTTCCCCTGCTGGCCATCTGACTGGGGGCAGGAAGGAGCCTGGGAAAGCAGAAGAACCCCCGCTGGGACCTGGGGATTGGCAAGCCTATTCCCGCTTTTGCTTTGCCACGCTTGCCCTTGAATTGTAACGGATGGGGCGAGGGGATAGAAGGAGAGCCCCTGGGGAATGACGACAGTCTTAGCAAAGGTGGTGTACTGCCGCATGTCCTTTATGATGCCTATGGAATAAACTGCTGAATTATTTGACTGTTATTCCTTGACTCGAGGTCTTGGCATGCAATGTTTACGCACTTGGCATGCGTTATTAATGTTTATGCACAATACTTATGCAATGTTTGTGCACCTTGGCCGTGAGAAGAATTTGCTCTGGACTTTGGGAACCCAGCCCTGCACAAAGGAAGAGTAAGAAAGACTCACCTGTGGGACCAAGGATCCAAAAGAGGAAGTGTTCAGCCGCAGTTTAGACTCCCGGGGAATCTGGGGAGAGAGAAGGAAGCGTATGAGGATGGGAAGGCAGAGGCTGCTATTGGAAGAGCCCGGATCAGCCCTCAGAATTTCCTGCCAGCAGTCCAAGCTGTACTAAAACCCCAGAACCGGCATGGAAAGCAAAGACTCAGCAGTGAGACGTTCAAAGTATAGAGTCTTCTGTCCACCATCAGGATGTCTGCCCTTTGAGGCTGATAAATACTCTGAATTACAGGTACTTTGACTAGGGTTGCCAAGTTCAATTCAAGAAATATCTCGGGACTTTGGGGGTGGAGCCAGGAGACATTGGGGGCGGAGCAGGAGCAAGGGTGTGACAAACATAATTGAACTCCAAGGGAGTTCTGGCCATCACATTTAAAGGGACGGCACACCTTTTCAATGCCTTCCTTCCATAGAAAATAACGAAGGATAGGGGCACCTTCTTTTGGGGCTCATAGAATTGGACCCCCTGGTCCAATCCTTTTGAAACTTGGGAGGTATTTTGGGGAGAGGTACTAGATGCTATACTGAAAATTTGGCGCTGGGGGGGGGCGGGGTGTGCGTGCCAGATTAGGCTCTCCCCATATGATTTCAAATAGAAAAACAATTAATAGGGTTTGTAGAATCTTTCGCGCTCAAGTGCCCTGTTCTACTGGAGAAAGTTTTTCTTCCAGACGTTTCGTTCTCAGCTGCAGAGAACATCCTCAGTGGCGTTGCAGCCAGAGCAGGCGCTCTGACCTTCTTGGCTGCTGTGCATTGAGTGGGGCCAGGGCTGCTGGAGAGCTGCTATTTCTAGGCTGGAGGGGGTGTGATGAAAGGGCACATCCACAAACTAATTGCCCTTTCATCACACCCCCTCCAGCCTAGAAATAGCAGCTCTCCAGCAGCCCTGGCCCCACTCAATGCACAGCAGCCAAGAAGGTCAGAGCGCCTGCTCCGGCTGCAACGCCACTGAGGATGTTCTCCGCAGCTGAGAACGAAACGTCTGGAAGGAAAACTTTCTCCAGTAGAACACGGCACTTGAGCCCGAAAGATTCTACAAACGCTATTGATGTCATTGTGCTGGCCTGACTCATTCTCCCTCGGCAGAGCACTGTTTTTTTAAGTTGATAATTTTTTATGGCCTGCGAATGATGTTATAAATATCCATATGGCGCTTGGCAGAAAAAAGGTTCCCCATCCCTGGACTAAGCAGTAGCAATGCTTTGTTCAATAGAGCAATTAGCAGACAGCATTTATTGCCTTGCGATGCTCTCACCATCACCCTCCCATTCTGACACGTTACTGGTTTATTGGTTTCCCACGCAAATGCTATCCAGGGCAAATGTTCTTTCAGTTTGTTGACTTCACTATTCTAACTTTGTACCACTTTGCATGCTTAACCACTGCTCACCAGTTATATGTAGCTCTGCTCACTGTGCCCCATTCCATTGTCCAATGAAGGATGCAGGCATACGAAAGCTGACATTCTGAATAAAACTTGGTTTGTCTTAAAGGTGCCACTGGATCTCTACTTTGTTCTTTGTTCAAGTTGCAGAAAAGGACACGTCTGCCTCAGCAGATTTTGACATCCGATGCATGTTCACACCCAAACCCACTTTTTTGCAAATGAAAGCCTGGACGATTCGGTGGGGAAGAGTGTTTTCTAGAAGGGGAAGAAATCTCCCCCTTGAAGCAAGGTGGGCCTTTGAGCTTTGGCCAGTTCTGCTCACCTGGCGGCCACTCCTTACCATGTCATCCGTGATGTCGTAGGTCAGAGCGCCCGCTTGGTAGTAGACGTAGCCGGCTGTGTTGAAGAGGTAACTGGAGACGCCAAAGTAAAGCATGCGGTCATGATCCACGGGGAAAGACAAGGCTGGTGGTGAGAAGGGAGCAGCAGAGCGATGGTCGAGGGAGAAGAATTCACCCTGAGGAGAAAGAAGATATTGAAGATATTGGATTTCTATCCCGCCCTCCACTCCGAAGAGTCTCAGAGTGGCTCACAATCTCCTTTACCTTCCTCCCCCACAACAGACACCCTGTGAGGTGGGTGGGGCTGGAGAGGGCTCTCACAGCAGCTGCCCTTTCAAGGACAACCTCTGCCAGAGCTATGGCTGACCCAAGGCCATGCCAGCAGGTGCAAGTGGAGGAGTGGGGAATCAAACCCGGTTCTCCCAGATAAGAGTCCGCACACTTAACCACTACACCAAACTGGAAGCAGAAAGAGATTACGGAAAGAGATTACGGAAGAGAAAGAGATTACGGAAGCAGAAAGAGATTACGGAAGGTTGGGGGAAGCTGTCTGATAGGCTAAACAGCCCCTGGATTTCTGTTTCAAGGGTCAGGCCAGGCAATCTTGAAATAAGAGATAGATTTTCTAAAAATTCAACAACACCTTAAACATTCAAGCCTAAATTCCAAAGAGCCAGCTTGGTGTACTGGTGAAGAGCAGTGGACTCTAATCTGGAGAACCAGGTTCGATTCCCCCCCTCCTCCTCCACAAGCAGCCAGCTGGGTGGACTTGGGTTAGTCCTAGTTCTCTCAGAGCTGTTCCTCTCAAGAGCAGTTCTCTCAGAACTCTCTCAGCCTCACCTGCCTCACAGGGAGTCTGTTGTGGGGAGGAGGAGAAGGAGGAGACGGAGGAGGAGGAGAAGAGAAGGAGGAGAAGGAGGAGGAGAAGAAGAAGAAGGAGAAGAAGGAGGAGGAAAAGAAGGAGAAGAAGGAGGAGGAGAAGGAGAAGAAAGAGGAGAAGGAGGAGGAGAAGGAGGAGAATAAAAGGAGGAGGAGGAGGTGGGGGAGGAGAAGGAGGAGGAGAAGGAGAAGAAGGAAGAGGAAGCGATGAAGAAGAAGACCGTAGTTTTATACCCCACCCTTCTCTCTGAAACAGAGTCTCAGAGCAACTTACAATCTCCTTTATCTCCTTCCCTCACAACAGACACCCTGTGAGGTAGGTGGGACTGAGAGAGCTCTCATGAAAGCTGCCCTTTCAAGGACAACTCCTGCGAGAGCTATGGCTGACCCAAAGCCATTCCAGCCAGGGCCAGATCTAGGGGGGGCAAAGGGGGGTGCCTGCCCTGGGTGCCGACGGAGGGGGGGGCACCAAATTGAGTATGAAGTCCATTGTGTTCTATGGGACCATAAGAGAGAATTAAAAAGCATCACTTTTTAATTTTGCTTCCCCTCAACAAGCATGTAGATCCAATGCACAGCAGCCAAGAAGGTCTGAGCGCCTGCTCCGGCTGCAACGCCACTGAGGATGTTCTCCGCAGCTGAGAACGAAACGTCTGGAAGGAAAACTTTCTCCAGTAGAACACAGCACTTGATCCCGAAAGATTCTACAAACCCTAATGATGTAGATCCAGCAGCTGGAGGAGTGGGGAATCGAACCTGGTTCTCCCAGATAAGAGTCTGCACACTTCACCAAACTGGGAAGAAGAAGAAGAAGAAGAAGAAGAAGAAGAAGAAGAAGAAGAAGAAGAAGAAGAAGAAGAAGAAGAAGAAGAAGAAGAAGAAGAAGAAGAAGAAGAAGAAGAAATTGGATTTATACCCCATCCTTCGCTAACCAAAGGAGTCTCAGAGTGGCTTACAAATCTCCATTCCCTTCCTCTCCCCACAACAGGGGGAAAGGGAGGGGAAGAATAAAGGAAATTGCAACTCAATCAAGAGGACCCCCACGGAGGCTACTCAAGAGAAAAGCAGGCCATGGCAACCCACCCCTTCCTCCCCACAGCCCCCTCCTCTTTCCCTACCTTCAGATCCAGATCCAGGCAATCGCTTGTGGCAACAGGGGGACCAACGAGGGAGTAGTCGATCCCGGACACCCGGTCGATCTTTGCCGTGACTGCAAGACAGAAGAGGAAGTCAGAGGACTGTCCCCCGGGCTGTGTGGCTCTTGGTTCCCCCAAATATCTTCAGAGTGTGGCGCTAAAGAACCGAGAGGTGCTCTCAAGGTGGTCGAGTGGTCCTTCCCTCCTTGTCTTCTTTGGCCCCGAGGATAATTTCAAGGGAAAGGCCTGCTTTGTCGGAAAGATGCAAGTAATCAACTAGGCTGTTCATGCAAAACCTGCAGGAGCCTTGGGCCAAAGTCCTCTCCTCTGTGGTTTAGGCCCACTCCTGCAGCTGAAGACGGGGCCCGGGGGTCTTTTGCCTCCAAAGAACATGGCTGGGTCAGCCTGTGGGACATAACATGAAAGAGGATCTCCAAATTCTGGCTAGGAAGGAGGTTCAGAAAGGGAAGAAGAAGAAGAAGAAGAAGAAGAAGAAGAAGAAGAAGAAGAAGAAGAAGAAGAAGAAGAAGAAGAAGAAGAAGAAGAAGAAGAAGAAGAAGAAGAAGAAGAAGAAGAAGAAGAAGAAGAAGATGATGATGATGATGATGATGATGATGATGATGATGATGATGATGATGATGATGATGATGATGATGATGATGATATTGGATTTATATCCCGCCCTCCACTCCGAAGAGTCTCAGAGCGGCTCACAATCTCCTTTCCCTTCCTCCCCCACAACAGACACCCTGTGAGGTAGATGAAGATATTGGATTTATATCCCGCCCTCCACTCCAAAGAGTCTCAGAGCGGCTCACAATCTCTTTTCCCTTCCTCCCCCACAACAGACACCCTGTGAGGTAGATGAAGATATTGGATTTATATCCTGTCCTCCACTCCGAAGAGTCTCAGTGCGGCTCACAATCTCCTTTACCTTCCTCCCCCACAACAGACACCCTGTGAGGTGGGTGGGGCTGGAGAGCGCTCTCACAGCAGCTGCCCTTTCAAGGACAACCTCTGCCAGAGCTATGGCTGACCCAAGGCCATGCTAGCAGGTGCAAGTGGAGGAGTGGGGAATCAAACCCGGTTCTCCCAGATAAGAGTCCGCACACTTAACCACACTACACCAAACTGGCTCTCTATATTCTCCATAAGGTTGCCAATTCCCATGTGGGTAGCAAGGGAGCCCCTAAGGGTTCTGTGACTAAACCGGCCTCCAAAATGCTCAACAAAATTCTCATTAAAGTTTATAACAGAAACAGAAACAAACACTTAGAGCCATAAATTGTACATAAGATGAAATCATACAATATGCATGGTCCTTAGAAAGGACAAAATAGGTGAAGTTCTATAATATGCACAGTCTTTCTTGGGACCAGTACGCCTTCAAATGGTTTCAACCAAGAACTGGCAAGATAGAGTCTTCTTCACAGATCAAACTGCTGTAGAAAACATCACTTACATTGCACTTGAAGGATTGAGTTCCATTGTCAATTCTGTAATTTTTTGCATTAAGCCTGTGGAAGCTTCAGAGAAACGGAGGCAGAGAGGCGCCGCCTTCGTAGCTGTCTGCTACTGCTGGCTTTTTTTCTGCAGCAGTTTGATTCGTGAAGAAGACTCTACTTTGCCAGTTCTTGGTTGTAACCATTTGAAGGAGTACTGGTCCCAAGAAAGGCTGTGCATATTGTATGACTTCATCTTATGTACAATTGATTGCTCTAAGTGTTTGTTTATGTTTCTGTTATAAACTTTAATGAGAATTTGGTTGAGCATTTTGGAGGCCGCTTTAGTCACAGAACCCTTAGGGGCTCCCCTGCTAGTCATTTATCTGTGATTCTCTATTGTTATTGGGTTACTTAATTCCCATGTGGGAGCAGGAGATGCCTCAGTTAGGAGGCCCTCCCCCCGCTTCAGGGTCATCAGAAATGTCTTCTGGGAGCGCTAGTATTCCCTATGGAGACCAATTCCCATAGGGTATAATGAAGAATTGATCCGTGGGTATCTGGGGCTCGCGGGGGGCTGTTTTTTGAAGCAAAGGCACCACATTTGCAGCATAGCATCCGATGCCTCTCCCCAAAAGACCTTCCAAGTTTCAAAAAGATTGGCCCAGGGGGTCCGATTCTATCAGCCCCACAGAAGGTGCCCCTATCCTTCATTATTTCCAGTGGAGGGAAGGCATTTAAGAACATAAGAGAAGCCATGCTGGATCAGGTCAATGGCCCATCCAGTCTAACAATCTGGGTCACACAGTGGCCAAGATATATATACACACATATATATGTATATATATACACACACACACACACTGTGGCTAATAGCCCTGATGGACCTCTGCTCCATATTTTTATCCAATCCCCTCTTAAAGCTGGCTATGCTTGTAGCCGCCACCACTTCCTGTGGCAGTGAATTCCACATGTTAATCACCCTTTGGTGTAAAGAAGGACTTCCTTTTATCCATTTTAACCCGACTGCTCAGCAATTTCATTGAATGCCCACGAGTTCTTGTATTGTGAGAAAGGGAGAAAAGTATTTCTTTCTCTACTTTCTCCATCCCATGCATAATCTTGTAAACCTCTATCATGTCACCCCGCAGTCTCCAAGCTAAAGAGCCCCAAGCGTTTCTCCAAGCTAAAGAGCCCCAAACATTTCAGGCTTTCTTCATAGGGAAAGTGTTCCAAACCTTTAATCATTCTAGTTGCCCTTTTCTGGACTTTCTCCAATGCTATAATATCCTTTTTGAGGTGCGGCAACCAGAACTGCACACAGTACTCCAAATGAGACCGCACCATCGATTATACTGGGGCATTATGATACTGGCTGATTTGTTTTCAATTCCTTTCCTAATAATTCCCAGCATGGTGTTGGCCTTTTTTATTGCAAACGCACACTGTCTTGACATTTTCAGTGAGTTGTCTACCACGACCCCAAGACCTCTCTCTTGGTCAGTCTCTGCCAGTTCACACCCCATCAACTTGTATTTGTAGCTGGGATTCATGGCCCCAATGTGCATTACTTTGCACTTGGCCACTTTAAAAGGTGTGCAGTGGTCCCTTTCAATATGATGGCCAGAACTCCCTTTGGGGTTCAATTAGGCTTGTCACACCCTTGCTCCTGGCTCCACCCTCAATGACTCCTGGCTCCACCCAAGTCCCCAGGTATTTTTTGTATTAGACCTGGCAACTGAAGTTCTCCACAATGATCCCACTGCCAAGAACCAAAAGTGCCCTCCTCTCTCAGCAGAAGGGCAGAAGACACAGGGTCCCTCCACCTTCTCCAAGGCTACAGAAGCCAGATAGAGAGACAGGGCAGGGTGTGGAGTCCTGGTCCACCTGTCTTGCAAGGACACTCCTTCCTCCTGCTGGCCTAAGGCTTGTTCCTGTCCTTGTCTGGGATACCCCTTACCTGGCAGAGTCTGCAGATAGGGCTCTAGTTCGGAGCTGACAGAGCTGGAGACCTCTTTGCAGACCTGTGAGAGAGAGCAGGGAGAACATAAGAACATAAGAGAAGCCATGTTGGATCAGGCCAGTGGCCCATCCAGTCCAACACTCTGTGTCACATAAGAACATAAGAGAAGCCATGTTGGATCAGGCCAGTGGCCCATCCAGACCAACACTCTGTGTCACATAAGAACCTAAGAGAAGCCCTGTAGGATCAGGCCAGTGGCCCCTCCAGTCCAACACTCTGTGTCACACAGTGGCCAAAAAAACAAGTGCCATCAGGAGGTCCACCAGTGTGGTTAGAAGCCTTCCCACTGTGCCCCCCCCCCAAGCACAAGAATACAGAGCATCACTGCCCCAGACAGAGAGTTCCAACAATACACTGTGGCTAATAGCAACTGATGGACCTCTGCTCCATATAAGAACATAAGAGAAGCCATGCTGGATCAGGCCAATGGCCCATCCAGTCCAACACTCTGTGTCACATAAGAACATAAGAGAAGCCCTGTTGGATCAGGCCAGTGGCCCTCCAGTCCAACACTCTGTGTCACATAAGAACATAAGAGAAGCCATGTTGGAAACACACTGTGGCTAATAGCCACTGATGGACCTCTGCTCCATATTTTTATCTAAACCCCGCTATGCTTGTGGCCACCACCACCTCCTGTGGCAGTGAATTCCACATGTTAATCACTCTTTGGGTGAAGAAGGACTTTCTTTTATCCGTTTTAACCTGTCTGCTCAGCAATTTCATCAAATGCCCACGAGTTCTTGTATTGTGAGAAAGGGAGAAAAGTCCTTCTTTCTCTACTTTCTCCGTCCCATGCCTAATCTTGTAAACCTCTATCATGTCACCCTGCAGTCGACGTTTCTCCAAGCTAAAGAGCCCCAAGCATTTCAACCTTTCTTCACAGGGAAAGTTTTCCAACTCTTTAATCATTCCAGTTGCCCTTTTCTGCACTTTTCCAACGCTATAATATCCGTGCTGGTAAACATCTGTCTCTCTGGCAGGAGAGTGGCACCCAGCAATTCTAGGTCACTGGCCACGGTACTCAATGCAGTGGGGATCCAGGATCAGATCCAGCTTGCTTCATATGTGCCGAATCGATGGAAACCAGCAAGGCACTTTGTGGGGATATTATTAGCTGCTCGAAGTTGCCGTTTCCGTCACAAAAGAGTTAAATTGACGTTTGTACGTTTGCTTGTCTATTTTCGCTGAGAGGCAATAATCAAACTGAGTAGGATGGGTTTATCGGCTTAGGGAAGAAACAAAGAAATATGGACAGGGTTATTTTTTGTAGTCTATCCTTAATTTCCTACTAAATTTAGATGTTTATAGTATTAAATGGCATTTCCTTTTATAATATAATTGTATTGTATGGCTGTGAGAGTTGGGCCATAATGAAGGCCGAAGACAGAAGAATAGATGCTTTTGAGATGTGGCGCTGGAGAAGAATCTTGAGAGTCCTTTGGACTGAAGCTCAAATACTTTGGCCACCGAATGAGAAGGGAGCACTTGCTGTTGCTGGGAAAGACATCACCCTGCCAACAAAAGCCCATATAGTCAAAGCGATGGTATTCTCAGTAGTAATGTATGGCTGTGAGAGCTGGACCATAAGGAAGGCTGAGCGCAGAAGAACAGATGCTTTTGAGCTGTGGTGCTGGAGAAGACTCTTGAGAGTCCCTTGGACTGCAAGAAGATCCAGTCAGTCAGTCCTAATGGAAATCAACCCAGACTGTTGCCGTCCCCTTCTTCTTTTGCCTTCTGTCTTTCCCAGCATCAGGGTCTTCTCCAGGGAGTGCCCCCTTCTCATTTGGGAGCCAAAGTATTTGAGCTTCAGCATCTGTTCTTCCAGGGAACAGCCAGGGCTGATTTCCCTTTGGACTGACTGACTGGATCTTCTTGCAGTCCAAGGGATTCTCAAGAGTCTTCTCCAGCACCACAGCTCAAAAGCACGTATTCTTCTGCGCTCGGCCTTCCTTATGGTCCAACTCTCACAGCCATACATTACTACTGGGAATATCATTGCTTTGACTATATGGACTTTTGTTGACAGGGTGATGTCTTTCCCAGCATCAGGGTTTTCTCTAGTGAGTGCTCCCTTCTCATTTGGGAGCCAAAGTATTGGAGCTTCAGCTTCAGCATCTGCCCTTCCAGGGAACAGTCTGGGTTGATTTCCCTTTGGACTGACTGATTAGATCTTCTTGCAGTCCAAGGGATTCTCAAGAGTCTTCTCCAGCACCACAGCTCAAAAGCATCTATTCTTCTGCACTCAGCCTTCCTTATGGTCCAGCTCTCACAGCCATACATTACTACCGGGAATACCATCGCTTTGACTACACGGACTTTTGTTTGCAGGGTGATGTCTCTACTTTTTATTCTACTGCCCAGGTTCTCCATAGCTGTCCTCCCAAGGAGCAAACGTCTTTTAATTTCATGGCTACAGCCACCATCTGCAGTGATCTCGGATCCCAGGAATGCGAAGTCTGTCACTGCCTCCATGTCTTCCCCTTCTATTTGCCAAGGTGTGATGGGGCCAGATGCCATGAGCTTAGTTTTTTCGATGTTGAGTTTCAAGCCTACTTTTGCGCTCTCCTCTTTCCCCCTCAACAAGAGGCTCTTTAGGTCCTCTTTGCTTTGCTGTCCGCTAGATGGCACCAAATCCAGACAGTTCACCTGCAGGTGGTGTTCAAACGCTGTCTGTTTTTATTTGAGAGTCAGCGATTGTCACCAGTCTTCCCTGCGCCCTCAGACGCAGCAGCCGGTGCCAAAGAGCCATGTAGCAATTATTGCAAACAGCCGGTCTACATGTGCTGGCCCAGGCTGCCTGCCAGCCGGCTTTTATGAGGAGCAAAAGATGCCTCTGTTGGAGGCGGCCCCCTCCCTTAGAGAAAGGCCTGCCTAATCAGGGGCGTGCATTTCTGCCCCAGCTGTGCCAGCATCTTCCCAGCTAAAAGGCCTTCTTGAATTGGGGTGGGCTGGTTTGATTTGTGAGGCCCCAAACACAGCAGTGCCCATTCCATAAACTTAAAAAGATGGTCCCGTGCGCAAGCACCAATCGTTTCCAACTGAACATATGAAGCTGCCTTATACTGAAACAGACCCTTGGGCCATCAAAGTCAGACCCTTGGGCCATCGTCTTCTCAGACTGGCAGTGGCTCTCCAGGGTCTCAAGCTGAGGTTTTTCACACCTATTTGCCAGGACCCTTTTTTGGAGATGCCAGGGATTGAACCTGGGACCTTCTGCTTACCAAGCAGGTGCTCTAGCACTGAGCCACCGTCCCTCTGGGGTGACGTCACATCATGACGTTTTCACGGCAGACTTTTTACAAGGTGGTTTGCCCTTGCCTTCCCCAGTCATCTACACTCCCCCCCCCCCAGCAAGCTGGGGACTCCTTTGACCGACCTCGGAAGGATGGAAGGCTGAGTCAACCTCGGGCCGGCTACCTGAACGCAGCTTCTGCCAGAATCGAACTCAGGTCCTGAGCAGAGTTTAGGACTGCAGTACTGCAGCTTTACCTCTCTGTGCCACGGGGCTCTTTCAGTCTATAAACTTAGGGGGAGGGATTTGTGAAGTTCCTGCATTGGGCAGGGGGTTGGACTCGATGACCTTGGGCGTCCCTTCCAATTCTATGATTCTATGAACACCTGTTTCAGTGACGTGAGCAAGGAGCAAACAGACTTGTCAGCTGTGGTTGAGCAGGGAAGGGAGTTCGGAGTATGGGGCGGTTGTGGGGATTCTGGGGCCCTGGGCAAAAGTCCAAGATGGGACCCAGAATTACTGCTCGCACTTGGTCCAAGCAAAGGGCAGCTGCCCCAAGTGGGGTGGGCACAACCCCAGCCATGTCAGCAAGCAGCCAGGCCAGTGGGGGGAGCCGTCCCCATGGCAATGCATCGCTCCCCCCCCCGCCCCGTCACCTGGCCCTTTCTGGCACTCTGGGTCTTCATTCCTTCCTTGCCTGGGGGGGGGGAGTCCCTCCCCATCTCTCAGGCAGTGGCACAGCTTAGACAGCTTCACGATTGGATCAACATCTGGAGCAGAGGTCCATCAGCGGCTATGAGCCACAATCTATTGATGGAACTCTCTATCTGGGGTGGTGATGCTCTTTATTCTTGGTGCTTGTGGGGGGGGGGGAGTGGGAGAGCTTCTAGTGTCCTGGCCCCACTGATGGACTACCTGATGGCCCTTGGGTTTTTTGGCCGCTGTGTGACACAGAATGTTGGACTGGATGGGCCACTGGCCTGATCCAGCATGGCTTCTCTTATGTTCTTATGTCTGGGGCAGTGATGCTGTGTATTCTTGGTGCTTGTGGGGGGACAGTGGGAGGACTTCTAGTGTCCTGGCCCCACTGGTGGACCTCTTGATGGCACCTGGGGTTTTTTGGCCACTGTGTGACACAGAGTGTGGGACTGGATGGGTCATTGGCCTGATCCAGCATGGCTTCTCTGATGTCCTTATGTCCAGGGCAGTGATGCTCTGTATTCTTGGTGCTTGAGGGGAAGCACAAGGGAGGGCTTCTAGTGTCCCGGTCCCACTGGTGGACCTCCTGATGGCACCTGGGTTTTTTTGGGCCATTGTGTAACACAGAGCGTTGGACTGGATGGACCATTGGCCTAATCCAACATGGCTTTTCTTATGTGACACAGAGCGTTGGACTGGATGGACCATTGGCCTGATCCAACAGGGCTTCTCTTATGTTCTTATGTGACACAGAGTGTTGGACTGGACGGACCATTGGCCTGATCCAACAGGGCTTCTCTTATGTTCTTATGTGACACAGAGTGTTGGACTGGAGGGGCCATTGGCCTGATCCAACAGGGCTTCTCTTATGTTCTTATGTGACACAGAGTGTTGGACTGGAGGGGCCATTGGCCTGATCCAACAGGGCTTCTCTTATGTTCTTATGTGATACAGAGTGTTGGACTGGATGGACCATTGGCCTGATCCAACAGGGTTTCTCTTATGTTCTTATGTGACACAGAGTGTTGGGCTGGAGGGGCCATTGGCCTGACCCAACAGGGCTTCTCTTCTGTTCTTATGTGACACAGAGTGTTGGACTGGAGGGGCCACTGGCCTGATTCAACAGGGCTTCTCTTATGTTCTTATGTGACACAGAGTGTTGGACTGGATGGGCCACTGGCCTGATCCAACAGGGCTTCTCTTATGTTCTTATGTGACACAGAGTGTTGGACTGGAGGGGCCACTGGCCTGATCCAACAGGGCTTCTCTTATGTTCTTATGTGACACAGAGTGTTGGACTGGAGGGGCCACTGGCCTGATCCAACAGGGCTTCTCTTATGTTCTTATGTGACACAGAGTGTTGGACTGGATGGGCCACTGGCCTGATCCAACAGGGTTTCTCTTATGTTCTTATGTGACACAGAGTGTTGGACTGGAGGGGCCACTGGCCTGATCCAACAGGGCTTCTCTTACGCTCTTAGTGGGCAACTCTGACTGAGAGCAAGGATCTGCCTTGCTATCAGGCCGCTTTGTATGTTCATGAGAACCTTTTGAAGTTAGTATCATCATGCCCCTGTATAAATCGATGGTGCGGTCTCATTTGGAGTACTGTGTGCAGTTCTGGTCGCTGCACCTCAAAAAGGATATTATAGCATTGGAGAAAGTCCAGAGAAGGGCAACTAGAATGATTAAAGGGCTGGAGCACTTTCCCTATGAAGAAAGGTTGAAACGCTTGGGACTTTTTAGCTTGGAGAAACGTCGACTGCGGGGTGACATGATAGAGGTTTACAAGATAATGCATGGAATGGAGAAAGTAGAGAAAGAAGTACTTTTCTCCCTTTCTCACAATACAAGAACTCGTGGGCATTCGATGAAATTGCTGAGCAGACAGGTTAAAACGGATAAAAGGAAGTACTTCTTCACCCAAAGGGTGATTAACATGTGGAATTCACTGCCACAGGAGGTGGTGGCGGCCACAAGTATAGCCACCTTCAAGAGGGGTTTAGATAAAAATATGGAGCACAGGTCCATCAGTGGCTATTAGCCACAGTGTATGTGTGTATATAACATTTTTTGCCACTGTGTGACACAGAGTGTTGGACTTGATGGGCCGTTGGCCTGATCCAACATGGCTTCTCTTATGTTCTTATGTGACACAGAGTGTTGGACTGGATGGGCCATTGGCCTGATCCAACAGGGTTTCTCTTATGTTCTTATGTGACACAGAGTGTTGGGCTGGAGGGGCCATTGGCCTGACCCAACAGGGCTTCTCTTCTGTTCTTATGTGACACAGAGTGTTGGACTGGAGGGGCCACTGGCCTGATCCAACAGGGCTTCTCTTATGTTCTTATGTGACACAGAGTGTTGGACTGGATGGGCCACTGGCCTGATCCAACAGGGCTTCTCTTACGCTCTTAGTGGGCAACTCTGACTGAGAGCAAGGATCTGCCTTGCTATCAGGCCGCTTTGTATGTTCATGAGAACCTTTTGAAGTCCACCCCACCCCCCTCCATTGGCTTTACCTGGTCCTCCATGGACTTCCTGAAGGCGGACTCAATTTTGCTGGTAAAGAGATGGTACAACCAGCTGTGGAAAGACAGGAAACATAGTATGTATTGGGCGGAAGGGGGCGGTTCCAGCTCAGCAGTCCAAAGAAGGTGCCCCTCTGTCCATCAAAGTCAGTCTTGTCTACTCAGACTGGCAGGGGCTCTCCAGGGTCTCAAGCTAAGGTTTTTCACACCTATTTGCCTGGCCCCTTTTAGTTGGAGATGCCGGGGGATTGAACCTGGGCCCAAGCAGATGCTCTACCACAGAGCCACCATCCCTCCCACTCAGAGGTCATTTTGTAGAAAAAGAGGTGCTGGAGCTCATTAGCACGACTCATTTGCCTCCGCCACACAGCCCTGACCTCACCGGGAGGTGCGCTCAATGAGATCAGCTCAGCATCCGCCTTAAAAATGCTTCCGGGATGATCATCGTCATCCTAAAACCTGACTCCCATCGTACTTTTAAAATTGCGTCCTCCTATGTGGACTTCGTCCACGGGGTCGCAAAGAGTCGGACTCGACTGTGCGACTGAACAACAAAAACGCGGCCACCGTGGCACGAGGAAGATTTCCATCTCTCCGCTTTCTGTGTTTTGGTTATTCCCCCCCCTTTTTTTTTGTGGGGATAAAAATATTCGAAAGTTTTTCCGCTCTGAAGAGTTCGGCAAAATGCTCATATATTAGCATCGACATCAGCTAACAGAAATACAATCTTCTCGGGATCTGAATAGGTGTGTAGATTAGTTAATATCCCGGAGAGAATTTCTACCCTGGGTTGAGCGTACAATGGACAGGTAAAAATGTAATGAGGTAAATCCTCACTCACGGGAAAGCCACAGATACAAAGACGCTGTTCCTTAGGGATTTTACTATAACGGCCAGTGAGCACTGCCGTCGGCATTGTTTCAAAGCGCAAGGATGTGAAGGCAACTCTGAGGTTGTGGTTAGCTATTCTAACCAAGTAGGGAGACCTAAAATGATCATGCTTAAATAGTTTAAACCAAAGTGCTGACTGACATTTTAAAATTGAATGTCTGTCTAACGTGGCATCGCACTTAAATATCCCGTCTCTGAGATGTCGATTGTCTACTGAGACAGCAAGAAGGTCATCAGGAATGGAATATTTCACAAGTAAATTGTTAAAGAAGCTAAGGCGCTCTGGAACTTTAGATAACAATAAATTAAAAGCCAATTGACTGAACGAGTCAGATGTGGTCGGTCTGTTATTTTTCCAGGCTTTTAAAACAGCAAGATGTACCCATGCCCTTAGGGAAGGAAGGCCAGATTCTGCTCTCGTCAGGGCAAAAAGCTCATAGGGGGGGGGTTGAACAACGGAGCCCAGAAGCAAATCTTCGAGGAGGGAGATAAGAAAGAAAGAACACGATGAAATTTAGAGGTTTCGGAGCTCCGTTCCCGTGAGCTCCTGCCCCAAACGAGGGCCGCTACTGCTCAAAATGGACCAGGCCAAATCCAATACTTCTTCTCACAGGTCTCTCTCCTAAAAACGATAATATCATCCAAACCCAAAAGCAAAGTCAAGTCAAGTTTAAACAACTTATTAGAGGCCCTGAAGGCAGGAGACAATCAGAGTTGGTTGGCCATTGCCTGCCCTTGTGTGGCAGCCCGGGAATCCCTCAGTGGTCTCCCATCCAGATACAAACCTGGGTTGACTCTGCTTAGCTTCCAAGATCTGCGGAGATCCAGCTAGCCTGGGCCATCCAAATTTCGGCAAATAAATGGAAGAAGAAGAAGAGATTGGATTTATAACCCACCCTTTGCTAGCCAAAGGAGTCTCAGAGTGGATTACAATCTCCTTTCCCTTCCCCTCCCCACAACAGATACCCTGTGAGGCAGGTGGGGCTGAAAGAGCTCTGACAGAAACTGCTTTTGAGCAGAACAGCCTCGAGAGAACTTGTGGCTGACCCAAATAGGTCACATCAACTGGTGTATGTTGAGGGGTGGGAAATCAAGCTTGGTTCTCCCAGATAGGAATCTGTGCACTTAACCACTATGGCTGACCCGAGGCCATTCCAGCAGCTGCAAGACGAGGAGTGGGGAATCCAACTTGGTTCTCCCAGATAAGAATCTGCGCACTTCACCACTATGGCTAACCCAAGGCCATTCCAGCAGCTGCAAGCCAAGGAGTGGGGAATCAAACTTGATTCTCCCAGATAAGAATCTGCGCACTTTACCACTATGGCTGACCCAAGGCCATTCCAGCAGCTGCAAGCCAAGGAGTGGGGAATCAAACTTGGTTCTCCCAGATAAGAATCTGTGCACTTTACCACTATGGCTGACCAAAGGCCATTCCAGCAGCTGCAAGCCAAGGAGTGGGGAATCAAACTTGGTTCTCCCAGATAAGAATCTGTGCACTTAACCACTACATCAAACTGGTTCTCACAGCTTACTGTTGCCTGTCCCAGGAGGGGCTGTGGCTCTGTGGTAAAACCCGTTTGGCGTGCAAAAGTTTCCGTGTTCAATCCCCGGCATCTCCAGCTAAAGGATTTGGCAGTAGGCGATATGAGTAGCAACACTGGACTTTCTCAGTGGTCTCCCACCCAAGTCCTAAACCAGGCCCAACGTGCTTAGCTTCTGAGATCAGGTGAGATCCAGCTATCCTGGGCCATCTAAGCCAGGGCCAGGTCAACATACATACCTCCGCTTGCCATAAATGTGCACTCGGAGATTGGCGATGTGGGCACTGCACTCAGAGGTGGAAGCAGTGGGCTTCCCGGCAGAATCGTTGCCCAGCCTCAAACCCACGGAGATGGAGATTCCCTCGACCTTCAGGTCAAATGAGCCGTGGTCACTTCTGTTTGGAGACACCAAGCAACAAAGGATTTTCACGAGCAGAAGAGCAGAGCTGGCCTAGCTGGGAAAACAAGCTAGAACAATGGAAGGGTACAGGGTCACCCACGAGCGAGCCAGGGGCCTCTCCTCATTCCCAGCAGAAACGTAGAGCTGGGAGGAACCTCAGGGGTCATCTAGTCTAACCCCCTGTGCAAGGCAGGAAATTCACAACTACCCCCCTCTCCTTCCCCTGTGACCCCCAATCTAGGCCCAGATGTTCAATAGCAGGATGTAGTTACCTGGGAGTATGAAGAAGATGAAGAAGAAGATGAAGATATTGGATTTATATCCCGCCCTCCACTCTGAAGAGTCTCAGAGCGGCTCACAATCTCCTTTCCCTTCCTCCCCCACAACAGACACCCTGTGAGGTGGGTGGGGCTGAGAGGGCTCTCACAGCAGCTGCCCTTTCAAGGACAGAGTCTCAGAGTGGCTCACAATCTCCTTTCCCTTCCTCCCCCACAACAGACACCCTGTGAGGTGAGTGGGGCTGGAGAGGGCTCTCACAGCAACTGCCCTTTCAAGGACAGAGTCTCAGAGCGGCCTACAATCTCCTTTACCTTCCTCCCCCACAACAGACACCCTGTGAGGTGAGTGGGGCTGGAGAGGGCTCTCACAGCAACTGCCCTTTCAAGGACAGAGTCTCAGAGCGGCCTACAATCTCCTTTACCTTCCTCCCCCACAACAGACACCCTGTGAGGTGGGTGGGGCTGAGAGGGCTCTCACAGCAGCTGCCCTTTCAAGGACAGAGTCTCAGAGTGGCTCACAATCTCCTTTCCCTTCCTCCCCCACAACAGACACCCTGTGAGGTGAGTGGGGCTGGAGAGGGCTCTCACAGCAACTGCCCTTTCAAGGACAGAGTCTCAGAGCGGCCTACAATCTCCTTTCCCTTCCTCCCCCACAACAGACACCCTGTGAGGTGAGTGGGGCTGGAGAGGGCTCTCACAGCAACTGCCCTTTCAAGGACAGAGTCTCAGAGCGGCCTACAATCTCTTTTCCCTTCCTTCCCCACAACAGACACCCTGTGAGGTGGGTGGGGCTGAGAGGGCTCTCCCAGAAGCTGCCCTTTCAAGGACAACCTTGTATGGAGACCCATTGTGCACATGTCCAAAAGCACGAAGGACAGATTAGTCATTTGTACATTCCAAGACTGATGTCCCGCGCTGACACCTGGATAAACCTTGGTGGGTTCCCTTTGGAATCTTTAAAAAAAAAAAATGCATAAGGAACTACTTCCCAAACTCCCATCACAGAAAGACCTCTGCATTCTGCAATGGTTTTGTGGTTTTGAATATAATAATAGGGTTTAGTAGCGCTATTGAGTGTTCTGCACATAGTACTGCGTCACAACTCCCACAACAACCCTGCAGAGCAGGCCAGCGGGGTGATTCCCAAGTTGCAGGGGGGCAGCTGAGGTGTCCTGACTGGCGAGCTCATGCAGGGACAGCCTGTTCATTGGGCAGCTGCGTGCCGCTGCCTTGGGCACCAGAGGTGGAGGGGCATCAACCCGCCCAGCCACAACCCACCTGAGGGAACTGGAGCCCACCTTGGGAGGTAAAGTGCAAATACCATTAACAGGAGCAAAGTAATACAAGGAATTCTGGCAAAGTGCATTTTGCATTTTGGTGACACGTGAATCCCATTAACAGAAGCAGAGGAATGCCAGGCAGTACGACGACACTAAAATAAACAGAAGACTAACAAAGAGGGTTGGACTAGATGCCCCTTCCAACTCTATGATTCTATGATCAGCTTCCACAGACAAGAGCCCCTTGTGGAGCTATGCCTCTCAGAGGTGGCCTCCGCACACTGACGAATGGTGTGCTGCAGTAACTTCCCGCATGGAAAAGGCCATACGGCGACAGCGAAATCGGCAGCCACGTGTGGATGTGGCTGACAGCACAAGACAGAGAGATGGCAGGGAGAAGGCAGAGAAAGGAGTCCTTTTCTTCCTTTCGCACAATACGAGAACTCGTGGGCATTCAATGAAATTGCTGAGCAGTCGGGCTAGAACTGATAAAAGGAAGTACTTCTTCACCCAAAAGGTGATTAACACGTGGAATTCACTGCCACAGGAGATGGTGGCGGCTACAAGCATAGCCAGCTTCAAGAGGAGACTGGATAAACATATGGAGCAGAGGTCCATCAGCTGCTATTAGTCACAGCTTATTGTTGGAACTCTCTGTCTGGGGCAGGGTTGCTCTGTATTCTTGGTGCTTGGGGGGGCACAGTGGGAGGGCTTCTAGTGTCCTGGCCCCACTGGTGGATCTCCTGATGGCACCTGGGTTTTTTGACCACTGTGTAACACAAAGTGTTGGACTGGATGGGCCATTAGCCTGATCCAACAGGGCTTCTCTTATGTTCTTATGTGACACAGAGTGTTGGACTGGATGTGCCGTTGGCCTGATCCAACAAGGCTTCTCTTATGTTCTTATGTGACACAGAGTGTTGGACTGGATGGGCCGTTGGCCTGATCCAACAAGGCTTCTCTTATGTTCTTATGTGACACAGAGTGTTGGACTGGAGGGGCCGTTGGCCTGATCCAACAGGGCTTCTCTTATGTTCTTATGTGACACAGAGTGTTGGACTGGATGGGCAACTGGCCTGATCCAACAGGGCTTCTCTTATGTTCTTATGTGACACAGAGTGTTGGACTGGATGGGCGACTGGCCTGATCCAACAGGGCTTCTCTTATGTTCTTATGTGACACAGAGTGTTGGACTGGAGGAGCCACTGGCCTGATCCAACAGGGCTTCTCTTATGTTCTTATGTGACACAGAGTGTTGGACTGGAGGGGCCACTGGCCTGATCCAACAGGGCTTCTCTTCTGTTCTTATGTGACACAGAGTGTTGGACTGGATGGGTGACTGGCCTGATCCAACAGGGCTTCTCTTATGTTCTTATGTGACACAGAGTGTTGGACTGGATGGGCGACTGGCCTGATCCAACAGGGCTTCTGTTATGTTCTTATGTGACACAGAGTGTTGGACTGGAGGGGCCACTGGCCTGATCCAACATGCCTCTCTTATGTTCTTATGTGACACAGAGTGTTGGACTGGAAGGGCCATTGGCCTGATCCAATAGGGCTTCTCTTCTGTTCTTATGTGACACAGAGTGTTGGACTTGAGGGGCCATTGGCCTGATCCAACAGGGCTTCTCTTATGTTCTTATGTGACACAGAGTGTTGGACTGGAGGGGCCATTGGCCTGATCCAACAGGGCTTCTCTTATGTTCTTATGTGACACAGAGTGTTGGACTGGAGGGGCCATTGGCCTGATCCAACAGGGCTTCTCTTATGTTCTTATGTGACACAGAGTGTTGGACTGGAGGGGCCATTGGCCTGATCCAACAGGGCTTCTCTTATGTTCTTATGTGACACAGAGTGTTGGACTGGAGGGGCCACCGGCCGGATCCAACATGGCTTCTCTTATGTTCTTATATTAACCTATGATCCACTATTACTGTAAGCCACCTTGAACCACAAAGAAATAAATACACCTAGTGGCTATGAGCCGTGACGGCCTTCCCTCTGAATACTGGATGCTGAGGGTCAGGTCATTTTTTGTAGAAAAAGCCCAGCAGGAACTCATTTGCATCCCCTGACCACACCCCCTGACACCAAGAAGCTGAAGAAGAAGATATTGGATTTATATCCCGCCCTCCACTTCGAAGAGTCTCAGAGCGGCTCACAATCTCCTTTACCTTCCTCCCCCACAACAGACACCCTGTGAGGTGGGTGGGGCTGGAGAGGGCTCTCACAACAGCTGCCCTTTCAAGGACAACCTCTGCCAGAGCCACGGCTGACCCAAGGCCATTCCAGCAGGTGCAAGTGGAGAAGTGGGGAATCAAACCCGGTTCTCCCAGATAAGAGTCTGCACACTTAACCACTACACCAAACTGGCTCACCCCAAACCAAGCCAGCCGGAACTGCGTTCCTGCTGGGGGAGGGAACCCTGTTGAGGATGAAGCGGAAGGGATGCCAGTGGGCACCCCAGGGCCAGCCACTGCGGCCAGCTGGAAAGAGTCTGAGCCAGCGGGGCCAATCTTATGCCTGTGTGCAAGAGCAGCTTCTGCCAGCTATCTCTTTGGCTCAGCGGCTGTTCAACGGTGGGAAGTGAGCACGGACTTACAGCACCCGCTTCTTCTTCACCTTCCACTTCCCCAAGACCTCGGTGAAGGCATCGGTGACGGAGACTTTAAGGCCCACGTTCGGGACGGGCGCGATCGTCGAGCTCGGCAGCTGGAAGGACTTGATGCTCAAACTGCAGAGGGAGAGGAAGGAGAAAGTGGTCGGGATGGAAAGGCAGCTCGCAAGTGCACAAGCGGGGGCCAGGGCGGTTTGAGCAATGGCTGGGATTTGTCTTGTCTTCTCTGAGAATATTGTTGAAATATTTCATTATGGATAGGATGTCTGCGACTTTAAGGAACGCTGTAATGTGCAGTGCCTGAATAGATAATCATGTGATAACCGGATGTGTATTGTGAAGAATTCTTGAAGTTTTGTTCTCTCTTATGTTCTTATGTGACACAGAGTGTTGGACTGGATGCGCCACTGGCCTGATCCAACAGGGCTTCTCTTCTGTTCTTATGTGACACAGAGTGTTGGACTGGATGGGCCCCTGGCCTGATCAAACAGAGCTTTTCTTATGTTCTTATGTGACACAGAGTGTTGGACTGGAGGGGCCACTGGCCTGATCCAACAGGGCTTCTCTTTTGTTCTTATGTGACACAGAGTGTTGGACTGGATGGGCCAATGGCCTGATCCAACAGGGCTTCTCTTATGTGACACAGAGTGTTGGACTGGATGGGCCATTGGCCAGATCCAACAGAGCTTCTCTTATGTGACATAGAGTGTTGGACTGGATGGGCCACTGGCCTGATCCAACAGGGCTTCTCTTATGTTCTTATGTGACTCAGAGTGTTGGACTGGAGGGGCCACTGGCCTGATCCAACAGGGCTTCTCTTATGTTCTTCTGTGACACAGAGTGTTGGACTGGATGGGCCACTGGCCTGATCCAACAGGGCTTCTCTTATGTTCTTATGTGACTCAGAGTGTTGGACTGGATGGGCCACTGGCCTGATCCAACAGGGCTTCTCTTATGTTCTTATGTGACTCAGAGTGTTGGACTGGAGGGGCCACTGGCCTGATCCAACAGGGCTTCTCTTATGTTCTTATGTGACACAGAGTGTTGGACTGGAGGGGCCACTGGCCTGATCCAACAGGGCTTCTCTTATGTTGTTATGTGACACAGAGTGTTGGACTGGAGGGGCCACTGGCCTGATCCAACAGGGCTTCTCTTATGTTCTTATGTGACACAGAGTGTTGGACTGGAGGGGCCACTGGCCTGATCCAACAGGGCTTCTCTTATGTTGTTATGTGACACAGAGTGTTGGACTGGAGGGGCCACTGGCCTGATCCAACAGGGCTTCTCTTATGTTGTTATGTGACACAGAGTGTTGGACTGGAGGGGCCACTGGCCTGATCCAACATGGCTTCTCTTATGTTCTTATGTGACTCAGAGTGTTGGACTGGAGGGGCCACTGGCCTGATCCAACAGGGCTTCTCTTATGTTCTTATGTGACACAGAGTGTTGGACTGGAGGGGCCACTGGCCTGATCCAACAGGGCTTCTCTTATGTTGTTATGTGACACAGAGTGTTGGACTGGAGGGGCCACTGGCCTGATCCAACAGGGCTTCTCTTATGTTCTTATGTGACACAGAGTGTTGGACTGGAGGGGCCACTGGCCTGATCCAACAGGGCTTCTCTTATGTTGTTATGTGACACAGAGTGTTGGACTGGAGGGGCCACTGGCCTGATCCAACAGGGCTTCTCTTATGTTGTTATGTGACACAGAGTGTTGGACTGGAGGGGCCACTGGCCTGATCCAACATGGCTTCTCTTATGTTCTTATGTGACACAGAGTGTTGGACTGGAGGGGCCTTTGGCCTGATCCAACATGGCTTCTCTTATGTTCTTATGTGACACAGAGTGTTGGACTGGAGGGGCCACTGGCCTGATCCAACATGGCTTCTCTTATGTTCTTATGTGACACAGAGTGTTGGACTGGAGGGGCCACTGGCCTGATCCCACAGGGCTTCTCTTATGTTCTTATGTGACACAGAGTGTTGGACTGGAGGGGCCACTGGCCTGATCCAACAGGGCTTCTCTTATGTTGTTATGTGACACAGAGTGTTGGACTGGAGGGGCCACTGGCCTGATCCAACAGGGCTTCTCTTATGTTCTTATGTGACACAGAGTGTTGGACTGGAGGGGCCACTGGCCTGATCCAACAGGGCTTCTCTTATGTTGTTATGTGACACAGAGTGTTGGACTGGAGGGGCCACTGGCCTGATCCAACAGGGCTTCTCTTATGTTGTTATGTGACACAGAGTGTTGGACTGGAGGGGCCACTGGCCTGATCCAACATGGCTTCTCTTATGTTCTTATGTGACACAGAGTGTTGGACTGGAGGGGCCTTTGGCCTGATCCAACATGGCTTCTCTTATGTTCTTATGTGACACAGAGTGTTGGACTGGAGGGGCCACTGGCCTGATCCAACATGGCTTCTCTTCTGTTCTTATGTGACACAGAGTGTTGGACTGGAGGGGCCTTTGGCCTGATCCAACAGGGCTTCTCTTCTGTTCTTATGTGACACAGAGTGTTGGACTGGAGGGGCCACTGGCCTGATCCAACATGGCTTCTCTTATGTTCTTATGTGACACAGAGTGTTGGACTGGAGGGGCCACTGGCCTGATCCCACAGGGCTTCTCTTATGTTCTTCTGTGACACAGAGTGTTGGACTGGAGGGGCCACTGGCCTGATCCAACAGGGCTTCTCTTATGTTGTTATGTGACACAGAGTGTTGGACTGGAGGGGCCACTGGCCTGATCCAACATGGCTTCTCTTATGTTCTTATGTGACACAGAGTGTTGGACTGGAGGGGCCTTTGGCCTGATCCAACATGGCTTCTCTTATGTTCTTATGTGACACAGAGTGTTGGACTGGAGGGGCCACTGGCCTGATCCAACATGGCTTCTCTTCTGTTCTTATGTGACACAGAGTGTTGGACTGGAGGGGCCTTTGGCCTGATCTAACAGGGCTTCTCTTCTGTTCTTATGTGACACAGAGTGTTGGACTGGAGGGGCCACTGGCCTGATCCAACATGGCTTCTCTTATGTTCTTATGTGACACAGAGTGTTGGACTGGAGGGGCCACTGGCCTGATCCCACAGGGCTTCTCTTATGTTCTTCTGTGACACAGAGTGTTGGACTGGAGGGGCCACTGGCCTGATCCAACAGGGCTTCTCTTATGTTGTTATGTGACACAGAGTGTTGGACTGGAGGGGCCACTGGCCTGATCCAACATGGCTTCTCTTATGTTCTTATGTGACACAGAGTGTTGGACTGGAGGGGCCTTTGGCCTGATCCAACATGGCTTCTCTTATGTTCTTATGTGACACAGAGTGTTGGACTGGAGGGGCCACTGGCCTGATCCAACATGGCTTCTCTTATGTTCTTATGTGACACAGAGTGTTGGACTGGAGGGGCCTTTGGCCTGATCCAACATGGCTTCTCTTCTGTTCTTATGTGACACAGAGTGTTGGACTGGAGGGGCCTTTGGCCTGATCCAACAGGGCTTCTCTTCTGTTCTTATGTGACACAGAGTGTTGGACTGGAGGGGCCACTGGCCTGATCCAATATGGTTTCTCTTATGTTCTTATGTGACACAGAGTGTTGGACTGGATGGGCCACTGGCCTGATCCAACATGGGTTCTCTTCTGTTCTTATGTGACACAGAGTGTTGGACTGGAGGGGCCTTTGGCCTGATCCAACAGGGCTTCTCTTCTGTTCTTATGTGACACAGAGTGTTGGACTGGAGGGGCCACTGGCCTGATCCAATATGGTTTCTCTTATGTTCTTATGTGACACAGAGTGTTGGACTGGAGGGGCCACTGGCCTGATCCAACAGGGCTTCTCTTCTGTTCTTATGTGACACAGAGTGTTGGACTGGAGGGGCCACTGGCCTGATCCAATATGGTTTCTCTTATGTTCTTATGTGACACAGAGTGTTGGACTGGAGGGGCCACTGGCCTGATCCAACAGGGCTTCTCTTTTGTTCTTATGTGACACAGAGTGTTGGACTGGAGGGGCCTTTGGCCTGATCCAACAGGGCTTCTCTTCTGTTCTTATGTGACACAGAGTGTTGGACTGGAGGGGCCACTGGCCTGATCCAATATGGTTTCTCTTATGTTCTTATGTGACACAGAGTGTTGGACTGGATGGGCCACTGGCCTGATCCAACATGGGTTCTCTTCTGTTCTTATGTGACACAGAGTGTTGGACTGGAGGGGCCTTTGGCCTGATCCAACAGGGCTTCTCTTCTGTTCTTATGTGACACAGAGTGTTGGACTGGAGGGGCCACTGGCCTGATCCAACATGGTTTCTCTTATGTTCTTATGTGACACAGAGTGTTGGACTGGAGGGGCCACTGGCCTGATCCAACAGGGCTTCTCTTATGTTCTTATGTGACACAGAGTGTTGGACTGGAGGGGCCACTGGCCTGATCCAACAGGGCTTCTCTTCTGTTCTTATGTGACACAGAGTGTTGGACTGGAGGGGCCACTGGCCTGATCCAACATGGTTTCTCTTATGTTCTTATGTGACACAGAGTGTTGGACTGGAGGGGCCTTTGGCCTGATCCAACATGGCTTCTCTTATGTTCTTATGTGACACAGAGTGTTGGACTGGAGGGGCCACTGGCCTGATCCAACATGGCTTCTCTTATGTTCTTATGTGACACAGAGTGTTGGACTGGAGGGGCCTTTGGCCTGATCCAACATGGCTTCTCTTATGTTCTTATGTGACACAGAGTGTTGGACTGGAGGGGCCACTGGCCTGATCCAACAGGGCTTCTCTTATGTTCTTATGTGACACAGAGTGTTGGACTGGAGGGGCCACTGGCCTGATCCAACAGGGCTTCTCTTATGTTCTTATGTGACACAGAGTGTTGGACTGGAGGGGTCATTGGCCTGATCCAACAGGGCTTCTCTTATGTTCTTATGTGACACAGAGTGTTGGACTGGAGGGGCCACTGGCCTGATCCAACAGGGCTTCTCTTCTGTTCTTAAAGTGTGAGCTGGAGGCTAAATATCTGTGAGCTAGCTCCCGCTAACTCAGCTTAGAGGAAACACTGGTGGGGGTGTGTCTGTGGGTGAATGAAGAGCAGGTTGAGAGAGAGAAGCAAGGGCACCACTGCTGTACGGAGGGGGTGACTGTGAAGCATCTCTGTGGTGATCCTGTAGCTCCAGGTGGGCAGCAGAACAAAGTCTGAGTCCCCCGGTGGCACATTTAAGACCAAGAAAGTTTTATCGTGAGCTTCCGTGTGCACGCACACTTCCTCAGACAGAATGAAATGGAAACAGAAACAGCCACCTTGCATCTAGAAGAGGGGCAGTAAACCAGCAGACAGAACAACAAAGGGTTTTTTTTAGCAAATTAAAAGAATAAGTTTAGCTACATGGCTGTCAGCTGTTAGGGTTCAACTGGGGGTGGGGGACGGGATACGACAACACTAAGGAAGAAGAAAAAGATATTGGATTTATATCCTGCCCTCCACTCCGAAGAGTCTCAGACCCGCTCTCAATCCCTTTAACTTCCTCCCCCACAACAGACACCCACTCCTCCACTTGCAGCTGCTGGAATAGCCTTGGGTCAGCCATAGCTCTGGCAGAGGTTGTCCTTGAAAAGGAAGCTGCTGTGAGGTGGGTGGGGCTGAGAGGGCTCTCACAGCAGCTTCCCTTTCAAGGACAACCTCTGCCAGAGCTATGGCTGACCCAAGGCTATTCCAGCAGCTGAAAGTAGAGGAGTGGGGAATCAAACCCAATTCTCCCAGATAAGAGTCCGCACACTTAACCACTACTCCAAACTAGCTCTCAGGAGACAGACACCTTGTAAGGTGGGTGGGGCTGAGAGAGCTCTGACAGAACCTGCCCTTTCAAGGACAGCTCTGCGAGAGCTGTGGCTGACCCAAGGCCATTCCAGCAGCTGCAAGTGGAGGAGTGGGGAATCAAATCCGGATCTCCCACTTAAGAGTCCGCACACTTAACCACTACACCAGACTGGCTCTCCAGGAAGTGTGCATGCACACAAAAGCCCACACCCTGAATAAAACTTTGGCCTTGAAGGTGCCTGGCTGGACTTTGTCTGCACGGAGTGAGATCTCTCCGTCTGGGGATCATCTGCCTCTTGGTTTCCGCCCCTTTCTCTGCTTAAGCAAACATCGCTAACTGCTCCAGGCCAGGCGCTTGGTAGAAAACTGGTGTGGAGTCTGCAGGAAACCTGTTTGGAAATGATTGTTTGCTCTGGGACTTCTCTTTCCTGCCCGGTTGTTAATTATTACTTTTAGGTATGTGTGTTCTATTGTACCCTGACCTGAATAGCCCAGGCTAAGCTATTATCCTCAGACCTCAGAAGCTAAATAGGCTTGTGACTCGCAAGTCCTTGGAGGGGGTAGGGTTGCCAAGTCCAATTTAAGAAATATCTGGGGACTTTGGGGGTGGAGCCAGGAGACATTAGGGGCAGAGCCAAGATCAAGGCTGTGACAAGCATCATTGAACTCCAAAGGGAGTTCTGGCCATCACATTTAAAGGGACGGCACCCCTTTTTCAATGCCTTCCTTCCATAGGAAATAATGAAGGATAGGGGCACCTTCTTTTGGGGCTCATAGAATTGAACCCCCTGGCCCAATCGTTTTGAAACTTGGGGGATATTTTGGGGAGGGGCACTAGATGCTGCACTGAAAATTTGGTGCCTCTAACTCAAAAAACAGCCCCCCCCTCAGAGCCCCAGATACCCGTGGATCAATTCTCCTTGATTTTCTATGGGAATGAATCTCCACAGGGAATAACAGAGTTCCCAGCAGACATTCCCCTCACCTCCCCCCGCTTTCTGACGACCCTGAAGCGGGGGGAGGGCCTCCAAATCGGGGGATCCCCTGCCCCCACCTGGGGATTGGCAACCCTATGGAGGGGGGACCACCAAGGAAGTCTGGGGTTGCTAGGGTTGCCAATCCCCAGGTGGGGGCAGGGGATCCCCCGGTTTGGAGACCCTCCCCCCGCTTCAGGGTCGTCAGAAAGCAGGGGGAGGTGAGGGGAATGTCTGCTGGGGTAGAGGCACCACATTTTCAGTATAGCATCTAGTGCCTCTCCCCAAAATACCCCCCAAGTTTCAAAAAGATTGGACCAGGGGGTCCAATTCTATGAGCCCCTAAAGAAGGTGCCCCTATCCTTCATTATTTCCTATGGAAGGAAGGAATTGAAAAGGTGTGCAGAGGTCCCTTTAAATGCGATGGCCAGAACTCCCTTTGGAGTTCAATTATGCTTGTCACAGCCTTGATCCTGGCTCCACCCCTAATGTATCCTGGCTCCACCCCCAAAGTCTCCTGGCTCCACCCCCCAAAGTCTCCTGGCTCCACCCCCAAAGTCCCCAGATATTTCTTGAATTGGACTTGGAAACCCTAGGGGCTGCTACACAGAGGTAGGTGATAGGAAACCACCTCCAAGTGTCCCTGCCTTGGAAACCCCCCTGAGCTTTTTGGGAGCAGGAACTCCTTTGCATATTAGGCCATACACCCCTGATGTAGCCAATCCTCCAAGAGAAGAAGAAGGCGGTGGCGACGGCAATAGATTTATACCCTGCCCTTCCCTCAGTATCAGAATCTCAGAGAGGTTTACATTCTCCTATATCTTGTCCCCCCACAACAGACACCCTGTGGGGTGGGTGAGGAGCTCTGACAGAAGCTGCCCTTTCAAGGACAACCTCTGCGAGAGCCGTGGCTGACCCAAGGCCTTTCCAGCAGCTGCAAGTGGAGGAGCGGGGAATCAAACCTGGTTCTCCCTGAAAAGAGTCTGTACACTTAACCACTGCACCAGGGATGGCCAACGGTAGCTCTCTGGATGTGTGTGTGTGTGTGTTTTTTGCCTACAACTCCCATCAGCCCCAGCCATTGGCCATGCTGGCTGGGGCTGATGGGAGTTGTAGGCAAAAAACATCTGGAGAGCTACCGTTGGCCGCCCCTGCACTAGACCAAACTCGCTGTGACTCAGCAGCTCTTTGCTGCTCCTCCAGCACCACCACCATCACGTGTGCATTTTCTTTATTTATGAAATGTTTTAGTCATGACTCACCCGAAAAGTCTTGTGGCAAAGTCTTTCACCGCATTAGAAGTCTTTTACCACATTGAAGCCAATAAGGTGAAAAAACCAAGACCATAAAAACAAATAGGAAAGGAAAAAGGGAAAGGAAAGGTCCCCTGTGCGAGCACCACTCCTTTCCGATTCTGGGGTGACGTTGCTTTCACAACGTTTTCACTGCAGGCTTTTGACGGGGTGGTTTGCCATGGCCTTGCGGCGCCGTGGCGCAGAGTGGTAAAGCAGCAATGCTGCAGTACCGTGATCTGAACTCTCTGCTCACGACCTGAGTTCGATCCCCGGTGGAAGCTGGGTTTTCAGGTAGCTGGCCCAAGGTTGACTCAGCCTTCCCTCCTTCCAAGGTGGGTCAAATGAGTCCTCAGCTTGGTGCGGGGAAAGTGTAGATGACTGGCAAAGCACCCCGTAAAAAGTCTGCCGTGAAAACATTGTTAAAGCAATGTCACCCCAGAGTCAAAAACGACTGGCGCTTGTAGACGGGACCTTTCCTTTCCTTTCCTTTCCTTTCCTTTCCTTTCCTTTCCTTTCCTTTCCTTTCCTTTCCTTTCCTTTCCTTTCCTTTCCTTGCCATTGCCTTCCCCAGTCCTCTATACATTCCTCCCAGCAAGCTGGGTACTCATTTTACCCACCTCGGAAGGATGGAAGGCTGAGTCAACCTTGGGCCAGCTACCTGAATCCAATTTCCACTGGAATCGAACTCAGGTCATGAGCAGAGTTCAGATCACAGTACTGCAGTACTGCTGCTTTACCACTCTGCACCACGGGGCCGCTAAAAAACCAAAAAATAACAAATATCAAATATTAACTTTATTAAAGTCTGTGGCTAATTTGTAGTAATTAAGTGCGTGGACTCTCATTTGGGAGAACGGGGTTTGATTCCCCACTCCTCCGCTTGCAGTTAATGGAATGGCCCTGGGTCAGCCATAGCTCTGGCAGAGGTTGTCCTTGAAAGGGCAGCTGCTGAGAGAGCTCTCTCAGCCCCATCTACCTCACAGGGTGTCTGTTGTGGGGGAAGAAGATAAAGGAGATTGTAAGCCACTCTGAGACTACGATCCAGAGAGTAGGGCGGGGTATAAATCTACGGTCTTCTTCATGCCACTATTAAACCTGCCCAAACATGTGGTTAAAACGGATAAAAGGATAAAACGGATAAAAGGAAGTACTTCTTCACCCAAAGGGTGATTAACATGTGGAATTCACTGCCACAGGAGGTGGTGGCGGCCACAAGTATAGCCACCTTCAAGAGGGGTTTAGATAAAAATATGGAGCACAGGTCCATCAGTGGCTATTAGCCACAGTGTATGTGTGGATATAAAATTTTTTGCCACTGTGTGACACAGAGTGTTGGACTTGATGGGCCATTGGCCTGATCCAACATGGCTTCTCTTATGTTCTTATGTGGTTAACCTCCAAAAGCCAACCGAAATAATTCCGTTTTGAATGCCCCGCAGAAACTCAACAGGTCCGGCCAGCCATGGGTCTCCTCCATTTTAATTGTTCAAAAGATAAGGCTTGGTGTTAATGTTTTTTAAGACATGTTTTTCTTTTGTATGTTTTTAATCTGTAAGCCACCCTATGAAAGTGGGGAGGGGAGGTATAAATCTTGAACATAAACAAACACAATAAATCCATTTTGATCCAAGCCACAGCCTGTAGTCTCCTCTACCTGGGCTCAGTGTGAGTTTGAAGAAGATATTGGATTTATATCCCGCCCTGTTAGCCTTACAGCCCTCCACTCCGAAGAGTCTCAGAGTGGCTCACAATCTCCTTTCCCTTCCTCCCCCACAACAGACACCCTGTGAGGTAGATGAAGATATTGGATTTATATCCCTCCCTCCACTCCGAAGAGTCTCAGAGCGGCTCACAATCTCCTTTATCTTCCTCCTCCACAACAGACACCTTGTGAGGTAGATGAAGATATTGGATTTATATCCCGCCCTCCACTCCGAAGAGTCTCAGAGCGGCTCACAATCTCCTTTACCTTCCTCCCCCACAACAGACACCCTGTGAGGTAGATGAAGATATTGGATTTATATCCCGCCCTCCACTCCCAAGAGTCTCAGAGCGGCTCACAATCTCCTTTATCTCCCTCCCCCACAACAGACACCCTGTGAGGTGGGTGGGGCTGGAGAGGGCTCTCCCAGCAGCTGCCCTTTCAAGGAGAACCTCTGCCACGGCTATGGCTGACCCAAGGCCATTTCCGCAGGTGCAAGTGGAGGAGTGGGGAATCAAGCCCGGTTCTCCCAGATAAGAGTCCGCACGCTTCACCACTACACCAAACTGGCTCTCCGCTACACCGAACTGGCTCTGTTCTGTTACAGCGGCCTCACCTGTAGAAATGGTAATGGATATGACCGAAGTGCTTGACTTTGAAGGACCCAGAGAAATCGGGCAGTTTGATCCTGGCCAACTCCCTCTGCAAGGCCGCCACGCCCTCCTGGCGAGCTGAAGGGAAAGCGAGGAGAAAAACGGCGAGCGTCAGAGGTTGGCATCCTCATGTGGGGCGGGGGGGGGGGAGGGAACAGTCACCACCTTGAGCCCCTGGCAATAAAAGATACAGTCCTGTTTTTAGAGCAGGGGTTCCCAACCTTTTTGAGCCTGCTGGCACCTGTAGAATTCTGGCACAGTGTCATGCAGGGCTGCCAATCCCCAGGTGAGGCCCTCCCCCCATTTCCGAATCATAGGGAGGGACGGTGGCTCAGGGGTAGAGCATCTGCTTGGGAAGCAGAAGGTCCCAGGTTCAATCCCCGGCATCTCCAAAAAAGGGTCCAGGCATATAGGTGTGAAAAAAACCTCAGCTTGAGACCCTGGAGAGCAGGGGAGGGATGGTGGCTCAGGGGCAGAGCATCTGCTTGGGAAGCAGAAGGTCCCAGGTTCAATCCCCGGCATCTCCAACTAAAAGGGTCCAGGCAAATAGGTGAGAAAAACCTCAGCTTGAGACCCTGGAGAGCAGGGGAGGGACGGTGGCTCAGGGGCAGAGCATCTGCTCGGTAAGCAGAAGGTCCCAGGTTCAATCCCTGGCATCTCCAAAAAAGGGTCCAGGCAAATAGGCGTGAAAAACCTCAGCTTGAGACCCTGGAGAGCCGCTGCCAGTCTGAGAAGACAATACTGACTTTGATGGACCAAGGGTATGATTCGGTATAAGGCAGCTTCATATGTTCATCATCAGAAAGTGGGGCGGGGTTGTGGGGAGGGAAATATCTGCTGGGCACTCTATTATTCCCTATGGAGACCAATTCCCATGGGGTATAATAGAAAATTGATCCGTGGGTATCTGGAGCTCTAGGGGGGCTGTGTTTTGAGGTAGAGACACCAAATTTTCAGTACAGCATCTAGTGCCTCTCCTCAAACTATCCCCCCCCCCCCAAATTTCACAACAGATTGGACTGGGAGGTCCAATTCTATGAGCTGCAAAAGAAGGTGCCCCTATCCTTCATTATTTCCAACGGAGGGGAGGCGTTTAAAAGGTGTGCGGTCCCTTGAAATGTGGTACCAGAACTCCCTTCAGAGTTCAGTTGTGCCACACCCTTGCTCCTGGCTCCACCCCCCAAAGTCTCCTGGCTCCACCCCCAAAGTCCCCAGATATTCCTTGAGTTGGATTTGGCAACCCTAGTGTGATGGGCACAGCTACAACTGACAGATCCTGCCAGCAAAGGACTGCCACGGCTCACCTTCTGCTACACACTGAAGATCTTTGGGGCAGCTGCTGCCAAAGCAGTGTTTTTAAAAACCTCCACAGGCAATCCAATCTCCAATTAAATCAGAAGAAGAAGAAGAAGATATTGGATTTATATCCCGCCCTCTACTCCGAAGAGTCTCAGAGCAGCTCACAATCTCCTATACCTTCCTCACCCACAACAGACACCCTGTGAGGTGGGAGGGGCTGGAGAGGGCTCTCACAGCAGCTGCCCTTTCAAGGACAACCTCTGCCAGAGCTATGGTTGGCCCAAGGCCATTCCAGCAGATGCAAGTGGAGGAGGGGGGAATGAAACCCGGTTCTCCCAGATAAGAGAGCTATGACTGACCCAAGGCCATTCCAGCAGGTGCAAGTGGAGGAGTGGGGAATCAAACCCGGTTCTCCCAGATAAGAGAGCTCTGGCTGACCCAAGGCCATTCCAGCAGGTGCAAGTGGAGGAGTGGGGAATCAAACCCGGTTCTCCCAGATAAGAGAGCTCTGGCTGACCCAAGGCCATTCCAGCAGGTGCAAGTGGAGGAGGGGGGAATCAAACCCGGTTCTCCCAGATAAGAGAGCTCTGGCTGACCCAAGGCCATTCCAGCAGGTGCAAGTGGAGGAGTGGGGAATCAAACCCGGTTCTCCCAAATAAGAGTCCACTCACTTAACCACTACACCAAACTGGTTCTCCACACTTGTTCCTTTCCCCTTTTTAAAAACACCTGCAGGCACCAAGAAAAAGTGGTTACCATGTTGTGGACTCCCTCTTTAGTCCAAAGAGCCGGTCTGTGCAGGATCTAATGAAGATATGAACATCTGAAGCTGCCTTATACTGAATCAGACCCTCAGTCCATCAAAGTCACTATTGTCTACTCAGACCGGCAGCGGCTCTCCAGGGTTTCGAGCTGAGGTTTTTCACACCTACTTGCCTGGACCCTTTTTAGTTGGAGATGCCGGGGATTGAACCTGGGACCTTCTGCTTACCGAGCAGATGCTCTACCACTGAGCCACCATCCCTCCCAGTCCTCTCGCAAGACCTGGGCTGCAGCAGCTCAGGTCTAGCAAAGCGCTCTTAATCACCACCCAGCACAAACCTCTCCAAAGAACCCTCCTGCGGATGGAATCTGCTGGCTGCCCGTTGGGCAGTAGAGAGCGATTAGGATACCTACCATAATCCAAGCCTTTGCCCGTGATCCTGCCCACAAAGCCGGGGTTGGTGCCCTCCGCTAGCCCCAACCAAAGAGAGACCACCAGGGCAGCCTGAAGCAGGGTTCCTGGGGGCATCTTGGCAGCTTCCGGGGAGGCTGGAGAGGCAGGCGGCTGCTTTCGGACGGTCGAAATGGGAAGCGAGACTGAGTAGCAGGAGGAAGCAGGAAGCCCTAATACTGTTTCTGCGGTGGGGCTTCCCCAGGTTGCAGGCACGGGCTTTTCTCAAGATCCACCCACCCCGAGGCAATAGCCAGCAGCAAACGCAGCAGCCTCCGGGTTTTGTTTTTAAGAAGTGAATTAAGAGGCCGAAGTTGGTTTAGGGTTGCCACACCCCAGGTGGAGGCCCTCCCCCCCCCCCCAGGGTCATCAGAAAGCAGTGGGGGGGAGAAATGTCTGCTGGGCATTATTCTGTATGGAGGCCGCTCGCCAGATGTTTTCTGCCTACAACTCCCATCAGCCCCAGCCATTGGCCATGCGGCTGGGACTGATGGGAGTTGTGGGCAAAAAAACATCTGGAGAGCTACCGTTGGCCACCCCTTCCATAGGTTTTAATAGATGATTGATCTTCCGGTTTCTGAGGCCCTGGAAAAGCTGTTTTTTGGGGTAGCGGCACCAAATTTTCAGTATAGCATCCAGTGCCTCTCCCCAAAATACCCCCCAAGTTTCAAAACGATTGGACCAGGGGGTCCAATTCTGTGAGCCCCCAAAGAAGGTGCCCCTATACTTCATTATTTCCAGTGGAGGGAAGGCATTTAAAAGGCGTGCGGTCCCTTTAAATGGGATGGCCAGAACTCCCTTTGGCGTTCAATTATGCTTGTCGCAGCCTTGCTCCTGGCTCCACCCCCAAAGTCCCCAGATATTTCTTGAATATCTTGGTTCCCCAGCTGCATTCCCAAGTCCCTTATTCACGAGTCCACCTCCAAATATTGAGAATAATGTAAAAGTCCTGCACGGAGAAAGGATGCTTGCTTGGACTACCAGTTTCTGCCAGAGCATTTCTCCTGGGGGAATGCCACGTTGGAGCATTTAGCAAGAGAATGGGGCTCTGGGAAAGGAGACGGCAGAGGCCCACTTGGAGGGCGTCGTCCCCTGAAGGAGGGTATCTGAGACATGGTGGTTCAGACCTGGCTTTGGGGTGCAGAGCCTTGAAAATGATCTTCCATCTTTATCGTTGGGCTCACGAATAAGGAAAGAGGAAATGTGAATAAGGAACCGGGAACCGACTTCAGCCTCGTGGGTGTCAGGCTCACCAAGTCAAGCTGCTTCTTGAGGGTTTCTTGTTTTCGGAGGAGGGAGGGGCAGAATTGGTGGCTTCAATGCTTATTGTTGCATTGGTTTTTAATTCTTTTGAGCTCTTTTCTTCCGTTTCTGTTGTACCCCACTTATGTATATTTAGAGAAATGGTTCCCCTGGAGAAAAGCATTGCTGGGGAAGGCGGAGTCTGTAATATTGTACTTCACTGAAGTAGGGTTTCCAAGGCCAATTTAAGAATTATCTGGGGACTTTGGGGGTGGAGCCAGGAGACTGGGGGTGGAGCCAAGATCAAGGCTGTGACAAGCATCATTGAACTCCAAAGGGAGATCTGGCCATCACATTGAAAGGGACCTCACACCTTTTCAATGCCTTCCTCCCATAGGAAATAATAAAGGATAGGGGCACCTTCTTTTGGGGCTCGTAGAATTGGACCCCCTGGTCCAATCCTTTTGAAACTTGGGGGATATTTTGGGGAGAGGCACTAGATGCTGTACTGAAAATTTGGTGCCTCTACCTCAAAAAACAGGGGGCCCCCAGAGCCCCAGATACCCGTGGATCAATTCTCCATTATTTTCTATGGGAATAGATCTCCATAGGGAGTATCAGAGTTCCCAGCAGACATTTCCCTTCCCTCCTCCCGCTTTCTGATGACCCTGAAGCAGGGGGAGGGCCTCCAAACCGGGGGATCCCCTGCCCCCACCTGGGGATTGGCAACCTTACACTGAAGTCCCTTTCCTCCCCAAGTCCTCAGGCTTCACCCTAGCCAAATCTCCAGGGATTTCCCAACCTGGAGCTGGTAACCCTAAGCTTTGTGGTACCTATTTCATTATTATTACTTCTTTCTTCCTTTCTTCCTCTGTCTTTCCCTCCCTCCTCTCACCCTCTGAGACTTGCCAATCCCCAGGTCCCAGCAAGGGATCTCCCCGTTTGGCAAGCTGAATGGGGGGTGGGGTAAGCCTGCAAAAAAAAAAAAAACCTTGGGAAGGACGAAGGGAAGCAGCTCAGTCTCTTCATAGAATCCTAGAATCGGAAGGGACCTCCAGAGTCATCTAGTCCAACCCCCTGCTCAGTGCAGGGAACTCACAAGCCCCTCCCCCTCAATCCACAGGACCCTCATTGCTGTCAGAGGGCCATCTAGCCTCTGTTTAAAAACCTCCAAGGAAGGGGAGCCCGCCACCTCCCAAGGAGGAAGCCTGTTAGAATCATAGAAGAGTTGGAAAGGACCTTCAGGGTCATCTAGTCCAACCCCCTGCACAATGCAGGGAATTCACAAAGACCTCCCCCTAAATTCACAGGATCTTCATTGCTGTCAGAGGGCCATCCAGCCTCTGTTTAAAAACCTCCAAGGAAGGAGAGCCTCCTGAGGAATCATAGTGTTGGAAGGGACCTCCAGGGTCATCTAGTCCAACCCCCTGCACAATGCAGGAAACTCACAAACACCTCCCCCTAAATTCACAGGATCTTCATTGCTGTCAGAGGGCCATCTAGCCTATGTTTAAAAAACCTCCAAGGAAGGAGAGCCCGCCATCTCCCAAGGAGGAAGCCTGTTCCACTGAGGAACCTCTCTAATGGTCAGGAAGTTCTTCCTAATGTTGAGCCAGAAACTCTTTTGGTTTAATTTCAACCCACTGGTTCTGGTCCTACCTTCCGGGGTCACAGAAAACAATTCCACACCCTCCTCTCTAGGACAGCCCTTCAAGGACATGAGAAGGGTGATCCTATCACCTCTCAGCCGCCTCCTCTCCAGGCTAAACATCCCCAGCTCCTTTCAACCTTTTGTTTCTTGTTTGCAGAGTAAATTGGTGAGTAAATTGCCTCGGTGTGTGCGTGAGAGAGAGAAAGTACAGCCAGCTGCTGGGGAAATGAAGACAATTCAGGGGAACTGCACGGCTGTATTTTTATTTATTTATTTTAGGGAGTGGGAAAGTCTCCTGGCTCCACCCCCAAAGTCTCCAGGTATTTTGTGAGTTAGCCTTGGCAACCCTACGTCCTTCCGCACTGCCTCTGCTCTTGGGTGGTGCTGCAAGAACAGATTTCCAAACCGGCCTCTTTTCTGGCTGGGGAAGGCAGAAGGCATGAGAAGAAAGGGCATCTCTACCGACCTTTCGGTTTCTTTTGGGGGAGGAAGGGCAGGAAGCTGGTGGGAAGGAGAAGCGGGGGTGGGCACTGCGGGCTCTCTTGCTCCATTCCGTGGACCTCAGAGAGCAAACTGCCCCCCTCCCCCCCCCATGCTGGCCTTGCAGGGAATTTAGTTGCTCAGAAGCCAAGCCGAGAGAGAGAGAGAGAGAGAGAGAGAGAGAGAGAGAGAGAGCTGCAACCGTATTGCATCCTTCCCTTTTTCACACCAGCAGATAGAATTGCCAAGTCCAATTCAAGAAATATCTGGGGACTTTGGGGTCGGAGCCAGGAGACTTTGGGGGTGGAGCCAGGAGACATAGGGGCGGAGCCAGGAACAAGGGTGTGACAAGCATAATTGATCTCCAAGGGAGTTCTGGCCCTTACATTTAAAGGGACTGCACACCTTTTAAAATGCCTTCCTTCCATAGGAAATTATGAAGGATGGGGCACCTTCTTTTGGGGCTCATAGAATTGGACCCCCTGGTCCAATCGTTTTGAAACTTGGGGGGTACCTTGGGGAGAGGCGCTAGATACTACACTGAAAATTCAGTGCCTCTAACTCAAAAAAGAGCTCCCCCAGAGCCCCCGAAACCTCCAGATGAATTCCCCATTATACCCTACAAGAATCGATCTCCACATAGGGAATAATGAAGTGCTCAGCAGACGTTCCTCCCTCCCCCCCACCCCCTTTCTGGTGACGCTGAAGTGAGGGATTGGCCTCTCTACTCGTGAGTTGCTGCCAACTTCTTCCAAGTAACACAGACACCCCATCCCGAGAGGAAGAAGCCTTTTCAATCGGAGACTGAAGCCTCTGGAGGTGGAAAGTCACATGGTGGCTTTGGGGGCGGGGCTTCCCCCTGCTGGCCATCTGACTGGGGGCGGGAAGGAGCCTGGGAAAGCAGAAGAACTCCTGCTGGTACCTGGAGATTGGCAAGCCTACCACCAGGCTCCCAGCCTGGCAGATGTGTTTGGAAGGGGACGGGGTTCTATTCTGCAGTCATTAATTTTATGCAGGTGAAAGGTGGCAAGCCAACCAGCGAGAAGAGAAGCTGTCCCAGACTCACCCAGGAAAGTCACCAAACTCCAAGTGAGGCCTGAATACAGTTGCCAACTCCAGGTTGGGAAATCCCTGGCTATTTGGGGATGCAGCTTATGACGGGTGGAGTTTGGGGGCGGGAGGGGCATCAGCAGCAGGGTCTGATGCCACGGAGCGGAGCCCACCCTCCTCAAAAAACATTCCTTTTTTTCCCCTTACTCTCTGCTGCCTGGAGATCACCTGTAATTCCAGCAGACCTCCGGGCCTCACCTGGAGGTTGGCTACTCTGGACCTGAAGCTCTTCCAGAATTCCAGTTGGTCTCTAGATTGCAGAGACCGGATCCCCTGAAGGATGGAGTCTGGGGGGATCACATCTTCCCGGAACTGTAGGGTTGCCAATCCCCAGGTGGGGGCAGGGGATCTCCCCGGTTTGGAGGCCCTCCCTCCACTTCAGGGTCGTCAGAAAGCAGGGGCGGGGGAGGGAAATGTCTGCTGGGTGCTCCAATATTCCCTATGGCGTCCGATTCCCATAGGGTGTAATGAAGAATTCATCTGTGGGTATCTGGGGCTCGAGGGGGGCTGTTTTTTGAGGTAGAGGCACCATGTCTGCAGCATAGCATCCAGCGCCTCTCCCCAAAAGACCTTCCAAGTTTCAAAAAGACTGGCCCAGGGGATCCGATTCTATCAGCCCCCAACGAAGGCGCCCCCCTCCTTCATTATTTGCAATGGAGGGAAGGCATTTAAAAGGTGTGCAGTGGTCCCTTTCAATGCGATGGCCAGAACTCCCTTTGGAGTTCAGCCATGCTTGTCCCAACCTTTCTCTTGGCTCCACCCCCAATGTTTTCAGGCTCCACCCCAATGTTTCCAGGCTTCACCCCCAAAGTCTCCTGGCTCCACCCCCAAAGTCCCCAGATATTTCTTGAATTGGACTTGGCAACCCGACAGTGAACTCCCTCCCCAAACTGTATTCTTTCCAGGTCTCCACCCCACCCTGCACTCCTGCCGGAATTTCTGAAGCGAAGACTGGCTGTCGCCCAGCGAGGGAGAGCCAAACCTGCTGTACCTCCCCTCTGTGGTAACCGCTGCACTGCGCCCCCTCTCTTGTTTGCAGGGTAGAGTTGCCAAGTCTGGTTTGGGGCATTCCTGGGGGTTTGGAACAAAGCTGGAGAGGGAAGGGAATCCCCGCTGGGCATTTTCTCCATGGGGAGCAAGGCACCGTCGTCTGGAGATAGGGTTGCCCAGGTGGTAGGATTGCTATTAAGGAGCATGATACATCTTTTATAGCGCTGAAGTGCATAAGCCAAGTAAAATTCACAGTTCATTCAAAAAATTCAAAGTCCGTCCTCAAAAGCCCGTCCCTGAAAGACTTAGGATCATAGAATCATAGAGCTGGAAGGGTCCTCCACGGTCTTCTAGTCCAACCCCCTGCTCTCTCTCTCTCTCTCTCTCGGCTTGACTTCGCTGACGAAGATTTAAGAAAGGTGCAGTAGTCCACGTCTGCTGCAGGCTCGCTGGTAGCTGACAAGACCAATGCGGGACAGGCAGGTCCGGCCACAGTGGCTGCAGGGAAAAAGTCTGATTTGGGGTTGGTGCTGTAGCAGCGCGATTCTTCCTCAATCTCCTTTTGTCCTCAAGACCAGCTATGCGTGCGTTCTCACAGGAAGAGACAGCCTGGTGGATGGTGTGCCTCCATGCTTTGCGATCTGAGGCTAGGTCAGACCACTGGTGATGGTTGATGCGACAGGTGCCAAGGGATTTCTTCAAGGAGTCCTTGTACCTCTTCTTTGGTGCCCCTCTATTTCGATGGCCGGTGGAAAGTTCGCCATACAGGACAATCTTGGGAAGGCGGTGGTTTTCCATCCTGGAAATATGCCCTGCCCAGCGCAGCTGCATCTTCAACAGCAGTGCCTCGATGCTTGTAACCTCCGCCCGCTTGAGAACTTCAGTGTTGGTCACAAAGTCACTCCAGTGGATGTTGAGGATGGTGCGAAGGCAGCGCTGATTAAAGCGCTCAAGGAGTTGCAGGTGATGACGGTATAAAACCCACGATTCGGAACCCCCTGCACAAGACAGGAAACTCACAAACCCCTCCCCCTAAATTCACAGGATCTTCATTGCTGTAAGATGGCCATCCAGCCTCTGCAGAAAAACCTCCAAGAAAGGAGAGCCCACCACCTCCCTAGGAAGCCTGTTCCACTGAGGAACCGCTCTAACGGTCAGGAATCGTAGAGCTGGAAGGGATCTCCAGGGTCATCTAGTCCAACCCCCTGCGCAATGCAGGAAACTCACATATCCCTCCCCCTAAATTCACAGGATCCGCATTGCTGTCAGATGGCCATCTAGCCTCTGTTGGAAAACCTCCAGGGAAGGAGAGCCCACCACCTCCCAAGGAAGCCTGTTCCACTGAGGAACCGCTCTAACGGTCAGGAATCGTAGAGCTGGAAGGGATCTCCAGGGTCATCTAGTCCAACCCCCTGCGCAATGCAGGAAACTCACAAAGACTTCCCCCTAAATTCACAGTTCGAAGCCTTCATGCACCTTAATAACATTGTAAACTGTATTGATTCATTAAGTGTGTTTGTTGATGTGATTTAAACGTAGCGTTTATAGCAATGCAGGCAGTGACTTTTCAGCAGTTAAACATTGTTAGTATATTTCATTACACAGAGCCCCCTGGTGCAGAGTGGTCACACTCTTTGAGGTAGAGGCACCACGTTTGAAGCATAGCATCCTCTTCTGATGCTCTTATGAAGGCCTCGGCCTCTCTGCCCTATTAGCCCTCCAGAGGAACTGGCTGGCCTCTTTGTGAGGCAGGAGGCTGGACTGGATGGATCTCACTGGTCTGATCCAGCAGGGCTCTTCTGATGTTCTTATGAAGGCCTCGGCCTCTCTGCCTTGTTGTTGGCCCTCCAGAGGAACTGGTTGGCCACTGTGTGAGACAGGAGGCTGGACTAGATGGACCATCCCTGGTCTGACCCAGCAGGGCTCTTCTGATGTTCTTATGAAGGTCTCGGCCTCTCTGCCATGCTGTTGGCCCTCCAGAGGAACTGGTTGGCCACTGTGTGAGACAGGAGGCTGGACTAGATAGACCATCCCTGGTCTGATCCAGCAGAGCTCTTCTGATGTTCTTATGAAGGCCTCAACCTCTCTTCCCTGTGGTTGGCACTCCAGAGGAACTGGTTGGCCACTGTGTGAGAAAGGATGCTGGACTAGATGGACCATCCCTGGTCTGTTCCAAAAAGGCTCTTCTGAGGTTCTTTTCAGGGGAAGACCTCAGCCTCCATGCCCTGTTGTGGGCCCTCCTTAGGAACTGGTTGGACACTGTGTGAGAAAGGATGCTGGACTAGATGGACACTCCCTGGTCTGACCCAGCAGGACTCTTCTGATGTTCTTCTCAGGGGAAGGTCTCGGCCTCTGCCCTGTTGTTGGGCCTCCAGAGGAACTGGTTGACCACTGTGTGAGACAGGATGCTGGACTAGATGGACACTCCTTGGTCTGACCCAGCAGGACTCTTCTGATGTTCTTCTCAGGGGAAGGTCTCGGCCTCTGCCCTGTTGTTGGCCCTCCAGAGGAACTGACTGGCCACTGTGTGAGGCAAGAGGCTGGACTAGATGGACCCTTACTGGTCTGAGCCAGCAGGGCTCTTCTGATGTTCTTCTCAGAGGAAGGCCTTTGCCTCTCTGCCTTGTTGTTGGCCCTCCAGAGGAACTGGTTGGCCACTGTGTGAGACAGGATGTTGGACTAGATGAACCTTCACTGGTCTGATCCAGCAGGGCTCTTCTGATGTTCTTCTCAGGGGAAGGCTTTTGCCTCTCTGCCTTGTTGTTGGCCCTCCAGAGGAACTGGTTGGCCACTGTGTGAGACAGGAGGCTGGACTAGATGGACCATCCCTGGTCTGAGCCAGCAGAGCTCTTCTGATGTTCTTATGAAGGCCTTGGCCTCTCTGCCATGCTGTTGGCCCTCCAGAGGAACTGGTTGGCCACTGTGTGAGACAGGAGGCTGGACTAGATGGACCATCTTTGGTCTGAGCCAGCAGGGCTCTTCTGATGTTCTTATGAAGGCCTCGGCCTCTCTGCCATGCTGTTGGCCCTCCAGAAGAACAGGTTGGCCACTGTGTGAGACAGGAGGCTGGACTAGATGGACCATCCCTGGTCTGATCCAGCAGGGCTCTTCTGACATTCTCTCCAGACTCCACCCCAGAATTTTCAGGAATTTCTAGACCCAGAGTTGGCAACCTTATGACGGCACGTGATGTTGCGGCCAAGAGGCATGGCCCTCCCCACAATATTCTCCTTCAGAGTACACAAAGGGAACTTCGGCAGCAGGATCTCATCTTCAGCAGCAGAGGGAACACAAGTTTGGCACCGAAAGGCCCACGGAGGGCTGCCGAGATCATTAGCAGCTGCCTGGGAAGGGAGTGTGGGGGAGGGGGGACTGGAAACCGCTGAGGTTAAAACAACCGGCCAGTGGGGCCTCTTGCCAGCCATGGGGAATGAGATCCAGAAGAGAGAAGCATTACTCGGCCTCTTCCCCCTTGTCCCTGCAGGGGCTAACCCACCCACATCCCTTTCCCCTGGGCCACGACAGCTTGACATGAGCAAAGAAGACGACTGCAGATTTATACCCCACCCTTCTCTCTGAATCTCAGAGTGGCTCACTATCCCCTTCCTCCCCACAGCAGACACCCTGTGAGGTGGGTGGGCTGGATCTAGGGGGGCAGAGGGGGGTGCCTGCCCCGGGCGCGACTGAGGGGGTGGGCACCAAATTGGGTATGGAGTCCATTGAATTCTATGGCACCATAAGACCGAATGGAACCATAAGGGGGCACCGTTTTTGAATTCTTCCCCCCCTCCCCTCAAAAAACATGTAGATCTAGTCCTGGGTGGGCTGAGAGAGCTCTCCCAGAAACTGCCCTTTCAAGGACAGAGTCTCAGAGCGGCCTGCAATCTCCTTCCCCTTCCTCCCCCACAACAGACACCCTGTGAGGTGGGTGGGGCTGAGAGGGCTCTCACAGCAGCTGCCCTATCAAGGACAGAGTCTGAGCGGCCTACAATCTCCTTTCCCTTTCTCCCCCACAACAGACACCCTGTGAGGTGGGTGGGGCTGAGAGAGCTCTCCCAGAACCTGCCCTTTCAAGGACAACTCCTGCGAGAGCTATGGCTGACCCAAGGCCATTCCAGCAGCTGCAAGTGGAGGAGGGAGGGAATCAAACCCCGTTCTCCCAGATAAGAGTCCGCTTACTTAACTACTACACCAAAACTGGCGCTCCAAGGTACCCTCCGGCTTCTGTGGCATCACTGTGAGCAATTGTCCAAAGGGTCTTTCTATGCGTGCCAGCCAGACTTTCTTGGGCACCTCCCAGCAGGAGGGAAATCCCAAAGGGGTTATATTCCAGGAGGGCAGGGAGGGCCAAGTGTTTCCGCCCTGTTTCCAGGCCTCAGTGTAAGGGGAGGGGGAGGCGTGTGTCCAGAGACTGGTGCTTCCGGAAAGCATAAAGGGTGATGTGTAGCGCAGAAAGGGTGCCAAGCAGTGGCATCTGCTGGCAGCCAGGAAAACAGGCCGCTTCGGGAAACAGGGCAGAAACAGTATGGGGAAATAATACACCAGAGCCTTTCTGCTTTCCTTGCACAAACTCTCAGGACTGGACAAGGTACATCTGGGGAGGATTCCAGTAGAGCTTTTCTTCCCAGAAATGTTTGGCAGAATCCTGGAAGGAGGAGTCAAGAAAGAGACTGAATCTCTTTAATCTCTCTGGACCTGGCTGTGTGTGTGTGTTTGGGGGGGGGGGGACTTCTCTCTCGCACGCCATGAAAGGCATGCCTCTTGATGTGTGTCTTTGTGCATCTGAGGCTGGGTTGCCAAGTCCAGTTCAAGATAGATAGATTTATTGTCATTGTTCTCAAAAAAAGAAAATGAGAGCAACGAAATGAGGTGCTCTTCCACAAACATACCAACACATCAACACCCACAAAAGGACATATACATAAACCATTTAAATGCATCTAAAAACACATAACCATTCATAACCCTGCATTTAGCTTAACCACGGCACTTGGATAGAAGCTGCCCTTGAATCTATTTGTCTTTGCCTTCAACACTGGGGACTTTGGGGGTGGAGCCAGGAGACGTTGGGGGTGGAGCCGGGAGACTTTGGAGGTGGAGCCGGGAGACCTTGGGGGTGGAGCCAGGAGCAAGGCTGAGACAAACACCACTGAACTCCAAAGGGAGATCTGGCCATCACAGTTAAAGGGACCGCACACCTTTTAAATGCCTTCCCTCCATTGGAAATCATGAAGGCTAGGGGCGCCTTCCTTTGGGGCTCATAGAATTGGACCCCCTGGTCCAATCCTTTTGAAACTTGGAGGGTATTTTGGGGAGAGGCACTGGATGCTATGCTGCAAATTCGGTGCCTCTACCTCAAAAAACAGCTCCCCTCTGAGCAGTGCCGGATTAAACCCTGTAGAGGCCCTTAGGTAGTCAAAATCTCTTTAATCTGTCTGGACCTGGAGGGGTGTCTGTGCGTGTGGGGGGGGGGAGAACCCTCTCTCTTGCACGCCACAAAAAGCATGCCTCTTGAAGTGTGTCTTTGTGCGTCTGAAGTTGTGTCAGGAGGATAACCTTGGCCGTGGGGTTCCCACTCCCTGCGGCTGCTAAGCAGAATATTTGTTGCACTGGATTCCCCTGCGGCAGCTTAGCTCGGAGGAGAGGTCGCTTTGTAGAAAAATAGGTGGTGGAGCTCATTAGCATGACTCCTTCACATACGCTGCCCCCCCCCACCGGCCAAAAGCATCCCGACGCAAGAAAGGAGAGCCCCGGGTGAGCGAGGCCTGCTTGGGCTGGCTAGAGATCCAGCAGGCCTCGCTCACCTGGGGCTCTCTTTGGTCTCCCCTCACCCACAGTCTAAAGGCCAGCAAGCCACCCGCCCCCCAAAATCACATCAGAAGTGGAGAAAGGGTGGCGTGGGCTTCTCCAGGGGTTAATGAGGGCTGCTGGCGATGTGGCAAAGCCCCTGGTGGCTGGCTGGCTGCCCGCTCTCCTAATCCAGGGATTGTTATGCAGCTGCACCTCCTATTCAGTGGACAAGGTAGGTAGGTAGGTGGGGAGGAGGAGGGGGGATCCTCAGAAAGGTTCAGGATAGGGTTGCCAATCCCCAGGTGGGGGCAGGGGATCCCCCGGTTTGGAGACCCTTCCCCCACTTCAGGATCCTCAGAAAGCGGGGCGGGGGGAGGGAAATGTCTACTGGGAACTCTATTATTCTCTATGGAGACTGATTCCCATAGGAAATAATGGAGAATTGATCTGCGGATATCTGGGGCTCTGGGGGGGGCGCTGTGTTTTGAGGTAGATGCCCCAGATTTTCAGTATAGCATCCAATGCATCTCCCCGAAACACCCTTCAAGTTTCAAAAATATTGGACCAGGGGGTGCAATTCTATGAGCCCCCAAAGAAGGTTCACCTATCCTTCATTATTTCCTAGGGAAGGAAGGCATTCCAGAAGGTGTGCAGTCCCTTTAAATGTGATGGCCAGGACTCCCTTTGGAGTTCAATCGTGCTTGTCACACCCTTGCTCCCGACTCCGCCCCAATGTCTCCCAGATCCACCGGCCAATGTCTCCTGGCTCCACCCCCAAAGTCTCCTGGCTCCACCCCCAAAGTCCCCAGATATTTCTTGCATTGGACTTGGCAACCCTAGTTCAGGAGCGGTGCTCCTGTCAACTCCTGCTGAATTCAAGACCTGGCTTCCGCGATTTGCTGGAGTCATGCATCGGAGGGCTGGAAGGAAAAGGGGAGTTTGCAGCCTGCGCTCTCTGCCGATGTGCAAAAAGCCTGAGCAAGCTCTTCCATCGCTGCACACGTCGTAGGTAGCTGAGACCTCCAGATTGGCTCAGGCTGGCAAGAAGAGGTTCCAGAGAGAGGCTGGAAGAAGCTCTCGCCATCCAGGTAATTGATTCCTTTGGCCCAAGGATTTTCCTACTGCTGGAGCCAAATCATAAAGCCTCCAGTCACAGCCACGGATATCCCAGAGGGTCATCCCCTCCCCTATAAATCTATCTCCCCCTCCCCAAAGAGGTGGTTTCCTTAGCCACGGCGAAGCTCCATCAGAATTTAACACTTCTATTTTTAAAACTGAGTACTGTCTGCTTCTGATTATCGCCTGCAATTAAGGGGCTTGGCTTCAAGAAGTTCCAAATGTGCTCGGAGTCTGTTTTAGTTATCAGCATGCTTGCTCTCACACGTGGCAGCCTTTTCTTGTTCTGCTCCTTGGAAAAAGTACCTTTTGTGTTCCCCTTAAGATTATTGCGGTCTTGTGGGCTGCTTACTGCTATTGTTCAGTCGCACAGTCGAGTCCGACTCTTTGCGACCCCATGGACCAAGTCACGCCAGGCCCTCCTGTCTTCCACCATCCTCCGAAGTCTGCTCAAATTCATGTTAGTTACATCAGTAACGCTGTCCAGCCATCTCCTTTTTTGCCACCCCCTTCTTCTTTTGCCTTCTGTCTTTCCCAGCGTCAGGGTCTTCTCTAGTGAGTGCTCCCTTCTCATTGGGTGGCCAAAGTATTGGAGCTTCAGCTTCAGCATCTGACCTTCCAGGGAACAGTCTGGGTTGATTTCCCTTAAGACTGATTGATTGGATCTTCTTGTAGTCCAAGGGATTCTCAAGAGTCTTCTCCAGCACCACAGCTCAAAGGCGTCTATTCTTCTGCGCTTGGCCTTCCTTATGGTCCAGCTCTCACAGCCATACATTACTACTGAGAATACCATCGCTTTGTCTATATGGACTTTTGTTGACAGGGTGATGTCTTTCCCAGCATCAGGGTTTTCTCTAGTGAGTGCTCCCTTCTCATTTGGGAGCCAAAGTATTGGAGCTTCAGCTTCAGCATCTGACCTTCCAGGGAACAGTCTGGGTTGATTTCCCTTCGGACTGACTGATTGGATCTTCTTGCAGTCCAAGGGACTCTCAAGAGTCTTCTCCAGCACCACAGCTCAAAAGCATCTATTCTTCTGCGCTCCGCCTTCCTTATGGTCCAGCTCTCACAGCCATACATTACTACTGGGAATATCATCGCTTTGACTATACGGACTTTTGTTGGCAGGGTGATGTCTTTCCCAGCATCAGGGTTTTCTCTAGTGAGTGCTCCCTTCTCATTTGGGAGCCAAAGTATTGGAGCTTCAGCTTCAGCCTCTGCCCTTCCAGGGAACAGTCTGGGTTGATTTCCCTTCGGACTGACTGATTGGATCTTCTTGCAGTCCAAGGGACTCTCAAGAGTCTTCTCCAGCACCACAGCTCAAAAGCATCTATTCTTCTGCGCTCCGCCTTCCATATGGTCCAGCTCTCACAGCCATACATTACTACTGGGAATACCATAACTTTGACTATACGGACTTTTGTTGGCAGGGTGATGTCTTTCCCAGCATCAGGATCTTCTCCAGGGAGTGCTCCCTTCTCATTTGGTGGCCAAAGTATTTGAGCTTCAGCTTCAGCATCTGACCTTCCAGGGAACAGTCAGGGTTGATCTTCCTTCGGACTGACTGATTGGATCTTCTTGCAGTCCAAGGGACTCTCAAGATTCTTCTCCAGCACCACAGCTCAAAAGCATCTATTCTTCTGCGCTCGGCCTTCCTTATGGTCCAGCTCTCACAGCCATACATGACTACTGGGAATACCACTGCTTTGACTATACGGACTTTTGTTGGCAGGGTGATGCCTCTGCTTTTTATTATACTGCCCAGGTTCGCCATAGCTGTCCACCCAAGGAGCAAACGTTTTTTTAAAAGTTTTTTTTAAAAAACTTAGCAGTTTTTTTAAAAACGGTTTTCTGTTGCTGGGTGTTGCTTCGTTCGAATGCCTGCAAAGTCTCTGAAAGGGGCTGCTCGGGGTGACACAAGATCTCCCCACCACCACCACTGAAAACAACTCAGGAGGGCAAATGAAACCAATAAAACATTCAATAGCCAAAAGCTGATGGGCAGTAGGGTTAGGATAAACAAAAGGACACAGTATCTTACACAGAGTGTCATTAAAACGTGGAACCCGCGTCCAGAGCCAGTTTGGTGTAGTGGTGAAGTGTGCGGACTCTTATCTGGGAGAACCGGGTTGGATTCCCCACTCCTCCACTTGCACCTGCTGGAATGGCCTTGGGTCAGCCATAGCTCTGGCAGAGGTTGCCCTTGAAAGGGCAGCTTCTGTCAGAGCTCTCTCAGCCCCACCCACCTCACAGGGTGTCTGTTGTGGGGGAGGAAGGGAAAGGAGATTGTGAGCCGCTCTGAGACTCTTCGGAGTGGAGGGCAGGATATAAATCCAATATCTTCATCTACCTCACAGGGTGTCTGTTGTGGGGGGGGGGGAGGTAAAGGAGACAGTGGACCGCTCTGAGACTCTTCGGAGTGGAGGGCGGGATATAAATCCAATATCTTCATCTACCTCACAGGGTGTCTGTTGTGGGGGAGGAAGGGAAAGGAGATTGTGAGCCGCTCTGAGACTCTTCGGAGTGGAGGGCGGGATATAAATCCAATATCTTCATCTACCTCACAGGGTGTCTGTTGTGGGGGAGGAAGGGAAAGGAGATTGTGAGCCGCTCTGAGACTCTTCGGAGTGGAGGGCAGGATATAAATCCAATATCTTCTTCTTCTTCTTCTAGAGGTCATAGTGATCAACACAGGAACAAATAATTTCAAAAGGGGATTAGATAGATTCATGGAGGATCCAGCAGGGCTCTTCTGATAGAGTTGCCGAGTCCTCTTCTTCCCCTGGCAGGGGACATTTGCGCCCACGAGATGAATGCCGTCACCAGGAAGTGACATCATCAAAATGGCGGCACCTGTGTGCGGCCGCTCTAGGCATTTCTGGGGAAACTCTATGGTCCCCCCCCCCGACGTTTTAGCCATTTTAGAGGTTAAAAGTACCATCGAGTTTTAACTTCCCACATGGCTAGAGCCTCTGGGAAAACCATAGAGCTTTCCTGGAAACGTCTAGAGTGATCCTGCACGGGGGCGCTGCTATTTTGATGACATCACTTCCGGATGACGTCATCGCAGGGGGAGGTTTCCCCCCGCCGGCCCGATGTGGGCCGGCAGGTTGAGAACCGTCCAGGCAGGAGATTCCCCACCTGGACCGGAGGGCTGGCAGCCATATCGTCTGATGTTCTTATGAAGGCCTCGGCCTCTCTGCCCTGTTGTTGGCCCTCCAGAGGACCTGGTTGACCGGCATGTGGTTGGAAATACCTGGAGATTTTGGGGGGGCGGGGGAGGAGTCTAAGAAGGATGGGTTTGGGGAGGGGAAGGATTTCAATTGGGCCATTTTCTCCAGGTGGACTGATCTGTGTTGCCTGAAGATGAGTTGTAATAGTGGAAGATCTCCAGCCACCACCTGGAGGCTGGCAACCCTAAGATCTGAGGATGGCTGCACTCCTCCTGCCATCAACGAATTGTCTTTTCTGTGCATCTCACAGAAGCTACCACAATTCTGGCTGCCTGAAGGAAGAGGCAGAGAAACATTCCGAAGGACAATGAATGCCTAAAGCAATGTTTTTCTGTAGTCTTCTGGGAGACCTGTGCGGGGGAGACAGAGACAGTTGAGGAGGAGGAGATGAACTCATGAGGGCAGGAGGGAAACTGTGAGAAAGCCGCTGGGACCGAGGGGAAGAGGCTCCATGTCCTCAGGGCCGGGTGAGATGAGGGGGCGGGAATGTCACAAGATCTTTGCACAATAAACAATGAGCCAAAGGTTGGCTGAAATCCCCTCATCATAATATTATGAGACCCAGATGCTCATTCAATCGCTTGCTCTGGATAATTTTTTCCACTCCTTGAGCTCCGGCACTTGGAAGAGAAGACAGAAAAGGCCTGGGAGGGTCTGTGTTTGGAGCAGATGTCTTCTGGGTTAGAGCTAAAGCTTAAACTAGAGAGGCTGAAGGTTCACAGGCCCAACAGCTGGTTCTCTGGGTAGGGTTCTTATGAAGGCCCCGGCCTCTCTCGTTCTCTGAGTTCTTATGAAGGCCATGGTTGGTTCTCTGGGTTCTTATGAAGGCCATGGCTAGTTCTCTGGGTTCTTATGAAGGCCATGGCTAGTTCTCTGGGTTCTTATGAAAGCCATGGCTGGTTCTCTGGGTTCTTATGAAGGCCATGGCTGGTTCTCTGGGTTCTTATGAAGGCCATGGCTGGTTCTCTGAGTTCTTATGAAGGCCATAGCTGGTTCTCTGGGTTCTTATGAAGGCCATGGCTGGTTCTCTGGGTAGGGTTGCCAAGTCCCCTGCGGACTCTGGCAGGGGACTTCCTTCAATGATGCGATGATGTCACCCAGATGTGACGTCATCATGCCGGTGCTTGCTGTACCGGCCGCTCTAGCCATTTCTGGGAAAACTCTCTGGTTGTCCCAAATGTTCTAGCCATTTGGGAGGGGAAAACTCTATGGTACCTATTGTACCATAGAGTTTCCCCTCCCAAATCGCTAGAATGTCCGGGAAAACCATAGAGTTTTCCTGGAAATGCCTGGAGTGGCCGGCATGGGATGTCACGTCCTGGTGACGTCATTGTGCCAGCGACATTGGGGGAGTTTCCCTCCACCGGCCCAAGGTTGGGAACCTCTAGGGCGGGAGAATCCCAGCTCTGGGCATGCCAACCAAGCTATTACTTGAGACATGACAGGAAGATGCTGGTGCATTTGAAGGTCAGCTTGTTCTCTGCCATTAGTGGAAGAGCCTCTGCTTTGCATGCAGAAGGTCCGGATACTAACCGGCTCAGGTAATAGGTGAGGCAGAAGACCTTTCTTGACCTGAGACTCTGGAGAACTACTACCAGTGTGAGACAGCAAGGCTAAGTTAGAGGGGCTGAGGGGCTGGCTCACAGATTGGATTCAAATGGGAAATTCACTGCCAGAGGATGTTGTGATGGTCTCAAGAATAAACAGCTTTAAAAGGGGATGAGATGTATGGAAGATGAGCCAATCAATGGTTACTAGTCGTGGCGACTTAGAGGAACCTCCACGCTCAGAGGCATGAAGCCTCTGAATCCCAGAGCCAGGAGACAACATCAGGGGAAGGCTTCGGCCTCTGTGCCCTGTTGTTGACCTTCTGGTTGGCCCCTGTGTGAGACAGGAGGCTGGACTAGATGGACCATCACTGGCCTGATCCAGCAGGGCTCTTCTGATGTTCTTATGAAGGCCTCAGCCTCTGTGCCCTGTTGTTGGCCCTCCAGAGGAACTGGGTGGCCACTGTGTGAGACAGGAGGCTGGACTAGAGGGACCCTCACTGGTCTGATCCAGCAGGGCTCTTCTGATGTTCTTATGAAGGCCTTGGCCTCTCTTCCCTGTGGTTGGCCCTCCAGAGGAACTGGCTGGCCACTGTGTGAGACAGGAGGCTGGACTAGATGGACCCTCACTGGTTTAATCCAGCAGGGCTCTTCTGATGTTCTTATGAAGGCCTCGGCCTCTCTGCCCTGTTGCTGGCTCTCCAGAGGAACTGGCTGGCCACTGTGTGAGACAGGAGGCTGGACTAGATGGACCCTCACTGGTCTGATCCAGCAGGGCTCTTCTCATGTTCTTCTGAAGGCCTCGGCCTCTCTGCCCTGTTGTTGGCCCTCCAGAGGAACTGGCTGGCCACTGTGTGAGAGAGGATGCTGGACTAGATGGACCCTCACTGGTCTGATGCAGCAGGGCTCCTCTGTGGTTCTTCTCAGGGGAAGGCCTCGGCCTCTCTGCCCTGTTGTTGGCCCTCCAGAGGAACTGGCTGGCCATTGTGTGAGACAGGAGGCTGGACTAGATGGACCCTCACTGGTCTGATCCAGCAGGGCTCTTCTGATGTTCTTCTCAGGGGAAGGCTTCAGCATCTCTGCCCTGTGGTTGGCCCTCCAGAGGAACTGGCTGGCCACTGTGTGAGACAAGATGCTGGACTAGATGATTCCAAGATTGTTTGATTGGTAACCCTGACGGTGTTGAGCCAGGCTTCCAGTCATGGATCCCACGAGGGGGATAAGCTATGCATACTGATTTGCCTTCTCAACAGTCACAGGGTCTTCTGCAGGTGCCAATGTGCAAGTGGGCACATTCAACCGCTGCCCCTAGACATGCCTTCCTTGTTGTGGCCCCCCACTTTGTAGCATGGCTTGCCCAAGGAGGTCAGGAAGACTTCTGCTCACCTGGCTTCCCACAAACTATGTAGAACTGAATTATTCCAGAGAGCTTTTTTTCTAGGAAGGCAGTAGGTTAACACTATACAAAAGGCGTCACAAAGTTATTTGAATAAAGTATTGAGGACTGTGGCATGTACTGTTGTGGGTTGGATCCCTTGTGTCATTTGTTGTGTCATGTTACACTTTGCTTCAGATCCGTTTTTAAACTTCTGGTTGGTTCCACAACCCAAATCCTGCAGCGTTGTTTATTGACTGTGGCTTCCGGCGGATTGTATCGACCCACTCTGTGTAACCTGCCTTGAGTCCCAGGGAAGAAAGTGGGCGATGAAGAGTGTCAATCAGGGGTGGCCAACGGTAGCTCTCCAGATTTTTTTTTGCCTACAACTCCCATCAGCCCCAGCCAGCATGGCCAATGGCTGGGGCGGATGGGAGTTGTAGGCAAAAAAACATCTGGAGAGCTACCGTTGGCCACCCCTGGTGTAAATCAATCAATCCTCTGAATGCAAACCGTAGGAAGAAAAGCCACTTTGGGGTGACTCCTCCCACTCCATGACAGCTCTGTGAATCGCACCCCAGTGAGAGAAGATTATCTTTTCCTTCCCCGTTCAAAGCTTCAGTAGTTTCCAGGTCAGCCATCTGAGTTGCTGGAACCCTTGTGTCATTTTGGTGCGGCCACGTTTCGAGTACTTAAAGAACATAACATAACAGAATCCATGTTGGATCAGGCCAACGGCCCATCCAGTCCAACACTCTGTGTCACACAGTGGCAAAAAATTTTATATAGACACACACACTGTGGCTAATAGCCACTGATGGACCTCTGCTCCATATTTTTATCTAACCCCCTCTTGAAGGTGGCTATACTTGTGGCCGCCACCACCTCCTGCGGCAGTGAATTCCACATGTTAATCACCCTTTGGGTGAAGTACTTCCTTTTATCCGTTTTAACCTGGCTGCTCAGCAATTTCATCGAATGCCCACGAGTTCTTGTATTGTGAGAAAGGGAGAAAAGGACTTCTTTCTCTACTTTCTCCATCCCATGCATTATCTTGTAAACCTCTATCATGTCACCCCGCAGTCGACGTTTCTCCAAGCTAAAGAGTCTCAACCTTTCTTCATAGGGAAAGTGCTCCAGCCCTTTAATCATTCTAGCTGCCCTTTTCTGGACTATCTCCAATGCTATAATATCCTTTTTGAGGTGCGGCGACCAGAACTGCACACAGTACTCCAAATGAGACCGCTCCATCAATTTATACAGGGGCATTATGATACTGGTTGATATGTTTTCAATTCCCTTCCTAATAATTCCCAGCATGGCGTTGGCCTTTTTTATTGCAAATGCACACTGTCTTGACATTTTCAGTGAGTTATCTACCACGACTCCAAGATCTCTCTCTTGGTCAGTCTCTGCCAGTTCACACCCCATCAACTTGTATTTGTAGCTGGGATTCTTGGCCCCAATGTGCACTACTTTGCACTTGGCCACATTAAACCGCATCTGCCACATCGACGCCCACTCATCCAGCCTCAACAGATCCCTTTGGAGTTCCTCACAATCCTCTCTGGTTCTCACCACCCTGAACAATTTAGTGTCATCCGCAAACTTGGCCACCTCACTGCTCACTCCCAACTCTAAATCATTTATGAACAAGTTAAAGAGCATGGGACCCAGTACCGAGCCCTGCGGCACCCCACTGCTTACCGTCCTCCACTGCGAAGACTGCCCATTTATACTCACTCTCTGCTTCCTATTACTCTGCCAGTTTTTGATCCACAAGAGGACCTGTCCTTTTACTCCATGACTCTCAAGCTTTCTAAGGAGCCTTTGATGAGGAACTTTATCAAAAGCTTTCTGGAAGTCAAGGTAAACAACATCTATCGGGTCTCCTTTGTCCACATGTTTGTTCACCCCCTCAAAGAAATGTAACAGGTTAGTGAGGCAAGATCTTCCCTTGCAGAACCCATGCTGAGTCTTCCTCAATAACCCGTGTTCATCAATGTGCCTACTCATTCTGTCCTTGATTATGGTTTCTACCAACTTTCTTTCCAACTTTGTCCAATTCTGGTCACCACACTTCAAAAAAGATATTCTAGTATTGGAAAAAGCCCAGAAAAGGGCAACTAGAATGGTTAAAAGGTTGGGACACTTTCCCTATGAAGAAAGGTGAAAACGCTTGGGGCTCTTTAGCTTGGAGAAACGTCGACTGCGGGGTGACATGATAGAGGTTTACAAGATTATGCATGGGACAGAGAAGGCTGAGAAAGAAGCACTTTTCTCCCTTCCTCACAATATGAAAACTCGTAGACATTCAATGAAATTGCTGACAGTCAGGTTGGAACGGATAAAAGGAAGTCCTTCACCCAAAGGATGATTAACACCTGGAATTCACTGCCACAGGAGGCAGTGGCAGCTACAAGCATAGACAGCTTCAAGAGGGGATTGGATAAGCATACGGAGCAGTGGTCCATCAGTGGCTATTAGCCACAGTGTACTGTTGGAACTCTCTGTCTGGGGCAGGGATGCTCTGTATTTTTGATGCTCGGGAGGGGCAACAGTGGGAGGGCTTCTAGCGTCCTGGCCCTGCTGATGGACCTCCTGATGGCACCTGGGTTTTTGGCCACTATGTGACAGAGTGTTGAACTGGATGGGCCACAACCTGATCCAGCATGGCTTCTCTTATGTTCTTAAAATCTTCAGCATATTCATATATGGGGAGGGATGGTGGCTCAGTGGTAGAGCATTTGCTTGGTAAGCAGAAGGTCCCAGATTCAATCCCCAGCATCTCCAACTAAAAAGGGTCCAGGCAAATAGACGTGAAAAAACCTCAGCTTGAGACCCTGGAGAGCCGCTGCCAGTCTGAGTAGACAAGACTGACTTTGATGGACCGAGGGTCTGATTCAGTGTAAGGCAACTTCAATTGTTCATACCTATGTCTTCATTTGGGAGGGATGCTGACTCAGTGGTAGAGCATCTGCTTGGTAAGCAGAGGGTCCCAGGTTCAATCCCCAGCATCTCCAACTGAAAAGGGTCCAGGCAAATAGGCGTGAAAAACCTCAGCTGGAGACCCTGGAGAGCTGCTGCTAGTCTGAGTAGACAAGACTGACTTTGATGGACCAAGGGTCTGATTCAGTAGAAGGCAGTTTCATATGTTCATATATATGGGAGGGATGGTGGCTGAGTGGCAGAGCATCTGCTTGGTAAGCAGATGGTCCCAGATTCAATCCCTGGTATCTCCAACTAAAAAGGGTCCAGGCAAGTAGGCGTGAAACACCTCAGCTTGAGACCCTGGAGAGCAGGGGAAGGCCAGTGGCTCAGTGGTAGAGCATCTGCTTGTTAAGCAGAAAGTCCCAGGTTCAATCCCCGGGCATCTCCAACTAAAAAGGGTCCAGGCATGTAGGCGTGAAAAACCTCAGCTTGAGACCCTGGAGAGCCATGAATGGGGCTGTGGCTCAGTGGTAGAGCCTCTGCTTGGTAAGCAGAAGGACCCAGATTCAATCCCTGGCATCTCCAACTAAAAAGGGTCCAGGCCAATAGGCGTGAAAAGCCTCAGCTGGAGACCCTGGAGAGCCACTGCCAGTCTGAATAGACAATACTTTGATGGACCCAGGGTCTGATTCAGTAGAAGGCAGCTTCATATGTGGGAGGGACGGTGGCTCAGCGGTAGAGCATCTGCTTGGTAAGCAGAAGGACCCAGATTCAATCCCTGGCATCTCCAACTAAAAAGGGTCCAGGCCAATAGGCGTGAAAAACCTCCGCTTGAGACCCTGGAGAGCTGCTGCCAATCTGAGTAGACAATACTGACTTTGATGGACCCAGGGTCTGATTCAGTAGAAGGCAGCTTCATATGTGGGAGGGACGGTGGCTCAGCGGTAGAGCATCTGCTTGGTAAGCAGAAGGTCCCAGGTTCAATCCCCAGCATCTCCAACTAAAAAGGGTCCAGGCAAGTAGGCGTGAAAAACCTCCGCTTGAGACCCTGGAGAGCTGCTGCCAATCTGAGTAGACAATACTGACTTTGATGGACCCAGGGTCTGATTCAGTAGAAGGCAGCTTCATATGTGGGAGGGACGGTGGCTCAGCGGTAGAGCATCTGCTTGGTAAGCAGAAGGTCCCAGGTTCAATCCCCAGCATCTCCAACTAAAAAGGGTCCAGGCAAGTAGGCGTGAAAAACCTCCGCTTGAGACCCTGGAGAGCTGCTGCCAATCTGAGTAGACAATACTGACTTTGATGGACCCAGGGTCTGATTCAGTAGAAGGCAGCTTCATATGTGGGAGGGACGGTGGCTCAGCGGTAGAGCATCTGCTTGGTAAGCAGAAGGTCCCAGGTTCAATCCCCAGCATCTCCAACTAAAAAGGGTCCAGGCAAGTAGGCGTGAAAAACCTCCGCTTGAGACCCTGGAGAGCTGCTGCCAATCTGAGTAGACAATACTGACTTTGATGGACCCAGGGTCTGATTCAGTAGAAGGCAGCTTCATATGTGGGAGGGACGGTGGCTCAGCGGTAGAGCATCTGCTTGGTAAGCAGAAGGACCCAGATTCAATCCCTGGCATCTCCAACTAAAAAGGGTCCAGGCCAATAGGCGTGAAAAGCCTCAGCTGGAGACCCTGGAGAGCCGCTTCCAGTCTGAATAGACAATACTTTGATGGACCCAGGGTCTGATTCAGTAGAAGGCAGCTTCATTTGTGGGAGGGACGGTGGCTCAGCGGTAGAGCATCTGCTTGGTAAGCAGAAGGTCCCAGGTTCAATCCCCAGCATCTCCAACTCAAAAGGGTCCAGGCAAGTATGCGTGAAAAACCTCCGCTTGAGACCCTAGAGAAAGAGCCGCTGCCAGTCTGAGGAGACAAGACTGACTTGGATGGAGCCAGGGGGGTCTGATTCAGTAGAAGGCAGCTTCACATGTTCTTCATATGTTCGCATAGTGCTTCTCACCAACAGCACACAGCTTGACGCTTCCCACCTCTTGCCTACGGCAGCACAGTTGCCCCCCTCCCCCAATTCCAAATGAATTAGTTCCCCTGCCCCAAATCCAGAGCTGCATTTCAGTACTGAGACTGAGGACGATTCCTTCCCCCCCACCACCCTTTCTGATGTAACTGCAGCAGCAAGAAACACACGCAAAACTGTGGTTTTGAATTGCTGTAGTAGAGTAACAAACAACACAACTGGAGGATACAAAACAAAATTCTAAGAAACTGAACCGAGAGACAGAAGAAAAAGGAGATTCCTTTTCGCTGAAGCTGAAGGCACGTCCTCCAGCGGGGAATATGTCTTTCACTGTCCCTTGCCCTTATTTATTCTCAATGCCAAGAGAGCCACAGAATGGAACACTTGTAGTGCAATTGTGCTGTGCCGTATTGCTTATTAAAAAGAAGAAAAGAAAAAGAAAAAAGCGTATTTGGAAAAGCCTGCATCTAGCTGCCCCCTTTCTCCAAAAGTTGGGACTCGTCAGTGAAGTGCACCCGGATTTAAACAAAAAGGTTTTTAAAAACTCAAAAAGACGAAGAAGAAGATATTGGATTTATATCCCGCCATCCACTCCGAAGAGTCTCAGAGCGGCTCACAATCTCCCTTCCCTTCCTCCCCCACAACAGACACCCTGTGAGGTGGGTGGGCCTGAGAGGGCTCTCACAGCAGCTGCCCTTTCAAGGACAATCCTCTACCAGAGCTCTGGCTGACCCAAGGCCGTTCCAGCAGGTACAAGTGGAGGAGTGGGGAATCAAACCCCATTCTTCCAGATAAGACTCCTTGCACCTAAGAAGTAGAAGATATTGGATTTATATTCTGCCCTCCACTCTGAATCTTAGCATCTCAGAACAGCTCACAATGTCCTTTAACTTCCTTCCCCACAACAGACACCCTGTGAGGTGGGTGGGGCTGGAGAGGGCTCTCACAGCAGCTGTCCTTTCAAGGACAATCCTCTGCCAGAGCTCTGGCTGACCCAAGGCCGTTCCAGCAGGTACAAGTGGAGGAGTGGGGAATCAAACCCCATTCTTCCAGATAAGACTCCTTGCACCTAAGAAGTAGAAGATATTGGATTTATATTCTGCCCTCCACTCTGAATCTTAGCATCTCAGAACAGCTCACAATGTCCTTTAACTTCCTTCCCCACAACAGACACCCTGTGAGGTGGGTGGGGCTGGAGAGGGCTCTCACAGCAGCTGTCCTTTCAAGGACAATCCTCTGCCAGAGCTCTGGCTGACCCAAGGCCATTCCAGCAGGTACAAGTGGAGGAGTGGCGAATCAAACCCGGTTCTCCCAGATAAGAGTCCGCGCACTTAACCACTACGCCAAACTGGCAATCAGGAGACAGACACCTTGTAAGGTGGGTGGGGCTGAGAGAGCTCTGACAGAAGCTGCCCTTTCAAGGACAACTCCTGCGATAGCTATGGCTGACCCGAGGCAATTCCAGCAGCTGCAAGTGGAGGAGTGGGGAATCAAACCCGGCTCTCCCAGATAAGAGTCCGCGCACTTAACCACTACACCAAACTGGCTCTCCGTTAAGAATCCTTAATGGAGAGGAAGAGGAGAAGAAGGAATCCTTTTCACTGAACCTGAAGGTGTACCTCCCATTCCAGGCACAGTGAAGCGTACACCTTAGTAGCACCTTGCATAGAAATATATATATACATTCCAGGCTTTGGGGTGGGGGGGAAGCATTTTCTGAAGGGGAAACAAACAGCCCAAGATTGGAGGATGAATGTCAGATGACATCACGTGGAAGCCGAAAAGCAAGGACAAAGGCACAAGTTGGGTGTCTGAAATGGGGCAAAGGCTCCGGGAGAAAGCTGCCTCTGGTGTTCTTACTGGCTTGGAATCCCGACTACTGGTGAAGCCGACTGAGACGGGAGCTCAACGTGGCTGAAGGGACTGGACTCCAGGAAGAGTTGCGTGCCTGGAAGATGTAGCAGCTCCAGAGCCAAAATTAGACGGAGACGGATTTCGCACGAGGGCTTGTTCCCAGCTTGCGGGGGGGGGGGGGGAAGCATAGAGGACTGGGGAAGGCAAGGGTAAACCACCCCGTCAAAAGTCTGCCGTGAAAATGTTGTGAAAGCAACATCACCCCAGAGTCGGAAACGACTGGTGCTTGCACAGGGGACCTTTCCTTTCCTTACAGACTGAGCGGCCCCGTGGCGCAGAGTGGTAAAGCAGCAGTACTGCAGCACTGTGGTCTGAACTCTCTGCTCACGACCTGAGTTTGACTCCAGCGGAAGCTGGATTCAGGTAGCCAGCCCAAGGTTGACTCAGCCTTCCATGGTCGGTAAAAGGAGTCCCCAGCTTGCTGGGGGGTAAGTGTAAAAGACTGGGGAAGGCAACGGCAAACCACCCCGTAAAAAGTCTGCCGTGAAAACGTTGTGAAAGCAACGTCACCCCAGAGTTGGAAATGACTGGTGCTTGCACAGGGGACTACCTTTACCTTTAAGAGCCCCGTGGCGCAGAGTGTTAAAGCTGCAGTACTGCAGTCCTGAGCTCTGCTCACGACCTGAGTTCTATTCCAGTGGAAGCTGGATTCAGGTAGCCGGCCCAAGGTTGACTCAGCCTTCCATCCTTCCGAGGTCGGTCAAAGGAGTCCCCAGCTTGCTGGGGGGAAAGTGTAGAGGACTGGGGAAGGCAAGGGCAAACCACCTCGTCAAAAGTCTGCCGTGAAAACGTTGTGAAAGCAACGTCACCCCAGAGTCGGAAACGACTGGTGCTTGCACAGGGGACCTTTCCTTTCCTTGTTCCGGGTCCTTTTGCTCCCGGCGCTTCTCTCTGTTTTCGCACTAGCTGCCCCAGAGCTGCGAGTTGGTTCTCCCGTGGCAAGCAGAAACCGATTGGAAGAGGATGTCGCTCGCTGCGGAAAAGCGGAGCACCAGCTCTCAGCTCTGGGGTAGCTTGTGCGAAAACAGAGAGAAGCGCCAAGAGCAAAAGGGCTCTCCGCCCGGAACAAGCCTTGTGCGAAATCGGTCTGCCTTTCTGCAGCCTCTGGGAATGTCGCCCGCCACAAAGACATCACAGGGGAGGCCGTGTGGAGAAGCTGAAGATTCTCAGCTCCCGGGCTCATTGGACTTATTGGGAAGCCACGTTGTTCAGGCTGGTTGCGCTGTGGTTCTCCAAGTACAGGATCCCCAGCACTTTCCCCTGAGGCGAGGCGCCTTTGGGGCCTGCGGATTCCATCGGCAACGTTGCACTGGAGCCCAGCAACTCTTCAGCGGAGTTCTGGGAATCGGTGTCTTCGGAGGAAAAGCTGCCGTGTCGGGAGAGCTGGAAGTACTGGGCCGCTTCGTTCCTTCTGCTACGTAGGCCTCTCCGTGGGACGGTCACGCACGTCCAGTCGGCGGATGGCAGATCCTCACAGGTCTCTGGTGCATGGTTAGCCCTTAGGCAAGAGGGGTGGGTGGGAAGCCTTAAAGGAGGAGGGGTCCATGTTGGTGTGGGGAGACTTTCTGAGGACTCTTCGCCGGGGTTCTGGCCCCTGGAGGCCTCGCTTTGAGAAACAGCCTGCGGGGAAGCAAGATAAGACTCTTCCCTTCCCAGCTCTTCCTTGTCTGCTCCACAGGAAGGACGCTCTCGGGAGCCAGTTCTGTTGGGATCCTGGTTCCTGGTTTTCCCCAGAGCACCATCAAAGTAGAGATCCTCGTCTGGGGCTTCAGGAGGCGGGACAGGATCCACGTTAAGAGGGTCACCGTCCTCTCTGCAGATCCCAGCTCCCCCTTCTCGGTTCTCCTTGCACTGGGCCAGCAGGCCTTCCAGAATCTGTCTGGCTTCTTGGCATTTCTCGAAAGCTTCACCCCACACCTCGAGGCCCTTTCCGCTGCGCATGCTGGAAGCCTGGACCTTCATGCGCTGGAATTTCTCAGGGGAAAACTCGGAGGGCAGCTGGAGAGAGCTCTCCAATTCACACAGGGCCTCTGCGGTCCTGGGCTCACCCCCTCCGGCTCTCCACTGGGCCAGGCGTTGCTTGCAGTCAAGAGTAAAATGTGCGATCTGGGGTGGGGAGAAAATTATTTTTATTATTATTTGATTTGATTTGTATCCCGCCCTACCCCACCGAAGCAGGCTCTGGGTGGCTCACAACATAAAAGTTCTAACAACAAAATTCAAATTTTAAAATACAATAGCAATTTACATAATTAAAAACATTAAAATCAATACATCAATCCAACCGTGTGCTATCTATAGACTTCCTTCAGTATTTTTGGTGCCGGTCAGTTATAGGCCAACCGGAAGAGGACAGTCTTACAGGCCCTGCGGAACTGTCCAATATCCCGCAGGGCCCTGACCTCTTCTGGTAACTGGTTCCACCAGCAAGGGGCTGTGATTGAGAAGGCCCTGTCCCTGGTTGACTTTAACCAGGCCTCCTTTGGCCCGGGGATTACGAGCAGATTTCGAGAGCCAGATCGCAGCACTCTCTGGGGGACATATGGGAAGAGACGGTCCCTAAGGTAGGCAGGTCCTAGACCATATAGGGCTTTAAAGGTAATAACCAGCACCTTGTACCGGACTCGGTATATTATTGGCAGCCAGTGCAGTCCCCGGAGGCCCGGCTGAATGTGCTCCCGTCTAGGGAGCCCTAATAACAGCCGAGCGGCGGTGTTCTGCACTAGCTGCAACTTCCGGGTTCGGCACAGGGCAGCCCCATGTAGAGGGCATTACAGTAATCCAACCTTGAGGTGACCGTTGCATGGGTCACTGTTGCCAGATCGTCCCGCTCCAGGAAGGGAGCCGACTGCCTCGCCCGCAGGAATGCTTACTTCCTCTTACCGCGGGCACCTTCTTCTCACTTTCCCACCACCTACAGATGTCTTCTGCTGAGTCAGACCCCCTGCCAAGTCACGGACAGCTTTGGTTACTCCAACAGGTGGCCGCTTGCCAGGGAGGGGCTCAGGTTTTCCACGTAGCCCACCCACCCTCCCGTCCAAGCGCTTCTCCTGATCATCAAACCCGTTTCACATAAAATAAACTCCCACCCAGCATCGCCTCTCTCTGACTGGGTGTCAAGCATTGTATCTTTTACTTTGATTTCTACTTAAAGTATGTAGAATATAGAACTGTTACTAACCCTGAACTGTGTTTTGGCACATCAAAGTAGCAACCCCCACCTTTCTCCTTTCGACTTTGACTAACAAATGCAGGAATGTCCGCTTTTGAAGATAAAACCTCCCGGGACCAATTCAGCCCAGGAAGCGCTGGCCACAATAGAGATAAGGGACTCAACGTGTGAATTTCACACGGGAATGTAGAATTGTTCGTGAATCCTTTGTTGATAGAACCTCTGATGTGCCATTTTAAAAAACGTAGTCTACTGATAGAGAGTATCAGTCTCGATACCTAACTCTTCTGAGCAACATGGATTATCAATAAACCATACTTTGTTTCAAATCCAAGGACTGGTTATTTTGGAATCTCATGCTTGACACTGGGATGCAGCTTCAGCCGCTTAACCACAGCAGTCTGAAGACTGGTTCATAAGAACATAAGAGAAGCCATATTGGATCAGGCCAACGGCCCATCCAGTCCAACACTCTGTGTCACACAGTGGCAAAAAATTTTATATATACAGAACAGAGACAGCTGCTTCCAGAGGCTTGGCCACAGCGACGTGGTGCTGGGTATCTTCAGCGAATCAAGGCAGTCAACACCAAAGGGGCAGATTATTTCATTTAGAAGCCCGACGTTAAAAGGCAAAGGCTGGAGAGGACTGCATCAACATATGGAGCAGAGGTCCATCGTTAGCTATTAGGGTACTGATGGAACTCTCTGTCTGGGGCACTGATGCTCCATATTCTTGGTGCTTGGGGGTGGGCACAGTAGGAGGGCTTTTAGTGTCCTGGCCCCACTGATGGACCTCCTGATGGAACCTGGGTTTTTTGGCCACTGTGTGACACAGAGTGTTGGACTGGATGGGCCACTGGCCTGATCCCACAGGGCTTCTCTTATGTTCTTATGTGACACAGAGTGTTGGACTGGATGGGCCACTGGCCTGATCCCACAGGGCTTCTCCTATGTTCTTATGTGACACAGAGTGTTGGACTGAATGGGCCACTGGCCTGATCCAACATGGCTTCTCTTATGTTCTTATGTGACAAAGAGTGTTGGACTGGAGGGGCCACTGGCCTGATCCAACAGGGCTTCTCTTATGTTCTTATGTGACACAGAGTGTTGGACTAGATGGGCCATTGGCCTGATCCAACATGGCTTCTCTTATGTGACACAGAGTGTTGGACTGGAGGGGCCATTGGCCTGATCCAACAGGGCTTCTCTTATGTTCTTATGTGACACAGAGTGTTGGACTGAATGGGCCACTGGCCTGATCCAACATGGCTTCTCTTATGTTCTTATGCGACACAGAGTGTTGGACTAGATGGGCCATTGGCCTGATCCAACATGGCTTCTCTTATGTGACACAGAGTGTTGGACTGGAGGGGCCATTGGCCTGATCCAACAGGGCTTCTCTTATGTTCTTATGAGACTCAGAGTGTTGGACTGAATGGGCCACTGGCCTGATCCAACATGGCTTCTCTTATGTTCTTATTTGACGCAGAGTGTTGGACTAGATGGGCCATTGGCGTGATCCAACATGGCTTCTCTTATGTGACACAGAGTGTTGGACTGGAGGGGCCATTGGCCTGATCCAACAGGGCTTCTCTTCTTTATTCCCAAACCATTTCTCCAACCTCCCCAACAGAACAGGACGATCAGAGGATTAAAAAGGACGTGTTACTCTTATCCTTTGGCAAGCCAACTGCCAGAGCTTGTTTTCATCTCAAAGCTAGGCCTGAAGCCAGATGGAAGTGGTCCAGGGCTAGTTCTGTCATCTTACCAAGAAAAGGCAGACTGGAAAAAAGCTATAATGGGCCAGATGCTTCCAAAGACGGCTTCTTAAGAAGACATCTAATTGCTTCAGTGGTGTTAACTAGGGCTTTTTTTGTAGCAGGAACTCTTTTGCATATTAGGCCACCCCCCCCCCCCCCGATGTAGCCAATCCTCTCAGAGCTTACAGGGCTCTTCTTACAGGGCCTATTGTAAGCTCTTGGAGGACTGGCTATATCAAGGAGGCGTGGCCTTATATGCAAAGGAGCTCCTGCTACAAATAAAGCCCTGAATATAGTAGTGGACAGGGCTTTCTGTAGCAGGAGCTCCTTTGCATATTAGGCCACACCCCCTGATGTAGCCAATCCTCCTGGAGCTTACAGTAGGCCCTGTACAAAGAACCCTGTAAGCTTTGGAGGACTGGCTGCATCAAGAAGGTGTGGCCTAATATGCAAAGGAGTTCCTGCTACAAAGAAAGCCCTGCTGTTAGCAAAACTGCCTCCACCGAGGACATATTTGGGTATTTTCTCCAGAGGAGATTTCACTGTCTCCTGGAACAACGCATTTATTTTATTTACTTCATTTATATTCCATTTTGCTCCTCAAACAGGACCCAAAACAGCTTTCATCGTTCTCCATTGAATCCTCACAACCACCCCGTGAGGCAGGTTAGGTTGAGACCGTGTGTGTGGCCCAAGCTTCCATTGCAGAGTGGGGATTCTGTCCTGGGTCTCCCAGGACACTCTAACCACTGCACCACACAGCCAGGAGGGGCCACAGATCCAGTGGGCAGGCAGTGTCCTCTTCCACACTTCCACACTTTTAAAGGTAAAGGTAGGCCCCTTTGCAAGCACCAGTCGTTTCTGACTCTGGGGTGACGTTGCTTTCACAACGTTTTCACGGCAGACTTTTGACGGGGTGGTTTGCCCTTGCCTTCCCCAGTCATCTACGCTTCCCCCCTCAGCAAGCTGGGGACTCCTTTGACCGACTTTGGAAAGATGGAAGGCTGAGTCAACCTGAGCCAGCTACCTGAACCAGCTCAGGGGGAAGCGTTTGTGAATTTCCTGGCATTGTGCCGGGGGTTGGACTAGATGACCCTGGCGGTCCCTTCCAGCTCTACGATTCTAGGATCCTACCTTGTCGCGGAACTTGTAGAGATCCAGGAGGGTTTCCAGCTCTGCCCCTCTCATCTCCATTTCCATGTAGAACACGGTCAGCTTGGCCTGGAAAGCCCCCTTGGCAGACTCAAAAGCCTCCATCTCGGGGAATCTGGATCCCTGGACCTTGGCGGCTTCCTTGGAAAGCGACAGGCCACGGTTATAGTGGACCTAAGCAGGGAAGAAAGCGAAGGACGTTCTGAAATTGCCTGTTCTGAGTTCACTCGCTGGGCGTCGTTGCTAGGTTTGGAACAACTTAGGCTCATGATATCTCAATGCTCAAAAACTGCTCACCATTCGGAGAAACCCTGTGACCTTCTCAGAGGCTTCCAACTGGCCACGGTTGAAGCAGAATGCTGGCTAGAGGGACAGTAAGAAGAGCCCTGCTGGATCAGACCAGTGAGGGTCTGTCCAGTCCAATAACGGGAATGTTCCTAATCCATGTTTCATAACAACCACAGATACATGACAATTCAGAAGACCGTAGATTTATATCCCTCCTTCTCTCTGAATCAGAAACCGATTTCCCACTCAGCCTACGCCGCTCATCTTTTCAGCATGCCTCCTCTTTTCAGCATGCCATTTCCCACTATCTGCCCTGGAGCTTCATAAGAACATAAGAGAAGCCATGCTGGATCAGGCCAGTGGCCCATCCAGTCCAACACTCTGTGTCACATAAGAACATAAGAGAAGCTCTGTTGGATCAGGCCAATGACCCCTCCAGTCCAACACTCTGTGTCACATAAGAACATAAGAGAAGCCCTTTTGGATCAGGCCAATGGCCCCTCCAGTCCAACACTCTGTGTCACATAAGAACATAAGAGAAGCCATGTTGGATCAGGCCAATGGCCCCTCCAGTCCAACACTCTGTGTCACATAAGAACATAAGAGAAGACGTGTTGGATCAGGCCAATGGCCCCTCCAGTCCAACACTCTGTGTCACATAAGAACATAAGAGAAGCCCTGTTGGATCAGGCCAATGGCCCATCCAGTCCAACACTCTGTGTCACATAAGAACATAAGAGAAGCCCTGTTGGATCAGGCCAATGGCCCCTCCAGTCCAACACTCTGTGTCACATAAAAACATAAGAGAAGCCCTGTTGGATCAGGCCAGTGGCCCCTCCAGTCCAACACTCTGTGTCACATAAGAACATAAGAGAACCTCTTGTGGCAGTGAATTCCACATGTTAATCACCCTTTGGGTGAAGGACTTCCCTTTATCCATTTTAACCTGACTGCTCAGCAATTTCATTGAATGCCCACGAGTTCTTCTATTGTGAGAAAGGGAGAAAAGTACTTTTTTCTCTAATTCTCCATCCCACGCATAATCTTGTAAACCTCTATCATGTCACCCCGCAGTCGAAGTTTCTCCATGCTAAAGAGCGTTTCAACCTTTCTTCATAGGGAAAGTACTCCAGCCCTTTAATCATTCTAGTTGCCCTTTTCTGGACTTTCTCCAATGCTATAATATCCTTTTTGAGGTGCGGTGACCAGAACTGCACACAGTACTCCAAATGAGACCGCACCATTGATTTATACAGGGGCATTATGATACTGGCTGATTTGTTTTCAGTTCCCTTCCTAATAATTCCCAGCATGGCGTTGGCCTTTGTTATTGCAATCGCACACTCTCTTGACATTTTCAGTGAGTTATCTACCACTACCCCAAGGTCTCTCTCTTGGTCAGTCTCTGCCAGTTCACACCCCATCAACTTGTATTTGTAGCTGGGATTCTTGGCCCCAATGTGCATTACTTTGCACTTCGCCACATTGAACCGCATCTGCCATGTTGACGCCCACTCACCCAGCCTCAACAGATCCCTTTGGAGTGCCTCACAATCCTCTCTGGTTCTCACCACCCTGAACAATTGAGCGTCATCTGCAAACTTGGCCACTTCACTGCTTACTCCCAACTCTTGCATCTTGCATCGCCGTTTTTGCGCGGTAAACAGAAACCACTAAAAACCAGTTTCTTGTTGCAGCACAAAAATGGGGCAGAGAGTTGAAATCGGAAGGATGCCACTTTGAAAAGAGGAACATCAGAGCGACATAGGCTGAGGGGGAAATTGGTCAGAGTTTCAGAGCAGCTTACAATCTCTTTATTTTCTCCTACAACAAACACCCTGTGAGGTGGGTGGCGCTGAGAGGACTCACACAGCAGCTGCCCTTTCAAGGACAACCTCTGCCAGAGCTACGGCTGACCCAAGGCCATTCCAGCAGCTGCAAGTGGAGGAGTGGGGAATCAAACCCCATTCTCCCAGATAAAAGAGCTACGGCTGACCCAAGGCCATTCCAGCAGCTGCAAGTGGAGGAGTGGGGAATCAAACCCGGTTCTCCCATATAAGAGAGTTCTGGCTGACCCAAGGCCATGCTAGCAGGTGCAAGTGGAGGAGTGGGGAATCAAACCCGGTTCTCCCAGATAAGAGAGCTCTGGCTGACCCAAGGCCATTCCAGCAGGTGCAAGTGGAGGAGTGGGGAATCCAACCCGGTTCTCCCAGATAAGAGAGCTCTGGCTGACCCAAGGCCATTCCAGCAGATGCAAGTGGAGGAGTGGGGAATCAAACCCAGTTCTCCCATGTAAGAGAGTTCTGGGTGACCCAAAGCCATGGTAGCAGGTGCAAGTGGAGGAGTGGGGAATCAAACCCGGTTCTCCCAGATAAGAGAGCTCTGGCTGACCCAAGGCCATTCCAGCAGGTGCAAGTGGAGCAGTGGGGAATCCAACCCGGTTCTCCCAGATAAGAGAGCTCTGGCTGACCCAAGGCCATTCCAGCAGGTGCAAGTGGAGGAGTGGGGAATCAAACCCGGTTCTCCCAGATAAGAGAGCTCTGGCTTACCCAAGGCCATTCCAGCAGGTGCAAGTGGAGGAGTGGAGAATCAAACCCGGTTCTCCCAGATAAGAGAGCTCTGGCTGACCCAAGGCCATTCCAGCAGTTGCAAGTAGAAGAGTGGGGAATCAAACCCGCTTCTCCCAGATAAGTGTCCACACACTTAACCACTACACCAAACATTACAGTCTCAAATCTCCCATCAATAAGACTTAAGAATTAAACTTAAGCGTCAAAAACATTTTTATGTTTTCAGAGTTTCAAAGAGTGGATCAATCAGATGCAAATCTGGATCATTTCCCACAATTCCTTTCTGTGTCGTTCTGTTCCAGCTGAACTTGACTGGAGTCTCTCTCTTTCTCCCAGCTCAACTTACTGTGGCTTCTTTGAAGAATTCCTTAAACGTCAGGTAAGACTCTTCAGCAGTCTCCCGGCTGCTCTCTGCAGATTCCAGCTCGCTGAGTTCCAGCTCCCCTTCTTCCTCCATCCACAAGCTGAGCTGCAGACAGAAGCACAGGGAGATGCTGGAATTCCACAGGGATCAAGGCTGTCCCACTCAGAACTTTCTTTGGTCCCTTCAGAGTCTGCTAAAGTCACCAATTCCCAGACATTTCAATCCCTGCCTCCCACTGGAATGGTTAAAAAGGTAAAGAAGAAGAAGTTCCAGCAGTTGTAAGTTGAGAAGTGGGGAATCAAACACTGGACATTTATTTTTTTGCGATGCTTTGAAACAGGGGTGGCCAAACTTGCTTAATATAAGCGCTACATAGAATAAAAGTCAAATGTTTGAGAGCTGGAAGGAAGGGAGGGAGGGAGAGAGGGAGGGAGAGAGGAAAGAAGAAAGGGAGGGAGGGAGAGAGGAAGGAAGAAAGGGAGGGAGAGAGGGAGGGAGAAAGGGAGGGAGAAAGGGAGAGAGGGAGGGAGAGAGGAAAGAAGAAAGGGAGGGAAGGAGGGAGGGAGAGAGGAAGGAAGAAAGGGAGGGAGTGAGGAAGGGAGAAAGGGAGGAAGAGAGGGAGGGAGGGAGAAAGGGAGGGAGAGAGGAAAGAAGAAAGGGAGGGAAGGAGAGAGGAAGGAAGAAAGGGAGGGAGAGAGGAAGGGAGAAAGGGAGGGAGGGAGGAAGGAAAAAGGGAGGGAGAGAGGGAAGGAGAAAGGGAGGGAAGGAGGGAGAGAGAGAGGGAGAGAGAGAGGAAGGAAGAAATGGAGGGAGGGAGGGAGGGAGGGAGAGAGGAAGGAAGAAAGGGAGGGAGAAAGGGAGGGAGGGAGAACATAAGAGAAGCCCTGTTGGATCAGGCCAGTGGCCCATCCAGTCCAACACTCTGTGTCACATAAGAACATAAGAGAAGCCCTGTTGGATCAGGCCAGTGGCCCATCCAGTCCAACACTCTGTGTCACATAAGAACATAAGAGAAGCCCTGTTGGATCAGGCCAGTGGCCCATCCAGGGACGGTGGCTCAGTGGTAGAGCATCTGCTTGGTAAGCAGAAGGTCCCAGGTTCAATCCCCGGCATCTCCAAAAAAGGGTCCAGGCAAAATGGTGTGAAAAACCTCAGCTTGAGACCCTGGAGAGCCGCTGCCAGTCTGAGAAGACAATACTGACTTTGATGGACCAAGGGTCTGATTCAGTAGAAGGCAGCTTCATATGTTCAACACTCTGTGTCACATAAGAACATAAGAGAAGCCCCGTTGGATCAGGCCAATGACCCCTCCAGTCCAACACTCTGTGTCACATAAGAACATAAGAGAAGCCCTGTTGGATCAGGCCAATGACCCCTCCAGTCCAACACTCTGTGTCACATAAGAACATAAGAGAAGCCCTGTTGGATCAGGCCAATGGCCCATCCAGTCCAACACTCTGTGTCACATAAGAGAAGCCCTGTTAGATTACGGAGTGGTTTGCCATTGCCTTCCCCAGTCATGTACACTTTTCCCCCCAGCAAGCTGGGTACTCATTGTGCCAAACTCAGAGGGATGGAAGGCTGAGTCAACCTTGAGCCGGCGACCTGAACCAGATTCCACTGGGATCAAACTCAGGTCGTGAGCAGTGCTTAGGACTGCAGTACTGCGGCTTGACCACTCTGCGCCACGGGGCTCCTTACTGGAACGGTTACCAGGTTAGAAATAAAAGTATGATTGAAATTAATCAATGGAATTTGAGAGGAGGGAAAGCTCTACGTAGGTGTGAGACCCCAGGTGCTATCACATGGCACCTAGCCTCTGCTTAAAAACCTCCAAGGAAGGAAAGCCCACCACCTCCCGAGGAAGCCTGTTCCACTGAGGAACTGCTTTAATTGTAAGAAAGTTCTTCCTAACATTTAGCCAAAAATTCTGTTGCTTCAATTTCAGCTTGTCGGTTCTAGTCCAACCTTATGAAACGCCATTCCACCCTCTATGTGACAGCACTTCAAACGCATGAAGGTGGCTATCATATCACTTCTCGGTCATCTCCTTTCCAGGTTAAACATGCCCAGCTGCTTTACCCTTTCGTCACAGGACTTTCGTCATAGGACTCTCATCATCTTTGTTGCCCTCCTCTAGACACGTTTCAGAGCTCAGCGGGTGGACGTTTTTCTGCAGGGAGGCAGAAGGGGTCAGGTTCCCAATACCGTAGCCCCAGTCTTTTCCCCAACAGCTTTTCAGACTGGAAATAAATCTTGGAAGCAGCGTTCCCTCTAAGCTGAGTTAGCGCGAGCTAATTCACCGGGTTTTAGCCTCCAGCTCACACATTTTTGTCTTAAGACAAATTGCCCCAGTCCAAGCTAATTTCTGCAGTAGCTCACAACTTTTAATGCCAGCAGCTCGCAGGATTTTTGCTCACGAGATTCTACAGCTTTGTGGGAGCGTTGCTTGGAAGATCTGCTCACGGAACTCCAACGTTCCATGCCAAGCGGCAACATCTGGGAAATCCACCTCCGCTTTGTGTCGAACATGCGCAGAGCCTCCAATTCTTTAATTCGCCTCATCTCCTGTTTGTGTCGCTGCAATTAGTTTCGCTCATTCACTTTGATTCACCTTATACAACAACGGCGCTTTAAGTGGATCTCAATCAAGGTGGCAAAACGTTCTCACAATCAAGCAACCGGCGATAAAGGAGCCGTCCCTACGAATCCAAGCCGTGGATTTCATAAACAGGCTTTATTACAACCCCGTAAACAAAATGAAAAGTAAATCCTATTTCACGCTGCGCTGATCCCTTTAAAATTAATCGACAGTGCTGTAGGTTTTGGAAACTTGCAGGTTGGATGAAATCCCTTCCTAATTGGTATCCAGCCATCCGGTTCAACGTGATTATTGAATGAGCACTAACCACATTTCTACTCAGCTGCGGGGAGTTTCTCTGCTGTTGCAGGCAGGCAAAGGAAAAACCGTTTTAGCAATCTGGAAACCAAACCTAGGCCCGTTTCCCACTCACCTTACGCCGCGCTCACGTTCCTCTTCTCAGCGGAGCCTCCTTCCGAATTCACACTATCTGCCCCAGGGCTGCAACTAGCGTTGGTTTTTTCGCACGTCAAACAGAAACTGGTTTTTAGAGGTTTCTGTTTGCAGCGTGAAAAAGCCAACGCAGCTGATAGTGTAAAATCGGAAGGAAGCCCTGCTGAGAAGAAGACACTGGATTTATATTCTGCCCTCCACTCAAGTGTCTCAGAGCGGCTCACAATCTCCTTTACCTTCCTCCCCCACTACAGACACCCTGTGAGGTGGGTGGGGCTGAGAGGGCTCTCACAGCAGCTGCCCTTTCAAGGACAACCTCTGCCAGAGCTCTGGCTGATCCAAGGCCATGCCAGCAGGTGCAAATGGAGGGAGTGGGGAATCAAACCCGGTTCTCCCAAACAAGAGAGCTCTGGCTGACCCAAGACCACTCCAGCAGCTGCAAGTGGAGGAGTGGGGAATCAAACCCTCGGTTCTCCCAGATAAGAGTCCGCACACTTAACCACTACACCAAACTGGCTCTCGTGAGAGTGGCATAAGGTGAGTGGGAAACCGTCCTAGTGTTTAGCCAAAAACTCTTCTGATTTCGTTTCAGATTGTTGGTCCTGGTCCAGCCTTCTGGGGCCACAGAAAACAACTCTGCACTCTAGGACAGCCCTTCAAGCACTTGAAGATGGTGATCATATCACCTCTCAGCCGCCTCCTCTCCAGGCCACAAGTCAGAAGCAACTGATAACACTTCACACATACACACAGGTGCCTGACAAAGGGACCTCTGACTCCTGAAAATTTAAACCCTGGAAATCTTGTTGGTTTTTAAGGTGCAGCTAACTTGACTCCAGCTGCAAACTGAAATGCCTTCTGATCGACTTTCCTAAACATCAGAGCCGAGCATTTGAGGAAAGGACCTCAAATAACATACAAATATAATAAAAAGTATAAATCGATGGTGCGGCCTCATTTGGAGTACGGTGTACAATTCTGGTCACCTCACCTCAAAACAGATATTATAGCATTGGGAAAAGCGCAGAAAAAGGGCAACTAGAATGGATTAAAGGGTTGGTACCCTTTCCCTATGAAGAAACATTAAAACGCTTGGGGCTCTTTAGCTTGGAGAAACGTCGACTGAGGGGTGACATGATAGAGGTTGACAAGTTTCTGCATGGGACAGAGAAAGTAGAGAAAGAAGTAATTTTCTCCCTTTCTCACAATACAAGAACTCGTGGGCATTTGATGAAATTGCTGAGCAGAGAGGTTAAAATGGATAAAAGGAAGTACTTCTTCACCCAAAGGGTGATTAACATGTGGAATTCACTGCCACAGGAGGTGGTGGCGGCTACAAGCAGCATCAAGAGGGGACTGGATAAATAACTGTAGCAGAGGTCCTTCAGTGGCTATTAGCCACAGTGTAGCCTCAGTGGAACAGGCTTCCTCGGGAGGTGGTGGGCTCTCCTTCCTTGGAGGTTTTTAAACAGAGGCTAGATGGCCATCTGACAGCAATGAAGATCCTGTGAATTTAGGGGGAGGTGTTTGTGAGTTTCCTGCATTGTGCAAGGGGTTGGACTAGATGACCCTGGAGGTCCCTTCCAACTCTATGATTCTATGATTGTTGGAACTCTCTGTCTGGGGCAGTGATGCTGGGGGTGGGGGCCAGAGTGGGAGGGCTTCTGGTGTCCTGGCCCCACTGATGGACCTCCTGATGGTGCCTAGTTTTTTTGACCACTGTGTGACACAGAGTGTTGGACTGGATGGGCCATTGGCCTGATCCAACATGGCTTCTCTTATGTCTTATGTGACACAAAGTGTTGGACTGGATGGGCCACTGGCCTGTTCCAACAGGGCTTCTCTTATGTTTTTATGTGACACAAAGTGTTGGACTAGAGGGGCCACTGGCCTAATCCAACAGGGCTTCTCTTCTGTTCTTATGTGACACAGAGTGTTGGACTGGATGGGCCATTGGCCTGATCCTACAGGGCTTCTCTTATGTTTTTATGTGACACAGAGTGTTGGAATGGATGGGCCATTGGCGTGATCCAACAGGGCTTTTCTTATGTTTTTATGTGACACAGAGTGTTGGAATAGATGGGCCATTGGCCTGATCCAACAGGGCTTCTCTTATGTTTTATGTGACACAGAGTGTTGGAATGGATGGGCCATTGGCCTAATCCAACAGGGCTTCTCTTATGTTTTTATGTGACACAGAGTGTTGGACTGGATGGGCCATTGGCCTGATCCAGCAGGGCTTCTCTTATGTGACACCAAGTGTTGGACTGGATAGGCCACTGGCCTAATCCAACAGGGCTTCTCTTATGTTCTTATGTGACACTGAGTGTTGGACTGGAGGGGCCATTGGCCTGATCCAACAGGGCTTCTCTTATGTTCTTATGTGACACAGAGTGTTGGACTGGATGGCCACTGGCCTGATCCCACAAGGCTTCTCTTATGTGACACAGAGTGTTGGACTGGATGGCCACTGGCCTGATCCCACAAGGCTTCTCTTATGTGACACAGAGTGTGGGACTGGATGGGCCATTGGCCTGATCCAACATGGCTTCTCTTATGTTCATATGACCCCACAGGTGAGTGGTGTGAGTGTCCGGCCAGCCTCTGATGCCACATGGCTCCCTCCTGGGCCCCGGAGGGCTCACTGACCTTGTGGAACTCGGCCTCCATCCCCCGGATCTTCTGCAGGAACTGCAGATGCTCCAAGCGGCCGTTGGACCTGGTCACCAGGGCGTGCACTTGCTCTTCCACCAGATTGTAGAGGCCCAGGGCACAGTCTATGCTGCTCCTTGCAAAGAGAAACAAAACAGCATATCACTGGCTTGCCTCAATGTGCCCAGTGCATGAGAACGTAAGAGCCCCGCTGGACCAGTTTTCTGTCTAGTCCAACATCCTGTCTCACATAGCGCCAGCCAATTCCTACCTGGCCTCCGGGGAGAAGCTGAGCCGGGCCGCCTCCTTTCTCAGCCTGGCCAGCGTAGCCCCGCCTTCTCGCTGCAGGCTGAGCAGCTGGCCATTGGACAGAACACCCTGCATCAGCAGCTGGTGCCGCTCCAGTTCCTGCACCACTTCCTGCAAGAACACAGAGGCAGCAAGTCACTATCCCAGAGGTCTAATTCATTCATTTTTGCATGGCTGTGGGTGTAGTGCAACAGGAGAGCTGACGTTTGCTTGCCTGCCTGAAACTCTAGCTCTTTTTCTGGTGAGCTAGGCTTCTTTTGGAGGGGGGTGGAGAGAATTGTGACTGCCCCAAGGTCACCCAGCTGACTCCAAGTGAAAGAGGGCTGAATCAAACCTAGTTTCCCAGATTAAAGTATGCCCCTCTTAACCACTACACCAAACTGGCTTTCCCTGGATGTCTACCAATAACGTTTAGCCACGACAGTTAAACAGGCCTTCATAGGAGCCTACACTGTACTGCGTTAGACTTTTGGTCCATCCAAGTCAGTACTGTCTAATCAGGGCTTAGGCTCTTTAGCTTGGAGAAACGTCGACTGCGGGGTGACATGATAGAGGTTAACAAGATAATGCATGGGATGGAGAAAGTAGAGAAAGAAATCCTTTTCTCCCTTTCTCACAGTACAAGAACTCGTGGGCATTCGATGAAATTGCTGAGCAGTCGGGTTAGTATAGATAAAAGGAAGTCCTTCTTCACCCAAAGGGTGATTAACACATGGAATTCACTGCCACGGGAGGTGGTGGTGGCTACAAGCATAGCCAGCTTCGAGGGGATTGGATAAGTATATGGAGCAGAAGTCCATCAGTGGCTAGTAGCCACAGCGTATTGTTGGAACTCTGTCTGGGGCTGTGATGCTCTGTATTCTTGGTGCTGCGGGGGCAGAGTGGGAGGGATTCTAGCCTCACTGGTGGACCTTCTGATGGCACTTGGGGGGGGGGGGTTGTGGCCATTGCATAATAATAATAATATAATAAAATTTTATTTATACCCCGCCCTCCCCGCCAGGGCAGGCTCAGGGTGTCTTACAGGATGTGGCAAAAGCCATATTGAACAATAAAACATGACACAGAGTGTTGTACTGAATGGGCCATTGGCCCGATCCAACATGGCTTCTCTTATGTTCTTAAGTGACACAGAGCGTTGGACTGGATGGGCCACTGGCCTGATCCAACAGGGCTTCTCTTATGTTCTTATGTGGCACAGAGTGTTGAAATGAATGGGCCATTGGCCTGATCCAACAGGGCTTCTCTTATGTTCTTAAGTACTTCTTCACCCAAAGGGTGACTAACACATTCACTGCTGCACGAAGTGGTGGAGGCTACAAGCAAAGACAGCTTCTAGAGAGGATTGGATAAAGGTATGGAGCAGAGGTTCATCAGTGACTACTGGCCACAAGGTATAGAGTGAACACACTGTCTGGGGCAGTGAGGCTCTGTCTTCATGGTGCTTGGGAGGGGAAACAGTGCGTGTGTGAGCCACTCTGAGACTCTTCGGAGTGGAGGGTGGGATATAAATCCAATATCTTCATCTACCTCACAGGGTGTCTGTTGTGGGCGAGGAAGGGAAAGGAGATTGTGAGCCAATCTGAGACTCTTCGGAGTGGAGGGTGGGATATAAATCCAATATCTTCATCTACCTCACAGGGTGTCTGTTGTGGGGGAGGAAGGGAAAGGAGATTGTGAGCCGCTCTGAGACTCTTTGGAATGGAGGCGGGATATAAATCCAATATCTTCATCTACCTCACAGGCTGTCTGTTGTGGGGGAGGAAGGGAAAGGAGACTGTGAGCCGCTCTCAGACTCTTCGGAGTGGAGGGCGGGATATAAATCCAATATCTTCATCTACCTCACAGGGTGTCTGTTGTGGGGGAGGAAGGTAAAGGAGACTGTGAGCCGCTCTGAGACTCTTCGGAGTGGAGGGCGGAATATAAATCCAATATCTTCATCTACCTCACAGGGTGTCTGTTGTGGGGGAGGAAGGGAAAGGAGATTGTGAGCCGCTCTGAGACTCTTCGGAGTGGAGGGCGGGATATAAATCAAATATCTTCATCTACCTCACAGGGTGTCTGTTGTGGGGGAGGAAGGTAAAGGAGATTGTGAGCCGCTCTGAGACTCTTCGGAGTGGAGGGCGGGATATAAATCCAATATCTTCATCTACCTCACAGGGTGTCTGTTGTGGGGGAGGGAGGGAAAGGAGATTGTGAGCCGCTCTGAGACTCTTCGGAGTGGAGGGCAGGATATAAATCCAATATCATCATCTTCTTCTTCTACCTGAGGGAGCCATGAGGCACCCCCTTACTCCCTTACACTCTTACTCCCCTGCACTTCTACAGAAGAGCACGGAATTTTAGCGGTGCCCCAGCGCCTTCGGGTCGAAAGCGGCTGAGCGGTGCCTTTTGCACAAAGGCGCCATTTGGCCACTTTCAATCCAAAAGCGTCCAGGCGCCGCTAAAACCCCAAGCTCTTCGGAAGCTTCCAAGGAAATTGGCCGGAGCTGGGGAGGGGGGGGTGCGTGGGAGGCGTGGCACAGAGGGCTGCCCGCAGCTGGGTCCGTTTGAGGGACATCTCTAAGTCAGCAGCTAGCAGCTCTGCATTTAGTTTGCTTTAAGAAGGCTACGAGGAGTCCATTACGCCCTGGCCACTTGCGTGGCCATCAGGAAAGGGCACGAGGAGTCCATTAGCAGCTTCCGAGACCGGGTGCCCACCTGCCTTCCAGCCCAAACTGCTTGGCGGTAGGAAGACAGTGCCGCCGTGCTCGCGCCGCCAGCCGATCTGAAGATAATGACTCCAACTTGAAGCATTCTGAAGCTCAGAGAGATGTCGATCCAATTAAGGGAGACTCCTGTAATGGACCTGGGCCAATTCCTGCCTCCGGATGGAGGGGATTCTTCTCCGGCTTCAAAGCCCTCGTCTGTACAAGGGCAGACGAGACCAGCAGCCATTTCTGGGTCTCAGCAGTTTATTTCTGCGTTACCTGCAGACTTCTTAGCTGTTCCTTCTTCTCCAGCTCCTGGATGGTGCTTTGAAGCAACTCCGATGCCTTCCGGAGGTCACCCATAAAGTGCTGCATCTTCTGAAGGGCGAAAACGAGACAAGGATCCTGTCAGACAAAGAAGCTAACAAGGACAAAGAAGATGACAGGCGGGGCTAATGAAAGGGAGACACACAGAAGGATATGGGGTTAAGGCTGTCCACCACCCAGATGATGCGCACCGAGGGAGGCCAATCGGGGCCGCCCCCTGCACCCACTTAGCTAATGGGCACAGTGAAAGGGGCTGGCGTAGTTCTGGCTCCCTCCCACATAGCATGCTGGGGCCAGATGGATCTGGACTGATCCCCCCAACACAGCTCACCCACAGCAAGGGGAGGGATCTGGGATCCAAAATGCTTTTTAGGAAGAAATACACGTGATCTCCTATTGGCCACGGACCCTGATCAAGAATGTTCCAAAGCCAATTGGAAGCAATGAGAGGGAGGGGAGGGGAGGGGGAGGGGAGGGAAGGGAAGGGAAGGGAAGGGGAGGGGAGGGGAGGGGAGAGGAGGGGAGGGAGGGAGGAATGAGAAAGAAAGGGAGGGAGAGAGGAAGAAAGGGAAGGAGGAAGAAGGGGGGAGGAAGGAAGGAAGGAAGGAAGGAAGGAAGGAGAAAGACAGGGAAGGAGGGAGGAAGGAAGGAAGGAAAGAGGGAGGGAGGGAGGAAGGAAGGAAGGGAGGGAGGGAGGAAGAGAGGGAGGAAGAGAGGGAGGAAGAGAGGGAGGAAGGAAGGAAGGAAGGAAGGAGAAAGACAGGGAAGGAGGGAGGAAGGAAGGAAAGAGGGAGGGAGGAAGGAAGGAAGGGAGGGAGGGAGGAAGAGAGAGAGGAAGAGAGGAGGGAGGGAGGGAGAGAGAGAGGGAGGAAGGGAGGAAGGAAGGAAGGAGAAAGATGGAGGGAGGGAGGAAGGAAGGAAGGAAGGAGGAGGAGGGAGAAAGACGGAGGGAGGAGGAGGAAGGAAGAGGAAGATGGAGGGAGGAAGGAAGGAAGGAGGGAGGGAGGAGGAGGAATGAAGGAAGGAAGGAAGGGAAAGAGGGAGGGGATGAGGGGATGAGTGGTCATGGCGACAGACACCTGGAAGTACTGAACCCACTCGCTGTGGCAATACGGGAAGGTGCCCTCCAGGGCCCGGGTCAGCTGACTACTGTCCACATGGCGGCTCAGAGCTTTCAGAGAGCTCAGCAGCTCCACCTGCAGGGAGGACACAGCAAGACAGTCAGTGGGGGGAGGGGTCAGAAGGCAGGGTCCGCTTCCTTTCCAGGAGGGGAACAAACTTGAGCCTGAAGTGCCTCCTCCATTCGGGACTGACTTTGAAGAGGCTGGGAATGAAGAGATTGTGGATGGCCAGGAGGGGATCCCTCAGGCACTTTGAGCAGTACGGGTCCAAGATGGCCTGGAAGGGTGGCAGGAAGCCAGCAGAGGCCTTGGTTACCCACTTGCAGTGATACTTTTCAGGGGCAGCCCTGGACAATTCCCACATCTCCAAGTCCACCATGGAGATGAGGTGCCATTTTACAGCCTGGCCTTCTACTCTGCAAAATGCCAGGGGGGGGATCTGCTGAGGACCGTGGCATGGATGGCAGTGCCATTTCCAAGAGCGGAGACAACCGAGGGCCATGCCTAAGTGGCAGAGCCTCAGTTTCCCATGTGCAGACAGGATCCCTGCTGTTCATCCCACAGGCTCCTCAGGTGGAAGCAACCACCTGTTGTCTTCTGGCAGGTGCCATTCAGCAGCCCTCATTAACCCCTGGAGAAGCCCGCACCACCCAGTTTGGTGTAGTGGTCAAGTGTGCATATTCTTATCTGGGAGAACCGGGTTTGATTCCCCACTCCTCCACTTGCTCTTGCTGGAATGGCCTTGGGTCAGCCAGAGCTCTCTTCTCTGGGAGAACCGGGTTTGATTCCCCACTCCTCCACTTGCACCTGCTGGAATGGCCTTGGGTCAGCCAGAGCTCTCTTCTCTGGGAGAACCGGGTTTGATTCCCCACTCCTCCACTTGCACCTGCTGGAATGGCCTTGGGTCAGCCAGAGCTCTCTTCTCTGGGAGAACCGGGTTTGATTCCCCACTCCTCCACTTGCACCTGCTGGAATGGCCTTGGGTCAGCCAGAGCTCTCTTCTCTGGGAGAACCGGGTTTGATTCCCCACTCCTCCACTTGCACCTGCTGGAATGGCCTTGGGTCAGCCAGAGCTCTCTTCTCTGGGAGAACCGGGTTTGATTCCCCACTCCTCCACTTGCACCTGCTGGAATGGCCTTGGGTCAGCCACAGCTCTTGCAGAGTTGTTCTTGAAAGGGCAGCCGCTGTCAGATCTCTCTCAGCCCCACCCACCTCACAGGGTGTCTGTTGTGGGGGGAGAAGACATGGGAGACTGTAAACTGCTTTGAGTCTCTGATTCAGAGAGAAGAGCGCGGTATAAATCTGCAGTCTTCTTCAGTCTTCTTTCTCCACTTCTTATATGATTTGGGGCAGTGAGTGGCTTGCTGTCCTTTTGACTGGGAGGGGCAGCCCAGGAGAGCCCCAGGAGAGCAAGGTCTGTTTGGGCTGGCTGGATCTCTAGCCAGCCCAAGCAGGCCTTGCTCGCCTGGGGCTCTCCTTTCTTGCATCAAGTTGCTTTTGGCTGGGGGGGGGGGCGCGCAGCATATGCTAATGAGTTATGCTAATGACCTCCACCACCTATTTTTTTACCAAACAACCCCTGAATGCCAAACAACTGAATGCCCAGCATGGGATATCAACAGGTAAAGGTAGAAGAATAGCACGTGGAAGAGGTGAGCGTTCACCTGAAGGACTCACCTGCAGGCCAGGGAGCTTGTCCAGATGGGGCACGGCTTCCTTCTCCGCCAACATCAGCACAGCACGGATGGAGCCAGGTGAGGCTTTCTGCGAGGAAGAAGAGGGTTAAGAGTCATCATCTCCTAAAGCCGGACCTTGCAGGGCTTTCTCTGTCGTTTGCAAAGGTGGCTTCGGGAGAGGGCAAACTAGTGAGCCTCGGCTTGGCATCGGGTCTGCCTATCTTCAAGACAGGATCCTTCATGAAGGCCCGTTGCAAAGTTTTGCTCTACGGCTACTGAAAACACATTCAGTCTTTCCGTTGCAACAGTTATAAGGACATAAGTGAAGCCATGTTGGATCAGGTCAACGGCCCCTCCAGTCCAACACTCTGTGTCACATAAGAACATAAGAGAAGCCATGTTGGATCAGGCCAATGGCCCTTCCAGTCCAACGCTCTGTATCACACAGGGGCCAAAACCCAGGGGTCATCAGGAGGTCCACCAGTGGGGCCAGGACACCAGAAACCCTCCCACTCTCACCCCCCCCCCCAAGCACCAAGAAAACAGAGCATCACTACCCCAGACATAAGATCAGAGAAGCCATGTTGGATCAGGCCAATGGCCCCTCCAGTAGAACACTGCACCACACAGTGGCCAAAACCCAGGAGTCATCAGAAGGTCCACCAGCAGGGCCAGAACACCAGAAAACCCACCCACTCTCATCCCCCAAGAACCAAGAATACAGAGCATCACTGCCCCAGACACAAGAACATAAGAGAAGCCATGCTGGATAAGGCCAATGTCCCCTCCAGTCCAACACTCTGTGTCACACAGTGGCCAAAACCCAGGTGCCATCAGGAGGCCCATCAGTGGGGCCAGGACACTAGAAGCCCTCCCACTGTGCCCCCCCCAGCAACAAGAATACAGAGCATCACTGCCCCAGACAGAGAGTTCTATCTATACCTTGTTGGCTAATATCCACAGTTGGACCTCTGCTCCATATAAGAACATAAGAGAAGCCATGTTGGATCAGGCCAATGGCCCATCCAGTCAAACACTCTGCGTCACACAGTGGCCAAAACCCAGGTGCCATCAGGAGGTCCATCACTTCTAGACCTTCTGGTGAACCTCCTGATGGCCCCTGGGTTTTGGCCATTGTGTGACACAGAGTGTTGGTCTGATGGGCTAGTGGCCTGATCCAACATGGCTTCTATTAAGAACATAAGAGAAGCCATGTTGGATCAGGCCAATGGCCCATCCAGTCCAACGCTCTGTATCACACAGTGGCCAAAATACACACACACAGACTCACACTGTGCCTAATAGTCACTGATGGACCTGTGGCTAATAGCCACTGATGGACCTCTGCTCCATATTTTTATCTAACCCCCTCTTGAAGGTGGCCATGCTTGTGGCCACCACCACCTCCTGCGCAGTGAATTCCACATGTTAATCACCCTTTGGGTGAAGAAGTACTTCCTTTTATCCGTTTTAACCTGTCTGCTCAGCAATTTCATCGAATGCCCACGAGTTCTCGTATTGTGAGAAAGGGAGAAAAGTACTTCTTTCTCTACTTTCTCCATCCCATGCATTATCTTGTAAACCTCTATCATGTCACCCCTCAGTCGACGTTTCTCCAAGCTAAAGAGCCCTAAGCGTTTCAACCTTTCTTCATAGGGAAGGTGTTCCAGCCCTTTAATCATTCTAGTTGCCCTTTTCTGAACTTTCTCCAATGCTATAATATCCTTTTTGAGGTGCGGCGACCAGAACTGCACACAGTACTCCAAATGAGACCGTACCATCAATTTATACAGGGGCATTATGATACTGGCTGATTTGTTTTCAATTCCCTTCCTAATAATTCCCAGCATGGCGTTGGCCTTTTTTATTGCACACGCACACTGCCTTGCAATTTTAAACACAATTTTAATTTTAATTTAATTTTAATTTAATTTTAATTTTAATTTAAAATTTAATTTTAAACACAATTAAAATGTGTCCATTTTAACCTGACTGCTCAGCAATTTCATTGAATGCCCACGAGTTCTTGTATTGAGAGAAAGGGAGAAAAGGACTTCTTTCTCTACTTTCTCCATCCCGTGCATAATCTCGTCAACCTCTATCATATCACTCCGCAGTCGATGTTTCTCCAAGCTAAAGAGCCCCAAGCGTTTTAACCTTTCTTCATAGGGAAAGTATTCTAACCCTTTAATCATTCTAGTTGCCCTTTTCTGGACTTTTCCCAATGCTATAATATCCTTTTTGAGGTGCGGTGACTCTTATGCTCTTATGTCTGCAGTTGGTGCTTGGGCGGGAGGGGGGGGGGGGGCGGGAATCAATGTGGCTTTGAGGGTTCTGGAGTTTTGTCCCCACTGGTGGACTTCCTGATGGCATCTGGGTTTTGGCCACTGTGTGACAGAGAGTGTTGGACTGGATGGGCCTGTGGTCTGATCCAACATGGCTTCTCTTATGCTCTTAACATAAACAAAAAGAACCATGCATACATGCAGGAATTTGGCAAAAAGCCCTCCCCCAACCTCCCCACTCTATGGGAAAGGAAAGGTCCCCTGTGCAAGCACCAGTCGTTTCCAACCCTGGGGTGACGTTGCTTTCACAACGTTTTCAGGGCAGGCTTTTGACAGGGTGGTTTGCCACTGCCTTCCCCAGTCCTCTACGCTTCCCCGCCCCCCCAGCAAGCTGGGGACTCATTTGACCGACCTCGGAAGGATGGAAGGCTGAGTCAGCCTCGGGCCGACTACCTGAAACCAGCTTCCGCCGGAATCGAACTCCGGTCGTGAGCAGAGAGTTCAGACCACAGTATTGCCGCTTTACCACTCTGCGCGACGGGGCCGCTGATGACCACTCTATTATCAAGGTCCATTTGCACTTTTCGAATGAGACACACACACACAAAAAAAGCTATGGCGTTCTGAATTCAGGCGGAAAACGCAAACCACCTCCTGGAAATATTCAAACTCAGGATTTGTTTCCCCTGCACTTCTCTGCAAAAGGGGCATTGTTGCCTGCACACCCTGTAGTATGCATCTGTTTTCAAAACCTCTTCACCAGGGCTGGGCTTCTGTCCTCCTCTCCAACCTCTGACACAACACTCCTTAGGGCCCTGATTTGTGTCCTATGGCTTGCCGGTCGCATGCGCTTGATATTTACACTCAAGTTTTACAAGGCTTAGAAGAGCCCCGTGGCTCAGAGTGTTAAAGTTGCAGTCCTAAGCTCTGCTCATGACCTGAGTTCGATCCCCGGCGGAAGCTGGGTTTTCAGGTAGCTGGCTCGAGGTTGACTCGGCCTTCCATCCTTCCGAGGTCGGTCAAATGAGTACTCAGCTTGCTGGGGGGGAAGTGTAGATGACTGGGGAAGGCAAGAGCAAACCAAACTGTTTAAAAAATCCGCCGTGAAAAGGCTGTGAAAGCAACGTCACCCCAGAGTAGGAAACAACTTGCACACGGGACTACCTTGACCTTTTTTACAATAATTATGTTGCCAAAGGTTTTCACGGCCGGAGTCCGTTGGTTGTTGTAGATTTTCCGGGCTGTGTGTGGCCGTGGTCTTGGCATTGTGAGACCTGACGTTTGCCAGCAACTGTGAATGGCATCCTCAGATGTGTAACCCATAAAACTGGAGTTCTCTCTGGGTCAAATCAATGCCAAGAACATGGCCACACAGTCCAGAAAATCTACAGTTTGGTGTAGTGGTTAAGTGCGCGGATTCTTATCTGGAAGAACCGGGTTTGATTCCCCACTCCTCCACTCGCAGCTGCTGGAATGGCCTTGGGTCAGCCAGAGCTCTCTCATCTGGGAGAACCGGGTTTGATTCCCCACTCCTTCACTTGCAGCTGCTGGAATGGCCTTGGGTCAGCCACAGCTTTCGTAGTTGTCGTCCTTGAAAGGGCAGTTTTTGTCAGAGCTCTCTCAGCCCCACCCACCTCACAGAGTTGTCTGTTGTGGGGGGAGAAGATATAGGAGATTGTAAGCTGCTCTGAGTGATTCAGAGAGAAGGGCAGGGTATAAATCCAATATCTTCTTCTTAGAGAGCCAGTTTGATGTAGTGGTGAAGTGCACGGACTCTCATCTGGGTGAACCAGGTTTGATTCCCCACTCCTCCATTCGCAGCTGCTGGAATGGCCTTGGGCCAGCCATAGCTCTCGTAGGAGTTGTCCTTGAAAGGGCAGTTTTTGTCAGAGCTCTCTCAGCCCCACCCACCTCACAGGGTTGTCTGTTGCGGGGGGAGAAGTTATAGGAGATTGTAAGCTGCTCTGAGTTTTTAAGTTGTCTGTTGCGGGGGGAGAAGTTATAGGAGATTGTAAGCTGCTCTGAGTTTTTAATTCAGAAAGAAGGGCAGGGTATAAAACTGCAGTCTTCTTCTTTTACAACAACCAATTTACAAGGATTTCTCATCGTGAGAAGCGTATCCCTCATTCTCTCTTGTAGCCCCCACCTTACGAGATGACATCTCTGATAAGAATTAGAATCATAGAGTTGGAAGGGACTTCCAGGGTCACCTAGTCCAACGCCTTGCGCAATGCAGGAGATTCACAAATACCTCCACGCCCCCACCCACTCACCCACTCAATGACCCCCGGCTCCGTGCCCAGAATTCTTCAAGAGGGTTTTGTTTACGCAGGTCAACAGGACTGAACCGTAATGAAATGGTTCAGAAATCTGCATTAGGAAGAAGACATGCCCATCACTGCACATCTGTGCCAGAGTAGGTGATTTCTACACCAACAAACATATCAGGTTGAAAAGCTCATCCTTTACAAGTTTATGCATGGGATGGAGAAAGTAGAGAAAGAAGTCCTTTTCTCCCTCTCACAATACGAGAACTCCTGGGCATTCAGTGTGTGTGTGTGAACGAGCGTGTGTGTATATATATATATACACACACACACATATTGGCCACTGTGTGACACAGAGTGTTGGACTGGACGGGCCATTGGCCTGATCCAGCATGGCTTCTCTTATGCTCTTATGTTTGTTTCAGCTGCTTTTGAGATTCCTGGGGTTCTTTTTTCCAGGTTACTGCATTCTTCATTGGCTGTTCCATCCATATCTCTATGATACTTGACTCACACTATGTAATCCTCCTTGAACCTCCCCGAGGAAGGTGGATTATCACGCAGGGCTTTTAATACTGGACTGTTAATACTGTTCTTTATACTGCTTTATCGCATTTGGATAAAAAGGGGACGTATGTTAGAATGTTGTTTGTAGATTTTAGTTCTGCTTTTAATACAATATCACCCCATAGATTGTTGTTTAAGCTTAAAGATTTGAAGCTGTCGGACTCTATATGTGAGTGGATTTTAAATTTTTTGTCAGGTCGTTCACAAAGGGTTAAAATGGACGGATATATTTCCTCCGTGAAGATCTTAAATACTGGCACCCCTCAGGGATGTGTCTTGAGTCCACTTCTTTTCACTATTTACACGTCTGATTGTGTTTCTAGCAGTCTGAGTAACAAAATCATTAAGTATGCAGATGATACAACGTTGGTAGGGCTCATCTCTGAGGATGATGAGTCTGCGTACAGGAGGGAAGTTCAACAGCTGTCCCTTTGGTGCAAAGTAAATAATCTTATTTTTAATATAAATAAGACGAAGGAAATTATAGTGGATTACAGGAAGAGTAGTTTGGACATCCAGCTGTTGTTTATTGATGGTGTTATGGTAGAACAGGTGACAGAATGGAAGTTTCTGGGAATTACCATGAAACAGGATCTAACATGGGGGGCAAATACTTTAGCTCTAGAGAAAAAGGCCCAGCAACGACTATACTACTTAAGACTCTTAAGATCACTACAACTGTCAGGGAGTCTGCTGGTTGCCTTTTATCGTAGTTCCATTGAGAGCATTTTATCTTATTGCCTCTGCGCGTGGTTTGGGAGCTGCACGGAAGCAGAGAGAAGGGTGCTCCAAAGAGTGACGAGAAGAGCACAAAAGATTTGTGGATGTTCTCTCCCCTCATTGGTGGATCTGTATAATATGGGATGTAAAAAGGAAGATACAAATGATCTAAGGGACCCTTCACATCTGGGCCATTTGCTATTTGAGATCTTACCGTCAGGTAGACGATATAGAGTGTTGAAGGCTAGGACAAACAGATTTAAGGACAGTTTCTATCCAAGTGCTGTGGTTAGGTTAAATGCAGGGTTATGAAGGATTATCTGTTTTAGATGCATTTAAATGGTTTAAATGGTTTTAATGGTTTTATGAATGTTTATCTTTTTTAGATGTATTTAAATGGTTTAAATGGTTTTAATGGTTTAAATGGTTTTAGATTTATTTTAAATGGTTTATGAATATATGTGTTTGATGTGTTGGTATGTTTGTGGAAGAGCACCTCATTTCGTTGCTCTCTTTTTGTTGAGAACAATGACAATAAATTTATCTATCTATCTATCTTTTGTAGCCGGAACTCCTTTGAATATTAGGCCACACCCTCCCTGAGGTAGCCAATCCTCCAAGAGATTACGGTAGGCCCCGTAAGAAGAGCCCTGTAAGGTCATGAAGGATTAGCTACCTCTGGGAGGGTGTGGCCTAATATGTAAAGGAGAAGATACTGGATTTATATCCCTCCCTATACTCTGAATCTCAGAGTCTCAGAGCAGCCTACAATCTCCTTTCCCTTCCTCCCCCACAACAGACACCCTGTGAGGTGGGTGGGGCTGAGAGAGCTCTCCCAGAAGCTGCCCTTTCAAGGACAACTCCTGCGATGGCTCTGGCTGACCCAAGGCCATTCCAGCAGGTGCAAGTGGAGGAGTGGGGAATCAAACCCAGTTCTCCCAGATAAGAGTTCACGCACTTCACCACTACAACTTTGGGGCATCCTTCTGCGGAGGAACACACGACAGTATACCTTTCACCAGTAAGAACCAGCACGGAAAAGCCGTTCTCCGAGCTTGCGCCTTGCGAAATGAGCACACACACACACACCCACACTCCACGCCAAGGTGCCCTGTTCCCCTCACCCACCTGGGCTTACCTGGACGGAGTCCAGCGCAGCAGAGAGGACGGGGGACAGAGGCTCCTTCCTGGCATCAATGATAACCGTCAGCCCTGCGTCAGGCCCCGGTTTCCTGTGGGAAGGAAGGAGACGCTGCCAACGTGTCTCAAATTCTTACATTATCTGACTATAGTGGGTTCTATGCAATGATGAGGTGAGGTGGCAGTGAACGCAGCTCTTTTACTGACTACACGCAGGGGTAGGGAACAGTGGCTCTCCAGATGCTTTTTTTCCCCCTACAACTCCCCTCAGCCCCAGCCATTGGCCATGCTGGCTGGGGCTGATGGGAGGTGTAGGCAAACAAAACATCTGGAGAGCCACTGTTCCCTACTCCTGGACTACAGCACGGTATAGTGCTGCCCTAGGAGACTGCAGACTGGGGCCACAGGGCCAACTACATACACACCCAACGTTCCCCCCCGCTAGCCTGTGACTGGACCATTCAAACCAGCCGGGGACCCGTGATTGGCTCAGGGCAGCAGGAATCTGGATCCTGCTGCCCATCGTTTCCGAGTCCCCACGCTCAGCCCTACAGGCTCCAACGAGCCGGGCAAGAACTCCATACCATTGATACGATTCTAAGCACACTGAAGTGAAATACATCCCATTTGCAAAAATAAAAATAAAGCCTTGGGGTAATGAAGAAGTGGGGGGGAGTTAGCTGGGCACAGGAGAAGGGGGGGGTGCAGGAAGGGGTCGGCCTCCTTCTCCTTCGACGCTGGAGGGGCTTACCTGGGGAGGGAGGTGAGGTAGAGGAGGAGGCTGGTCACCTCTCGGGCGGAGCACCAGGGGGCCTGCCAAGCGGAGCTGCTGGTGGTGATCTGGAGGAGGGGTCTCCCCAGTCTGTCTGTGCTCCCTGGAACCCAGGGGTGGGGGGGGCAAAAATAAGGATTCATTTGACCAAATGCAATGTCAACATTTGCATCCCCCAACCCTGACCTAACCGTTCCCATAATTCTACTCCGCCCCCTGTTTATTCCATTTACAGTTCACTGTTCTCCCGACTGGAGATCCAAACCGGCTTACGCCATCCCTGCATTTTGTTCTCACATCACCCCTGCAAGGTATGACTTGGAAGGGGCTGCGGCTCAGGGGCAGAGCCTCTGCTTGGGAAGAAGAAGAAGAAGAAGAAGAAGAAGAAGAAGAAGAAGAAGAAGAAGAAGAAGAAGAAGAAGAAGAAGAAGAAGAAGAAGAAGAAGAAGAAGAAGAAGAAGAAGAAGAAGAAGAAGAAGAAGAAGAAGACAACGACAAATTTATACCCCGCCCTTCACTCTGAATCAGAGACTCAACAGACACCCTGTGAGGTGGTGTGGCTGAGAGAGCTCTGACAGAAGCTGCCCTTTCAAGGACAACTCTGCGAGAGCTATGGCTCACCCAAGACCATTCCTGCAGTCGCAAGTGGGGGAGTGGGGAATCAAACCCAGTTCTCCCAGGTAAGAGTCCACGCACTTAACCACTACACCATGTCCCAGGTTCAATCCCCGGCATCTCCACTAGAGAGAATCAGGTCAGGGGTGATGCAAAAGGCCTCCCTCTGCCTGAGACCCTGGAGAATCGCTGCCAGTCTGAGAAGACAAGACTGAACTTGATGGATGGAGGGTCTGATTCAGTAAAAGACAACTACATATGTGGTGTTTTCGACTGGCCCAAGGCCACCCAGCAATTCCTGTGAATTTCTGTGAAGATCCTGTGAATTTAGGGGAAGGTCTTTGTGAGTTTCCTGCATTGCGCAGCGGGTTGGACTAGATGACCCTGGAGGTGCCTTCCAATTCTAGGATTCTATGGTTCCATGGCAGCTGCTGCAGCAACAACTTTCCAAAAATCTGCGCAACCAGTCAGATCTGTAGATGATGATGAAGAAGGTGACTGCAGATTTATACTCCGTCCTTCTCCCTGAATCAGAGACTCAGAGCGGCTCACAATCTCCTATATCTTCTCCCCCCATAACAGACACCCTGTGAGGCAGGTGGGGCTAAGAGGGCTCTCCCAGAAGATGCCCTTTCAAGGACAACCTCTGCCAGAGCTACGGCTGACCCAAGGCCATTTCAGCAGGTGAAAGTGGAGGAGTGCAGAATCAAACCCGGTTCTCCCAGATAAGAGAGCTCTGGTGACCCAAGGCCATTCTAGCAGGTGCAAGTGGAAGAGTGGGGAATCCAACCCGGTTCTCCCAGGTAAGAGAGCTCTGGCTGACCCAAGGCCATTCCAGCAGGTGCAAGTGGAGGACTGGGGAATCAAACCCGATTCTCCCAGATAAGAGAGCTCTGGCTGGCCCAAGCCCATTCCAGCAGGTGCAAGTGGAGGAGGGGGGAATCAAACCCGGTTCCCCCAGATAAGAGAGCTCTGGCTGACCCAAGGCCATTCCAGCAGGTGCAAGTGGAGGAGGGGGGAATCAAACCCGGTTCTCCCAGATAAGAGAGCTCTGGCTGACCCAAGGCCATTCCAGCAGGTGCAAGTGGAGGAGTGGGGGAATCAAACCCGGTTCTCCCAGATAAGAGAGATATGGCTGACCCGAGGCCATTCCAGCAGCTGCAAGTGGAGGAGTGGGGAATCAAACCCGGTTCTCCCAGATAAGAGAGCTCTGGCTGACCCGAGGCCATTCCAGCAGCTGCAAGTGGAGGAGTGGGGAATCAAACCCCATTCTCCCAGATAAGAGAGCTATGGCTGACCCAAGGCCATTCCAGCAGCTGCAAGTGGAGGAGTGGGGAATCAAACCCGGTTCTCGCAGATAAGAGAGCTCTGGCTGACCCAAGGCCATTGCAGCAGCTGCAAGTGGAGGAGCGGGGAATCAAACCCGGTTCTCCCAGATAAGAGAGCTCTGGGTGACCCAAGGCCATTCCAGCAGCTGCAAGTGGAGGAGTGGGGAATCAAACCCGGTTCTCCCAGATAAGAGAGCTATGGCTGATCCAAGGCCATTCCAGCAGCTGCAAGTGGAGGAGTGGGGAATCAAACCCGGTTCTCCCAGATAAGAGAGCTCTGGCTGACCCAAGGCCATTCCAGCAGCTGCAAGTGGAAGAGTGGGGAATCAAACCCGGTTCTCCCAGATAAGAGAGCTATGGCTGACCCAAGGCCATTCCAGCAGTTGCAAGTGGAGGAGTGGGGAATCAAACCCGGTTCTCCCAGATACGAGAGCTCTGGCTGACCCAAGGCCATTCCAGCAGCTGCAAGTGGAGGAGTGGGGAATCAAACCCGGTTCTCCCAGATAAGAGAGCTCTGGCTGACCCAAGGCCATTCCAGCAGCTGCAAGTGGAGGAGTGGGGAATCAAACCCGGTTCTCCCAGATAAGAGAGCTCTGGCTGACCCAAGGCCATTCCAGCAGCTGCAAGTGGAGGAGTGGGGAATCAAACCCGGTTCTCCCAGATAAGAGAGCTCTGGCTGACCCAAGGCCATTCAAGCAGCTGCAAGTGGAGGAGTGGGGAATCAAACCCGGTTCTCCCAGATAAGACAGCCATGGCTGACCCAAGGCCATTCCAGCAACTGCAAGTAGAGGAGTGGGGAATCAAACCCGGTTCTCCCAGATAGGAGAGCTCTGGCTGAACCAAGGCCATTCCAGCAGGTGCAAGTGGAGGAGTGGGGAATCCAACCCGGTTCTCCCAGATAAGAGAGCTCTGACTGACCCAAGGCCATTCCAGCAGGTGCAAGTGGAGGAGTGGGGAATCAAACCCGGTTCTCCCAGATAAGAGTCCACGCACTTAACCACTACACCAAACTTAACCACTACACAAACTGTGCATATTCCTGTTCCTAATACCTGGCAGACATGCAATCCCAGAAGACAGAAGCTCAGAGCTGGGAATCTCCCACTGGACACAGTCCTGGGTTCCGGATCCGGGAGGAAGAGCGTCCGTGGATGAAGTTACCTCTGTGGCACTTTCTGGGCTCCTGGGTAAGAGGACTTCTGAAAGCACAACATCAATCTGGTGAATTCCTGAAGAAGAAGAAAACTTGTGAGTTGTGGATGGAATGTACCAAAAGAGCATTTAGACTGACCCTCTGTCTCCCAAAAGAAATAAACAGAAGTTCTGCTAGCCTGTTTTACTGGGGGGGGGGGGGGGAGAAGGGCTAAAAGTTGAATTAAATAAATAAAGAACATCAGAAGAGCCCTGCAAGATCAGATCAGTGGTCCACCTATGAACATATGAAGCTGCCTTCTTCTGAATCAGACCTTCAGTCCATCAAAGTCAGTATTGTCTACTCAGACTGGCAGCAGCTCTCCAGGGTTTCAAGCTGAGGTTTTTCATGTCTATTTGCCTGGACCCTTTTTAGTCGGAGATGCCGGGGATTGAACCTGGGACCTTCTGCTTACCAAACAGATGCTCTACCGCTGAGCCACCATCCCTCCCCAGTCTCGCACCATGGCCAACCAGTTCCTCTGGATGCCAACAACAGGGGACAGAGGCTGAGGCTTTCATAAGAAGAAGAAGAGTTTGGATTTATACCCCATCCTCCACTCAGAGTCTCAGAGCAGCTTACAATCTCTCCGTACTTTTGCAACAAGCTTGTAAGGAATCATAGAATCCTAGAGTTGGAAGGGATCTCCAGAGTCCCCTAGTCCAACCCCCTGCACAATGCAGGGAACTCACAAACACCTCCCCTTAAATTCACAGGATCCTCATTGCTGTCAGAAGGTCATCCAGCCTCTGTTGAAAAACCTCCAAGGAAGGAGAGTCCACCACCTCCCAAGGAGGAAGCCTGTTCCACTGAGGAACCGCTCTAACGGTCAGGAAGTTCTTCCTAATGTTGAGCCGGAAACTCTTTTGATTTAATTCCAACCCATTGGTTCTGGTCCGACTTTCTGGGGCCACAGAAAACAATTCCACACCATCCTCCATATGACAGCCCTTCAAGTGTATTTCCTGTGAATTTAGGGGGAGGGGTTTGTGAGTTTCCCGCATTGTGCAGGGGGTCAGACTAGATGACCCTGGAGGTCCCTTCCAACACTATGATTCTATGAATTGTTTTCTGTGGCCCCAGAAGGTAGGATCAAAACCAATGGATTGAAATTAAATCAAAAGAGTTTCCGGCTCAACATTAGGAAGAACTTCCTGACTGTTAGAGCGATTCCTCAGTGGAACAGGCTTGCTCGGAAGGTGGTGACCTCTCCTTCCTTGGAGGTTTTTCAACAGAGGCTAGATGGCCATCTGACAGCGATGAAGATCCTGTGAATTTAGGGGGAGGTGTTTGTGAGTTTCCCGCATTGTGCAGGGGGTTGGACTAGATGACCCTGGAGGTTCCCTTCCAACTCTATGACTCTGTAATTCTAGGTACTTGAAGATGGTGATCATATCACCTTTCAGCTGCCTCCTGTGAGAATTTTGCTGAACTCTTACGATTGGACAACCTTTGTAATATTTTCCCCCACAAAAAATTGGGAAAATAACCAAAACATGCCAAGCAGACAGATGGAAATCTTCCTCATGCCACTGTGCCCACACAGGAGAAAGTAGCCACAGTGCCATGAGGAAGATTTCCAAAGTATGATGGGTGTAAGGTTTTATTATGACAAATCTAATTCAAGAAGCACTTTAAGGTAAATGCTGAGCTGATATAAATTAGTATATCTTCTGGAAATGTCAGGGTTGTGTGGCATATACCAATAAGTTATGCCAATGAGCTCTAGCACCTCTTTTTCTATTAAATGACCCCTGGGAATGTGGCATGAGCCCACTACAGGACTACATCGAACAGGGCAACTTTTCCCCCTCAGAGAGAGTTTCTTTAAGAACATAAGAGAAGCCCTGTTGGATCAGGTCAATGGCCCATCCAGTCCAACCCTCTGTGTCACACAGTGGCCAAAAAAACCCCAAGTGCCATCAGGAGGTTCACAAGTGGGGCCAGGACACTAGAAGCCCTCCCACAGTACTTCCGCCCCAAGCACCAAGAATACAGAGCATCACTGCCCCAGACAGTTCCAATAACATGTTGTGGCTAATAGCCACTGATGGACCTGTGCTCCATATTTTTATCCAATCCCCTCTTGAAGGTGGCTATGCTTGTAGCCGCCGCCACCTCCTGTGGCAGTGAGTTCCACATGTTAATCACCCTTTGGGTGAAGAAGTACTTCCTTTTATCCGTTCTAACCCGACTGCTCAGCAATTTCATCGAATGCCCACGAGTTCTTGTATTGTGAGAAAGGGAGAAAAGGACTTCTTTCTCTACCTTCTCCATCCCATGCATAATCTTGTCAACCTCTATCATGTAAACCCCGCAATCGACGTTTCTCCAAGCTAAAGAGCCCCAAACTTTTTAACCTTTCTTCTTAGGGAAAGTGTTCCAGCCCTTGAATCATTCTAGTTGCCCTTTTCTGGACTTTCTCCAATGCTATAAAGACCTTTTCAGGACTTTTCCCAATGTTTGAATTCTTGGCCTTTACCTTTCCCTCCCGCCTGCCTGGCTCTGGCCATTCTGGGAGAGCAAACGACGGATGCCCTTTTGCGGGGGCCCTCCTGCCCCTTGCCGGCTTTCTCCGCCACAGACAACCCGCCTCCCGAGGAGACCTGCAGGCGGTGGCCTTTCAAGAACGAGAATTTGCTGCCAGCCGCCGAAGGCTCCGTGGGCGGCTTCGGGAGTTTCGTGTGTCCCAGCTTGGCCACCTGCTCAGCTTCGCCGTCCTTGTTTGGACAGTCCGAAGGGCTCCCGGGACTGGCCTCGTCTGACCCCACCAGAGGGTGGGAGGCTGCGCTCTCCGAGGGGGAGGCCGGCTGGGCCGTGTCGATCTCTTCCAGGATGGCTGCCATCAGCCCCGAGCTGAAGCTGACAGGGTTTTGGAGAGCGGCCACGTACGACTCCCGGTACCGGCACCTCGTCTCATGGAGCTCGGGGTCTTGGCTCAGCTTCCTCCTCAAGCAGGGGGTGCAGGGGCCCTCCTCCGAGTTCCCCCCCTTCCCACAAGTCCAGCTTTCTGTGGTCGCGATCTCTCCGGTTGCCCAAGCAATCCCTTCTTTGGCCTTGGGGGATTCCACTGTTCCTGGCTGTACAGCAGCAGACGCCATTGTCTTGGCAGGAGGCGAAAGATCCGGTTTCCTCTCTTCGGAGAAGCCCAGCAGGTTGACATACTCCCCTTCCAGGTTCTCGCCGATGATATCGCACAAACTTGGCACCACAAACAAAGTGGATTTTGCCCACGAGCCTGGCTCCACCTTAATGAGGCCCGGGTACTTGCTGGGAGCGGCTCTCGCGCCCCCGGCAGTGCCACCGGTCTGCCTCGGAGATTCCGTGGGGGCTGGCAAGTCTTTGCCCGCCAGATCTTCAGCCTGAGAGATTCTGACGAATTCCGGGGTCACGATTTTACTCCACGCAACGGGGACGATCCCGTTGCTGGTGGCCACCAGGCAGTTCCGCAGCTCCGGCCTGTCGAGGTCTCGGTTGACGTCCTCCAGCCACTCCTGAGTGAACAGCATGGAGCAGGCCGCTTCCGATACGGGGATCTGCTCCACGGCGGTGAGGTCCCTGGAGAGGCACTTCGCCGCCAGGCAGGCCGACTGCTCTCCGCAGGGCTCCGCCTGCAGGTAGAAATCGCCGGGGCGCAGCAGGAGGGGGTTGAGGGGGCCGAGGTGGACGACCACTTTGTCCCGGAGGCACAGGGGCCAGCCCTCGTGGAGGAAAACGTGGCTGACGAAAGGAGCCTGTGGGAAGAGAATAATAATAATAATAATAATAATAATATTTTATTTTTATATCCCGCCCTCCCCGCCAGGCGGGCTCAGGGCGGCTAACAGACATGGGAGTCCCATGATTCATATAAAACAACATAAACAATATCAATTACAAATAAATTATTTAAAATAGATAAAATACATAAAGTAGGTGCTAAAATACTGTAATCGTAATGTACACAGGATGGCTAGATGTCCGCTCGTTGGATTAATCAGGTTCTATCTCGAAAGCCAGCTGGAAAAGAAATGTTTCGCAAGCCCTGCGGAATTGGTTCAGGTCCCGCAGGGCTCGCACCATCTCTGGAAGGTCGTTCCACCAACGAGGGGCTATCACCGAGAAGGCCTGCTCCCTAGTGGCCTTCAACCTAACTTCTCTTGGCCCAGGGATTGTTAGTAAGTTCTGAAAACTAGATCTCAGTGCTCTCTGGGGCACATATGGGGAGAGGCGGTCCTTTAGGTAGGCAGGTCCTCGGCCATATAGGGCTTTAAAGGTGATAACCAGCACCTTATAGCGAACACGGTAGACAACCGGCAGCCAATGCAGATCCCGCAGCCCAGGCCGTGCAGGTTCCCACCGTGGTAGTCCCTCCAGCAGCCTGGCCGCCGCGTTCTGGACTACCTGAAGTCTCCGTGTTCGGTACAAGGGCAGCCGAGAAGGGGAGGGAGAGATGCTGTTGCAACTGCTGTTACGAGAAGTCCTTCACCCAAATGGTCATTAAAACATGTGGAATTCTGGATTCGCTTCAAGGTGCTGGTTATCACCTTTAAAGCCCTATATGGCCAGGGACCTGTCTACCTTAGGGACCGCCTTTCCCCGCATGTAACCCAGAGAGCACTTCGGTCTGGGTCACGGAACCTACTCTTGATCCCCAGTATCGAAGAGGCCAGGCTGAAGGCAACCAGAGCCTGGGCCTTTTCTGTTGTGGCTCCCGCTTGGAGGAACGAGCTTGCAGAGGAGATTAGGGCTCTGTGAGAATCAAAGAGTTCGAAGGGACCTCCAGGGTCATCTGGCCCAACCCCCTGCACAATGCAGGAAACTCACAAATACCTCCCCCTAAATTAGCCACCCAAAGTCCGCTTGTGGAATGGGTGGCATATAAATCTAAAATAAATAACATAAACTTTAGAGGGGCCACCCAAGAGAAGTTCTTTTTTTCTTTACACTTACAAATCAATCTTAATCTGCATATAGTATACTTTCATAAGAAGAAGATAGAAGATATTGGATTCATATCCCGCCCTCCACTCCAAAGAGTCTCAGAGCGGCTCACAATCTCCTTCCCCTTCCTCCCCCACAACAGATACCCTGTGAGGTAGATGAAGATATTGGATTTCTATCTTGCCCTCCACTCCGAAGAGTCTCAGAGCGGCTCACAGTCTCCTTTCCCTTCCTCCCCCACAACAGACACCCTGTGAGGTGGGTGGGGCTGAGAGGGCTCTCACAGCAGCTGCCCTTTCAAGGACAGAGTCTCAGAACAGCTTACAATCTCCTTTCCCTTCCTCCCCCACAATAGACACCCTGTGAGGTGGGTGGGGCTGAGAGGGCTCTCACAGCAGCTGCCCTTTCAAGGACAGAGTCTCAGAACAGCTTACAATCTCCTTTCCCTTCCTCCCCCACAACAGACACCCTGTGAGGTGGGTGGGGCTGAGAGGGCTCTCACAGCAGCTGCCCTTTCAAGGACAGAGTCTCAGAGTGGCCTACAATCTCCTTTACCTTCCTCCCCCACAACAGACACTCTGTGAGGTGGGTGCGGCTGGAGAGGGCTCACACAGCAGCTACCCTTTCAAGGACAACCTCTGCCAGAGCTATGGCTGACCCAAGGCCATGCTAGCAGGTGCAAGTGGAGGAGTGGAGAATCAAACCCGGTTCTCCCAGATAAGAGTCTGCACACTTTACCACTACACCAAACTGGCTCTCCATAAAATACAAGTCTGCATCTAAAATACTTTCTTAAAGTCCATAAATTGTCACACATGGTTATCTCTTAATTTTACATCATCAATATTTTGATTTTTTTATATATTGTAAGCTTTCTTATTAAAATACCTATTCAAATTGACATTTCCAACAAAGAGAATCTTATAATACAAAATACAGGGAAAAGGTGATATAAGTTCACACCAAAGAATCTTAAGAGTCTTGAGTATCTAGCCAGATAAGAACATAAGAGAAGCCATGTTGGATCAGGCCCATGGCCCATCCAGTCCAACACTCTGTGTCACACAGTGGCCAAAAAATTTATACACAAATACACACACACACTGTGGCTAATAGCTACTAATGGACCTCTGCTCCATATTTTTATCTAACCCCCTCTTGAAGCTGGCTATGCTTGTAACTGCTACCACCTCCTGTGGCAGTGAATTCCACATGTTAATCACCCTTTGGGTGAAGAAGGACTTCCTTTTATCCCTTCTAACCTGACTGCTCAGCAATTTCATCGAATGCCCAGGAGTTCTTGTATTGTGAGAAAGGGAGAAAAGTACTTCTTTCTCTACTTTCTCCATCCCATGCATAATCTTGTAAACCTCTATCATGTCACCCCGCAGTCGACGTTTCTCCAAGCTAAAGAGCCCCAAGCGTTTTAACCTTTCTTCATAGGGAAAGTGTTCCAGCCCTTTAATCATTCTAGTTGCCCTTTTCTGAACTTTCTCCAATGCTATAATATCCTTTTCGAGGTGCGGCGACCAGAACTGCACACAGTACTCCAAATGAGACCGCACCATCGATTTATACAGGGGCATTATGATACTGGCTGATTTGTTTTCAATTCCCTTCCTAATAATTCCCAGCATGGCGTTGGCCTTTTTTTTATAGAATAAAAAGAGATATAGAATGAACCCAAGAGAAGTTCTTAAGGGATCCGGCCCTCTCTGTATAGGAGCATCCTACCAGATCACAAAGCCCAAAGACCGCAGCCGTTCACGCCACTGGCCCTCCCCGTCTCTGTACTCACACAGGCTGCCTGCCGCACGTGCTCCAGGAGGCGCTTGGAGGGGATGAGGAAGTCCAGCAGGCAACAGAGCCCATCTCCGTGGTATTTGGCCTCCAGGACACGGAAAAGCTGGCTCAGCACAGTCGGGGCCGTGATGTCAAAGGGAGGGTAAAGCACCGAAAGCGTGTTCTGCACTGCGGCGTCGAGGGATTGCGGGTCCTGCTGGAGAGAAGAGAGAGCCGTCACGAGGCATCCGGGGACCGTGAAACCCTACGACAGAGGGCACCGTCCATCCTCTGAAGAGCGGCACTTGATTTATTTCAAACGTTTAGCAGCCCCCTTCCGTCCTTACAGAGTTCGAAACAGCTATCAATAAAACACCTGAAGTCCACGAAAACACACAAAACCAAAATTTGAAATCAGTTGAGGACTGTTTGAATCAAGTGCTGTCCTAAACAAAAGCATCTTGCACCTGCTTCCGAAAGATTAAAAGGGAGGGGACCACCCGCACTTCCCGCAGGAGGTTGTTCCAGTGTCATGGGGCTGCCACCAAAAAGGCCCTTCTCTCCTGTCCCCATTAGATACGCTTCTTTGATTCCCTGTGATCCCAATTCCTGGGCAGCAACATAAGAGCATAAGAAAAGCCATGTTGGATCAGGCCAATGGCCCATCCAGTCCAACACTCTGTGTCACACAGTGGCAAAAAATTTTATATATACACATACTGTGGCTAATAGCCACTGATGGACCTGTGCTCCATATTTTTATCTAAACCCCTCTTGAAGGTGGCTATACTTGTGGCCGCCACCACCTCCTGTGGCAGTGAATTCCACATGTTAATCACCCTTTGGGTGAAGAAGGACTTCCTTTTATCCGTTTTAACCTGTCTGCTCAGCAATTTCATCGAATGCCCACGAGTTCTTGTATTGTGAGAAAGGGAGAAAAGTACTTCTTTCTCTACTTTCTCCATCCCATGCATTATCTTGTAAACCTCTATCATGTCACCCCGCAGTCGACGTTTCTCCAAGCTAAAGAGCCCCAAGCGTTTCAACCTTTCTTCATAGGGAAAGTGTTCCAGCCCTTTAATCATTCTAGTTGCCCTTTTCTGGACTTTCTCCAATGCTATAATATCCTTTTTGAGGTGCGGTGACCAGAACTGCACACAGTACTCCAAATGAGACCGCACCATCGATTTATACAGGGGCATTATGATACTGGCTGATTTGTTTTCAATTCCCTTCCTAATAATCCCAGCATGGCGTTGGCCTTTTTTATTGCAAACGCACACTGTCTTGACATTTTCAGTGAGTTATCTACCACGACCCCAAGATCTCTCTCTTGGTCAGTCTCTGCCAGTTCACACCCCATCAACTTGTATTTGTAGCTAGGATTCTTGGCCCCATTGAACTTGCACTTGAATTGAATTGAATTGAACTTGAATTTGCACTTGGCCACATTGAACCGCATCTGCCACATTGACGCTCACTCACCCAGCCTCAACAGATCCCTTTGGAGTTCCTCACAATCCTCCCTGATTCTCACCACCCTGAACAATTTAGTGTCATCCGCAAACTTGGCCACTTCACTGCTCACTCCCAACTCTAAATCATTTATGAACAAGTTAAAGAGCATGGGACCCAGTACCGAGCCCTGCGGCACCCCACTGCTTACCGTCCTCCACTGCAAAGGCTGCCCATTTATACTCACTCTCTGCTTCCTATTATTCAGCCAGTTTTTGATCCACAAGAGGACCTGTCCTTTTACTCCATGACTCTCAAGCTTTCTAAGGAGCCTTTGATGGGGGAAAATGGTCCTTCCCCCAACATATAGGGGAAAATGGTTCTTCAGATACCCCAGTCCCAAGCCATGAGGGTTTTAGCCAGTTTGGTGTAGTGGTTAAGTGTGCGGACTCTTATCTGGGAGAACAGGGTTTGATTCCCCACTCCTCCACTTGCACCTGCTGGCATGGCCTTGGGTCAGCCATAACTCTGGCAGAGGTTGTCCTTGAAAGGGCAGCTGCTGTGAGAGCCCTCTCCAGCCCCACCCACCTCACAGGGTGTCTGTTGTCGGGGAGGAAGATAAAGGAGATTGTGGGCCGCTCTGAGATTCAGTTTAGTGTGGTGGCTAAGTGTGTGGACTCTTATCTGGGAGAACCGGGTTTGATTCCCCCCTCCTCCACTTGCAGCTGCTGGCATGGCCTTGGGTCAGCCATAACTCTGGCAGAGGTTGTCCTTGAAAGGGCAGCTGTTGTGAGAGCCCTCTCAGCCCCACCCACCTCACAGGGTGTTTGTTGTAGGGGATGAAGGTAAAGGAGATTGTGAGCCGCTCTGAGACTCTTCGGAGTGGAGGGCGGGATATAAATCCAATATCTTCTTCAGCTGCACCCACCTCACAGGGTGTCTGTTGTGAAGGAAGGGAAAGGAGATTGTAGGCCGCTCTGAGACTCTGTCCTCGAAAGGGCAGCTTCTGAGATAGCTCTCTCAGCCCCACCTGCCTCACAGAGTGCTTGTGGGGGAGGAAGGGAAAGGAAACTGTAGGCCGCTCTGAGACTCTGTCCTTGAAAGGGCAGCTTCTGGCTGAGCTCTCTCAGCCCCACCCACCTCACAGGGTGCCTGTTGTGGGGGAAGAAGATATAGGAGATTGTGAGCCGCTTTGAGTCTCTGATTCAGAGAGAAGGGCAGGGTATAAATCCACAGTATTCTTCTTTTCTATATACAGTCCCAAAGCTGGAAGGGGCTGATTGGAGCTTCTACTCCCATTCCCACAGGAAATGCAAACCTAACTGAAGGCATCCAGGAAGGGACAGCCCATTAGTCTCTTAGACTATTTGTTCATCAAAACCATTCTCACTATGCCAGCTTAGTGCTTAACGTGTCTGGGAGACCCAGGTTCGAATCCCCACTTGTGCCATGGAAGACGGCAGGGTGACCTTGGGCCAGCTGCAACTCTTCACCTAACCTACCTCGCAGGGTTGGTGTGAGGATAAAAATGAAGGGAGAACAATGTGAGCCAATTTGGGTCTCCATTGGGGGAAAAGGCAGAGTTTAAATGAAGTAAGAAAATAAGTAGTATTAGGGAGTTCCTTTCAGTGTAGGGTTGCTGAGACCCCAGCCCGAGTTCTCCCGCCTGGGAGGTTCCCAACCCACCGGCCCACATCAGCACGATGACATCACCCGGAAGTGACATCATCATTATGGGCAGGATGGATATGTGGGGGGGACATTTACAGTAAGAGTGGTTCAGCAGTGAAATCAGCCACCTGGGGAGGTGGTGCGTTCCCCCTTACTGGTAGTCTTTAAGCAGTGGCTGGATGAACACTTGTCCAGGATGCTCTAGGCGGATCCTACATTGAGCATGGGGGTAGACCGGATGGCCTCTAGAGCCCCTTCCAGCTCCATGATTCTGTGACTGTAGGTCTTCCACGAGGCAGCACAATTGTGACTCCCTTTAACCTACAGTTCTCCAGGCTAAACATAACTGGCTCCTCCAATCCTTCCTTGAAGAATTTGTTTTCTAGTCCCCCAGCTCTCTGCTTTGTCCTTCTTGGAATCTGCTCTGATTTGCCCACATCCTCCTGGAAGCCGAACCAGGTGAGGCCTACATCTATAGTTAAGACACCGTCTAACAGCCTAGTTTGGCTCACAGCAGGCGAACTTTCTATGGCGATACCCAAGAGCCAGTTTGGTGTCATGGTTAAGTGCGCGGACTCTTATCTGGGAGAACCGGGTTCGATTCTCCACTCCTCCACTTGAAGCTGCTGGAATAGACTTGGAAGGGCAGCTTCTGGGAGAGCGCTCTCAGCCTCACCCACCTGTGTCTGCTGTGGGGGAATCATAGAGTTGGGACCTCCAGGGTTATCTAGTCCAACCCCCTGCACAAGGCAGGAAACTCACAAACCCCTCCCCCTAAATTCACAGGCTCTTTATTGCTGTCAGATGGCCATCTAGCCTCTGTTTAAAAACCTCCAAGGCAGGAGAGCCCACCACCTCCTGAGGAAGCCTGTTCCACTGAGGAACTGCTCTCACTATCAGGAAGTTCATAGAACCATAGAATTGGAAGGGACCTCCAGGGTTATCTAGTCCAATCCCCTCCACAAGGCAGGAAACTCACAAACACCTCCCCCTAAATTCACAGGATCCTCATTGCTGTCAGATGGCCATCTAGCCTTTGTTGAAAAACCTCCAAGGAAGGAGAGCCCACCACCTCCCAAAGAAACCTGTTCCACTGAGGAACTGCTCTCAGGAAGTTCATAGAACCATAGAATTGGAAGGTACCTCCAGGGTCATCTAGTCTAATCCCCTGAACAAGGCGGGAAATTCACAAACACCTCCCCCTACATTCACAGGGTCTTCATCGCTGTCAGATGGCCATCTAGCCTCTGTTTAGAAACCTCCAAGGAAGGAGAGCCCACCACCTCCCGAGGAGGAAGCCTGTTCCACTGGGGAACCGCTCTAACGGTCAGGAAGTTCTAAGGAAAGAGAAGGAAGGGGAAGGAGATAAAGGAGACTGTAAGCTGCTCTGAGTCTCTGATTCAGAGAGAAGGGCAGGGTATAAATCTGCAGCCTTCTTCTTCTTCTAATTGTTCCTGTTTTGGATATGAGCCCTCCCCTCGTTCCACCCACCGGTTCGTTGCCCCCAAAGGGGAACATGCAAAGGGCGAAGAGGCCACAGCTGCGCATATGGTCACATGTCTGCCCCTTTGGACAAGGTGATCCAAGGCTGCCATCTCAGTCCCCTTCAAAGAGGAAGCACAGATCCCTCAGCGGCTGACAACACGCTTCGCATGCCGAAAGCCCTGGCTTCAACTTACAGCGCTAAGAGATCACATGTCTTTATTTTTATTACAGTACAATTTATTGCACAAAACCATTAACCGTTGCAATTACAGCAACGTACAAGTTACAAGCCGTCAAGGACTCCAAAATGAACACAATAGATGATTCAAAATCTTATTTACGTACAGCAACCCCGTGATTCCTTAGTCAGGCTCTAATAGTCCAGTTAACAACATCATTTTACTGTCTGCTGGAAATTGCCTTCGCCCTGATTTTACTAGCAGCCAAAGCAAAAAGGGCTACCTTGTAAGACACTGTAGAGTCAATATCTGATAATAGAAATATTAGCTTATCCATACTAGAAGGAAAGGAAAGGAAAGGAAAGGTCCCCTGTGCAAGCACCAGTCGTTTCCGACAAGCTGGAACGGGTCCAGAGGAGGGCGACGAAGATGGTGAGGGGTCTGGAGACCAAGTCCTATGAGGAAAGGTTGAAGGAGCTGGGGATGTTTAGCTTGGAGAGGATTCGGCTGAGAGGTGATAGGATCACCATCTTCAAGTTCTTGAAGGGCTGTCCTATAGAGGATGGTGTGGAATTGTTTTCTGTGGCCCTGAAAGGTAGGACCAGAACCAATGGGTTGAAATTAAATCAAAAAGAGTTTCTGGCTCAACATTAGGAAGAACTTCCTGACCGTTAGAGCGATTCCTCAGTGGAATAGGCTTCCTCTTTGGGAGGTGGTGGGCTCTCCTTCCTTGGAGAACATAAAAACATAAGAGAAGCCATGTTGGATCAGGCCAATGGCCCATCCAGTCCAACACTCTGTGTCACACAGTGGCCAAAAAAAAAATTATATATATATACACACAAACACACTGTGGCTAATAGCCACTGATGGACCTCTACTCCATATTTTTATCCAACCCTCTCTTGAAGCTGGCTATGCTTGTAGCCGCCACCACCTCCTGTGGCAGTGAATTCCACAAGTTAATCACCCTTTGGGTGAAGAAGGACTTCCTTTTATCCATTTTAACCTGACTGCTCAGCAATTTCATTGAATGTCCACGAGTTCTTGTATTGTGAGAAAGGGAGAAAAGGACTTCTTTCTCTACTTTCTGTATCCCATGCATAATCTTGTCAACCTCTATCATGTCACCCCGCAGGCGACGTTTCTCCAAGCTAAAGAGCCCCAAGCGTTTTAACCTTTCTTCATAGGGAAAGTGTTCCAACCCTTTAATCATTCTAGTTGCCCTTTTCTGTACTTTCTCCAATGCTATAATATCCTTTTTGAGGTGCGGCGACCAGAACTGCACACAGTACTCCAAATGAGACCACACCATCGATTTTTTTTAAAAAAACAGAGGCTAGATGGCCATCTGACAGCAATGAAGATCCTGTGAATTTAGGGGGAGGTGTTTGTGAGTTTCCTGCATTGTGCAGGGGGTTGGACTAGATGACCCTAGAGGTCCCTTCCAGATCTATGATTCTATAAACCCTGTGTGAAACAATGGTGATGTCAGGGGGTGTGGCCTAATATGCAAATGAATTCCTGATGGGCTTTTTCTACAAAATAAGCCCTGCTGAAACCACATATTGTAAAAACAAATAACAAATACAAAATATTAACACAGTTAACCAGTAAAATATGTGGATAGCACCAGACCACTAAAAATAAAAATAAAAAAGGAACGAACTTATTTATAGCTGTCTTAGACCAGCAAACAATTCATAAAAATCCATGCTATAACAAATAAAGCGAATACCGTTATACTATGGCACCATCTAAAATAGACATAAAATATAGATAAAAATGTAAAGCTTGAAACATGGTGTTCAGATTAAAGAAATCACTAATAAAAACAACCCAAACATGTTGATTACCAGCTAAAGGCCATTCTAAACAATTCAGCTTTGCATGCCCTGTGGAAACTAACAAAGTCCGACTGGGCACCGGTGTCATCCGAGAGCACATCCCACAGTGTAAGGGCCACAACTGAAAAGGCCCTTCCCCTGGTGACAGCCAACCAAGCCATACTGCAAGAGGACCCCAGGCAATGACCAAAAGGCATGCCGGGGTTGTAAAGGGAGAGGCGGTCCCGAAGGTAAGAAGCAGCAGGACAGTAGGTGGTAGAATCACAGAATTACAGATTTGGAAGGGGCCACAGAGGTCATCTAGTCCAACCCCTGCTCAAGGCAGGGTCAGCCCAGAGCGGGGGGGGGGGGCCAAACTTGCTTCAAGTAAGAGTCACATAGAACAGGGGTGGCCAATGGTAGCTCTCCAGCTGTTTTTTTTGCCTACAACTTCCATCAGCCCCAGTCATTGGCCATGCTGGCTGGGGCTGATGGGAGTTGTAGGCAAAAAACATCTGGAGAGCTACCGCTGGCCACCCCTGGGCTAGAGCATTCCTGACTGTCCAGCCACTGCCCAAAGACTGCCAGTGAGGGGGGAGCGCCCCACCTCCCTAGGGAGGGAGCTGTCGAACAACTCCTACCGTCAAAAAGTTTTTTCCTAATATCCAGCCTGTACTTCCCTGCCCTTAATTTAAACTCAATACTCTCTTTGTCAGGGGCCGGCTTACAGAACCTGTCTTGAAACTGGTTTTGGAAGTAACCAAGCTGGCCTGCCATAGAAGAGCTAGATTCAAGCCCCTGAGAGGCAAAGAATTTCGGGTGGCATAAATTTGGGAGAGAGGTTTTTGCGAGCCAAAGCTCCCATCATCTGATTAGAACCAGACGACAGTTCCGAAGTTTGTGCTGTCTGGACTCCTTCACAATGCGATGGGGTGGGGAAGGGAGGCTGACATTTTAGCACCTAGAAATGGACATTTCTCATGACTTCTCCAAGCCGGTCGTTGTGAACCTGCCAGGTCTCATTTCGGGCAGCAGCTCACAGGAGCAGAGCTTCAGAACGTCTAAATTTTATTGTGCTCTTTCTTTCTTACCCCCACCTGCCCCCAATACTTGCTTCTGGGTTCCACTGTTCAAACCCCCAGTGAGAATTTGGCTGAACTCTACGATTTGACAAACTTTCTAATAGTTTCCCCCGACTCTCTCGGCTTGGCTTCGTGAACGAAGATTTAAGAAGGGTGCAATAGTCCACGTCTGCTGCAGGCTCGCTGGTGGCTGACAAGACCAATGCGGGACAGGCAGGTCCGGCCACAGTGGCTGCAGGGAAAAGTCTGATTTAGGGTTGGTGCTGTAGCAGTGCGATTCTTCCTCAATCTCCTTTTGTCCTCAAGACCAGCTATGCGTGCACTCTCAAAAGAAGAAACAGCCTGGTGGATGGTGTGCCTCCATGCTTTGCGATCTGAGGCTAGGTCAGACCACTGGTGATGGTTGATGTGACAGGTGCCAAGGGATTTCTTCAAGGAGTCCTTGTACCTCTTCTTTGGTGCCCCTCTATTTCGATGGGCGGTGGAGAGTTCGCCATACAGGGCAATCTTGGGAAGGCGGTGGTTTTCCATCCTAGAAATATGCCCTGCCCAGCGCAGCTGCGTCTTCAACAGCAGTGCCTCGATGCTGGTAACCTCCGCCTGCTTGAGAACTTCAGTGTTGGTCACAAAGTCACTCCAGTGGATGTTGAGGATGGTGCGAAGGCAGCGCTGATGAAAGCGCTCAAGGAGTCGCAGCTGATGACGGTATAAAACCCACGATTCGGAGCCGTAGATGAGGGTTGTCATCACAACTGCTTTGTAAACATTGATCTTTGTGCCTTTTTTCAGATGCTTGTTGCTCCACACTCTTTTGTGCAGTCGGCCAAAGGCACGGTTTGCCTTTGCCAGCCTGTTGTCAATCTCCTTGTCGATCTTAGCATCTGAGGAGATGATGCACCCCAGGTAGCTGAACTGCTGGACTGTCTTCAGAATTGATTCACCCACAGTGATGCAGGGAGGGTGATAATCTTCCTGGGGTGCAGGCTGGTGGAGAACTTCTGTCTTCTTCAGACTAACTTCTAGGCCGAATAGCTTGGCAGCCTCTGCAAAGCAGGACGTCATATGCTGCAGAGCTGATACCGAGTGGGAGACGAGTGCAGCATCATCAGCAAACAGTAGCTCTCGGATGAGTTTTTCCATTGTCTTGGAGTGGGCCTTTAGTCGCCTCAGGTTGAACAGGCTGCCATCGGTGCGATAGCGGATGTAGACACCATCGTCATCATCTAGATCTACTGCGGCTCTTTGAAGCATCATGCTAAAGAAGATCGTAAAGAGAGTTGGCGCAAGAACGCAGCCTTGCTTTACAACCTGTGCCTATTGGGAAGGTCTCCGAGAGGTCGTTGCAGTGTCTGACTTGGCCTCGCTGGTCTTCATGTAGCTGGATGATCATGCTGAGGAACCTTGGGGGACATCCTAAACGTTCCAAGATTTGCCATAGGCCTTTCCTGCTAACGGTATCGAAAGCTTTGGTAAGGTCGACAAAAGTCACATACAGAGCCTTGTTCTGTTCCCTGCATTTCTCTTGGAGCTGCCTGAGAACAAATACCATGTCGGTGGTGCTCCTGTTAGCTCTGAAGCCGCACTGGCTCTCTGGGAGGAGTTCTTCTGCAATGGCGGGCACCAGTCTGTTCAGGAGTATTCTGGCAAGGATTTTGCCTGCGATGGAGAGCAGGGTTATCCCCCGGTAGTTGGAGCAGTCTGACTTTTCCCCTTTGTTCTTGTATAGGGTGATGATGATTGCATCGCGAAAGTCCTGTGGTAATTTGCCTTGTTCCCAGCAGGTCACAAGTACTTTGTGAAGTGAGCTATGTAGTACTGTGCCCCCATGCTTCCAGATCTCTGGTGGAATTCCATCAACTCCTGCTGCCTTGCCACTTTTCAGTTGCTTGATGGCTTTAACAGTCTCTTCTAGAGTGGGGATCTCATCCAACTCTGTTTTCACTGGTTGAAGTGGGGTGAGGTGAATTGCTGAATCTTGAACTACGCGGTTGGCACTGAAGAGAACCTGAAAATACTCCGACCACCGGTTCAATATGGATGCCTTGTCTGTGAGGAGCACTTGGCCGTCTGCACTACGCAAGGGACTCTGAGTCTGATATGATGGACCATATACTGCCTTCACGGCTTCATAGAACCCTCTTAAATCACCAGTGTCTGCACACAGCTGGGTTCTCTCAGCAAGCTTGGTCCACCACTCGTTCTGAATGTCTCGAAGCTTGCGCTGGAGGTTGCTACATACAGCGCGAAAGGTTGCTTTTTTCTCAGGACAGGAGGGCTGAGCAAGATGTGCTTGGTAGGCAGATCTCTTTTTTGTCAGTAAATCTTGGATCTCTTGATTGTTCTCATCAAACCAGTCCTTGTTCTTCCTTGTGGAGAACCCGAGGACTTCTTCAGAGATCTGCAGGACGGTAGTTTTTAGGTGTTCCCAGAGTGCTTCTGGAGAAGGGTCTGTGGGACTGGTTTCCCCCGACTAAAAACGAGGAAAATAACCAAAACCTATCAAGCACACGGATGGAAATTCCATCAGGCCACTGCGGCTGCGTAGAAGAAAGTAATTTATAATGTATGAGAGGAGTCAGGTTTTATGATGACAATTCTAATTCAAGAAGCATTTGAAGGCAGATGCTGAGCTGACCTAATTTAGTACACCTTCTGGTGATCATAGAATCCTAGAGATGGAAGGGACCTCCAGGGTCATCCAGTCCAACCCCTTGCACAATGCAGGAAACTCACAAACACCTCTCCCTAAGTTCACAGGATCCTCATTGCTATCAGATGGCCATCTAGCCTCTGTTGAAAAACCTCCAAGGAAGGAGAGCCCACCACCTCCTGAGGAGGAAGCCTGTTCCACTGAGGAATCGCTCTAACGGTCAGGAAGTTCTTCCTCATGTTGAGCCAGAAACTCTTTTGATTTAATTTCAACCCATTGGTTCTGGTCCTACCTTCCGGGGCCACAGAAAACAATTCCACACCATCCTCTATATGACAGCCCTTCAAGGACTTGAAGATGGTGATCCTATCACCCCTCAGCCACCTCCTCTCCAGGCTAAACATCCCCAGCTCCTTCAGCCTTTCCTCATAGGACTTGGTCTCCAGACCCCTCACCATCTTTTTCTACGGAAGACCCCTGGAACCAGCTCATTCTCCTATATCTTCTCCCCCCCCCACAACAGACACCCTGTGAGGTAGGTGGGGCTGAGAGAGATCTGATAGCAGCTGCCCTTTCAAGGACAGCTCGGCAAGAGCTATGGCTGACCCCAGGCCATTCTGGCAGCTGCAAGTGGAGGAGCGGGAAATCAAACCCGGTTCTCCCAGGTAAGAATCTGCACACTCAACCACTACACAAAACGGAAGGAAGGTTCTTTAAATGAATCCTCCAAGCCACAGGCTGGCTTAGGGTGGAGAAGTGATTTTAAGAGACAAATGTCTTCTCCAAGCCAGACAACAGGGCAGTGGGGCCTATGATAGCCACACAGTATGTGTGAAAGAGCCACTTGTGGCTCTAAGTCAGTTTGGCCATCCCTGGGCCAAACCTCGCCCTCAACCTCGCCCTCAAACAGTAGCTGGCCCAGACAATAAACGTTAGTGCATGCATTTCAGTGGCACAATAGACTCCATTGTGAGATTACAGCGCAAGGAGATATACAGCCAGCCGGAGGGGTGCCCAAAGAGCAAATGAAAACAGCAAACAAGACAGGCGGAGAAGCGGCCCGGCGCAGGGGGTCAGAGTGCTGGGGAATCTTGGGTTCAAACCGCACTCACCCAGGAAGCCCACTTTTGGTGGGGGGCCTCGGACCAGTCACCTAATCTGCCTCACAGGGTCGTTGTGGAGAGGATGGAATGGAGGAGGGGGAGAACGGTGAGCTTCTCAGAAGAAAAGCGGGATAAAAATGAGAGATCAGATGTGACCGGGGGAAGCTAAGGCAGAAAGGACGGGTTATTCTAATTCCTAATTTTCATCAAGAAATGCCGTCCCGTCTGGTCAAACGGCTGCACAGGCCTTCTGTAGCTTTTTGTAGCCAGTTTGATGTAGTGGTTAAGTGCACAGACTCTTATCTCGGAGAATCGGGTTTGATTCCCCACTCCTCCCCTTGCAGCTGATGCAATGGCCTCGGGTCAGCCATTGCTCTCCCAGAGCTGTCCTTGAAAGGGTGGGTTCTTGCAGAGCTCTCTCAGCCTCAGCTGCCTTGCAGAGTGTCTGTTGTGGGGGAGGAAGGGAAAGGAGATTGCAGACCTCTCTAAGACTCTGTCCTCGAAAGGGCAGCTTCAGGGAGAGCTCTCTCAGACCCACGCACCTCACAGGGTGTCTGTTGTGGGGGAGGGGAAAGGAGATTGCAGGCCGCTCTGAGACTCTGTCCTTGAAAGGGAAGCTTCTGGGAGAGCTCTCTCAGACCCCCCCCCCGGGGTGTCTGTTGTGGGGGAGGAAGAAAAAGGAGATTGTAGGCCACTCTGAGGCTCTGTCCTTGAAAGGGCAGCTTCTCGGAGAGCTCTCTCAGACCTACCCACCTCATAGTGTGTCTGTTGTGGGGGAGGAAGGGAAAGGAGATTGTAGGCCGCTCTGAGACTCTGTCCTTGAAAGGGCATCTTCTGGGAGAGCTCTTTCAGCCCCACCCACCTCACAGAGTGTCTGTTGTGGGGGAGGAAGGGAAAGGAGTTTGTAGGTCACTCTGAGACTCTGTCCTTGAAAGGGCAGCTTCTGGGAGAGCTCTCTCAACCCCACCCACCTCACAGGGTGTCTGTTGTGGGGGAGGAAGGGAAAGGAGATGTTGAACCGCACTGAAATTTAGAGTAAACAGCAGGATATAAATCCAATATCATCATCATCTTCTTCTAAAACTAGCCAAACTTTTTCCACGCACTTCAGGTGACGGCAGGACAAAGGAGCAGAGCTCCCACACCTCAGGCACAACAACTTGCACGTCTCCGACAAACTCTTTGTCAGACTCCAGCATGACGTAACCACTTCTGAATTCACTTAAAAGCCCCCCCCCCACCTCCCCCGCCGGCCACCTTGTTTGCATTGAGATGAAAGCCTTTGAGGGAAACGTCTCTGGGTGTTGCATTTTGTCAAGAGGGCTCCGAAATCTGTCTGCAGTGCAGCGGCCAACTCTTTACTCAGCCTCATCTCTGGCCCGGAGGACTTCATATCTCCCCCGTCCGAAGAGCCGGCCCCTCTTCCCCCTACCCTCCACCCTGGTCTCTGGGCCTGCCCTTCTTGGCTCCCTTCTGCCGCCCACACGCTCAACGGGCCACCCTGGCTGCTCGGCGGGCCAGAAGAGGAAGGGAGCCTGGTGCGAGAGGGGAGCGTGAGAGAGACATCTGGAGCCAGGAGGAAAAAATCCGGCTGCCTGGAAAGATTGTTGCCAAAGGCCTCTTATTAGCTCGGCTGCTCTTGCCTTCTCCTGAGCATGCAAGGCTCTCACGAAACTACAGCCCTGCCAGAGATGGAAAAATTGATCCAGGCTTCGTGATAGCCTCAGGATTAAATTGCGACCAAGTCTTGGATTCAGGAATCAGGGGGCTAAACAGGAACTCTAGCTGCTGCATTGGAAGAAGAAGACTGCAGATTTCTACCCTGCCCTTCTCTCTGAATCAGAGCGGCTCACGATCTCCTTTCCCTTCCTCCCCCACAACAGACACCCTGTGAGGTGGGTGGGGCTGAGAGGGCACTCACGGCAGCTGCCCTTTCAAGGACAACCTCTGACAGGGCTATGGCTGACCCAAGGCCATGCCAGCAGGTGCAAGTGGAGGAGTGGGGAATCAAACCCGGTTCTCCTAGATAAGAGTCCGCACACTTAACCACTACACCAAACTGGCTCTCCAGCCATGTTCTTTGGAGGCAAAAGACCCGTGGGCCCCATCTTAAGCTGCAGGAGTGGGCCTAAACCACAGAGGATAAGAGAGCTATGGCTGACCCAAGGCCATTCCAGCAGGTGCAAGTGGAGGAGTGGGGAATCAAACCCGGTTCTCCCAGATAAGAGAGCTCTGGCTGACCCAAGGCCATGCTAGCAGGTGCAAGTGGAGGAGTGGGGAATCAAACCCGGTTCTCCCAGATAAGAGTCCGCACACTTAACCGCTACACCAAACTGGCTCTCCAGCCATGTTCTTTGGAGGCAGAAGACCCGTAGGCCCCATCTTAAGCTGCAGGAGTGGGCCTAAACCACAGAGGATAAGAGAGCTATGGCTGACCCAAGGCCATTCTATCAGGTGCAAGTGGAGGAGTGGGGAATCAAACCCAGTTCTCCCAGATAAGAGTCCACACACTTTAACCACTACATTAAACAGAAGAAGAAAACTGCAGATTTATACCCCGCCCTTCTCTCTGAATCAGAGCGGCTGATAATCTCCTTACCCTTTCCCTTCCTCCCCCACAACAGACACCCTGTGAGGCGGGTGGGGCTGAGAGGGCACTCACAGCAGCTGCCCTTTCAAGGACAACCTCTGCGAGAGCTACGGCTGACCGAAGGCCATAACAGCAGGTGCAAGTGGAGGAGTGGGGAATCAAACCCGGTTCTCCCAGGTAAGAGTCCACACACTTTAACCACTACTCCAAACAGAAGAAGAAAACTGCAGATTTATACCCCGCCCTTCTATCTGAATCAGAGACTCAGAGCGGCTCACAATCTCCTTTCCCTTCCTCCCCCACAACAGACACCCTGTGAGGCGGGTGGGGCTGAGAGGGCACTCACAGCAGCTGCCCTTTTAAGGACAACCTCTGCGAGAGCTACGGTTGACCCAAGGCCATAACAGCAGGTGCAAGTGGAGGAATGGGGAATCAAACCTGGTTCTCCCAGAAAAGAGTCCACGCACTTTAACCACTACACCAAACAGAAGAAGAAAACTGCAGATTTATACCCCGCCCTTCTCTCTGAATCAGAGACTCAGAGCGGCTCACAATCTCCTTTCCCTTCCTCCCCCACAACAGACACCCTGCGAGGTAGGTGGGCCTGAGAGAGCTCCGACAGCAGCTGCCCTTTCAAGGACAACTTTGCGAGTGCTCTGGCTGACCCAAAGCCGTTCCAGCAGCTGCTAGTGGAGGAGTGGGGAATCAAATCCGCTTCTCCCAGATAAGAGTCCCCGTGCTTCACCACTACACCAAACTGGAGGGGAGAAACTTCGGGCAGGGGAGAAACTCTGGAAAGTCTGAACTGCAGCAAAGGAGGCCTGGAACATTTGCCTGCCTTGGGACTGGTTCAGTCACTCTGTTGGCAATTGAAGAGTCCAGAGTCGTCCCGATGTACTGTGCTGGCTCTAGGGGTTTTTTTGGGGGGGGGGCTGTGGAGAAAGTCTAGAGGTCCCCTTCTATCCATCTCTAGTCTTCTCTCCCCGGGGCCACCCCTAGACAGTCTGGCACCCAAGACAAGGCTTCCCCCCGCCCCCTGCACTGATAACATCACCAAGTCACCCATAGGGAATAATGGAGAATTAATCCGCGGGTATCTGGGGCTTTGGGGGAGCTGTATTTTGAGGTAGATGCACCAAATTTGCAGCATAGCATCCAACACCTCTTCTTGAAAGACCCCCCAAGTCCCAAAAGGATTGGGATGAGGGGTCCAATTCTGTGAGCCCCCAAAGAAGGTTCCTCACTCGATTATTTCCGATGGAAGGAAGGCATTTTATGCAGTCGCTTTAAATGTGGTTGCCAGAACTCTCTTTGGGGTTCAATTTGGTGCCCCCAGAAGGCTGGCACCCTAGGTAGTCACCTAGTTTGCCTAGTGGCGGGGCTGTCTCGCCCCTCCTTTGTGCTTACCTTGCCCTCCTCCCACCTGCAGGCCTCCCCCACCTGACGCTGCATACCTCCCCCACTCACACCCTTTCTCCGGCTGATGCCTTCCGCTGGCAGCCCAGCCGCTCTCCCTGCCAAGAGGGCCTCTCTCTCTGTGCTTCCTCATCGGTGCTGGAAACTGGGAGTCTGGTTGGTGGAGGGCATACGAAGGAATTAGGAATCAACATTACGAAGAACTTCCTGACTGTCAGAGCGATTCCTCAGTGGAACCGGCTTCCTCCTCGGGAGGTGGTGGGCTCTCCTTCCTTGGAGGTTTTTAAACTGAGGCTAGATGGCCATCTGACAGCAATGAAGATCCTATGAATTTAGGGGGAGGTGTTTGTGAGTTTCCTGCATTGCGGAGGGGGTTGGACTAGATGATCCTGGAGGTCCCTTCCAACTCTAGGATTCTATGCTTTAAGTGGTCTCTCCTTCCTTGGAGGTGTTTCAACAGAGGCTGCATGGCCCTCTGACAGACATGCGGATCCTGTGAATTTTGGGGGAGGTGTTTGTGAGTTTCCTGCATTGGCCAGGGGGTTGGACTAGATAACCCTGGAGGTCCCTTCCAACTCTAGGATTCTATGAACTTCCTGAGCGTTAGAGCGGATCCTGTGGAACAGGTTTCCTCCTGGGGAGGTGGTGGGCTCTCCTTCCTTGGAGGTTTTTAAACAGAGGCTAGATGGCCCTCTGACAGCAAGGAGGATCCTGTGAATTTAGGGGGAGGTGTTTGTGAGCTTCCTGCATTGAGCAGGGGGTTGGACTAGATGACCCTGGAGGTCCCTTCCAACTCTATGATCCTATGCTTTAACTGGGCTCTCCTTCCTTGGAGGTTTTTCAACACAGGCTGCATGGACCTCTGACAGCAATGAGGATCCTGTGGATTGAGGGGGAGGGGCTTGTGAGTTCCCTGCATTGTGCATGGGGCTGGACTAGATGACCCTGGAGGTCCCTTCCAACTCTACGATTCTATGCTTTAACTGGGCTCTCCTTCCTTGGAGGTTTTTAAACAGAGGCTAGATCGCCATCTGACAGTGATGAAGATCCTGTGAATATAGGGGGGAGGTATTTGTGGGCTTCCTGCATTGGGCAGGGGGTTGGACTAGATGACCCTGGAAGTCCCTAACCACTCTGTGATTCTATGATTCTATACTTTAACTGGGCTCTCCTTCCTTGGAGGTTTTCCAATAGAGGCTGCATGGACCTCTGACAGCAAGGAGGATCCTGTGGATTGAGGGGGAGGGGCTTGTGAGTTCCCTATATTGTGCAGGAGTTGGACTAGATGACTCTGGAGGTCCCTTCCAACTCTAGGATTCTATGCTTTAACTGGGCTCTCCTTCCTGGGAGTTTCTTCAACAGAGGCTGCATGGCCCTCTGACAGCAATGAGGGTCCTGTGGCTTGAGGGGGAGGTGTTTGTGAGTTCCCTGCATTGGACTAGATGACCCTGGAAGTCCCTTCCCACTCTGTGACTCTGTGAATGGAGGAGGGAACGGGGCAAGGACAGGTGGCCATGATGGCTGGGGCTGATGGGCGTTGTAGGCAAAAAAACCTCTGGAGAACTACCGTTGGCCACCCTGCTCTATCATGTCACCCCGCAGCTGACGTTTCCCCAAGCTAAAGAGCACCCAGCGCTTTAACCTTTCGTCATAGGGAAAGGGTTCCAACCCTTGAATCGTTCTGGTTGCCCCTTTCTGCACTTTTCCCAATGCTAGAACATCCTACTTCCTTGGAGGATTCTTCCAAACATTTCTAGGAAGAAACTGGCTGCTTGAGTCATCTGCTGATGTGTCTTCTTCAACCCTGAGAGTTTGTGGAAGGAATGCAGAAGGGCTCTGGGGACTCCCCCCCCCCCCCGTGCTGTTCCTGCCCTGATTCCCTGGCTGACACCAGACTCCGCTGCTTGTCACCCTCTCTGCACTGCACACTGCTGTTTATGCTTCCCAGAAGCACCAGCCTCTGGACCAGGGGTGACCAAACTGTAGCTCAGGAGCCACACGTGGCTCTTTCACACATATTGTGCAGCTCTTGAAGCCCCCACTGCCCTGTTGGCTGGCATGGAGAAAGCAGCTTGGAGAATGCATTTCAAAGTTAAAGTTGCTTTCTTTCTATACCTCTCCCGCCCCCATCTATTTGCCTTCCTCCCTGCCTTCCTCTCTTCCTTCCTGTCTTGCGGCTCTCAAACATCTGATGTTCATGTCTTGTAGCTCTCAGACATCTGATAGAATCATAGAGTTGGAAGGGGCCTCTAGGGCCATCTAGTCCAACCCCCTGCACAACGCAGGAAACTCACAAACACCTCCCCCTAAATTCACAGGATCTTCATTGCTGTCAGATGGCCATCTAGACTCTGTTGAAAAACCTCCAAGGAAGGAGAGCCCACCAGCTCCGGAGGAGGAAGTCTGTTCCACTGAGGAATCGCTCTAACGGTCAGGAAGTTCTTCCTAATGTTGACCGAAAACTCTTTTGATTTAATTTCAACCCATTGTTTCTGGTCCGATGTTCCGGGGCCACAGAAAACAATTCCACCCCATCCTCTGACAGCCCTTCAAGGATTTGAAGGTGGCGATCCTATCACCTCTCAGCCGCCTCCTCTCCAGGCTAAACATCCCCAGCTCCTTCAGCCTTTCTTCATAGGACTTAGTTGGAAGGGACCTCTAGGGCCATCTAGTCCAAACTCACAAATACCTCCCCCTAAATTCACAGGATCTTCATTGCTGTCAGATGGCCATCCAGCCTCTGTTTAGAAACCTCCAAGGAAGGAGAGCCCACCACCTCCCGAGGAAGCCTGTTCCACTGAGGAATCGCTCTAACGGTCAGGAAGTTCTTCCTAATGTTGAGCCGAAAACTCTTTTGATTTAATTTCAACCCATTGGTTCTGGTCTGACGTTCTGGGGCCACAGAAAACAATTCCACACCATCCTCTAGATGACAGCCCTTCAAGGATTTGAAGATGGTGATCCTATCACCTCTCAGCCGCCTCCTCTCCAGGCTAAACATGCCCAGCTCCTTCAGCCTTTCTTCATAGGACTTAGTTGGAAGGGACCTCCAGGGTCATCTAGTCCAACCTCCTGCACAATGCAGGAAACCCACAAGCGCCTCCCCCTAAATTCACAGGATCCTCATTGCTGTCAGATGGCCATCTAGCCTCTGTTTAAAAACCTCCAAGGAAGGAGAGCCCACCACCTCCCGAGGAAGCCTGTTCCACTGAGGAACTGCTCCAGCGGTCAGGAAGTTCTTCCTTCAATTTAATTAACTCTTTTGATTTAATTCCAACCCACCAGTTCTGGTCCGACCTTCCGGGGCCACAGAAAACAATCCCACACCATCCTCTAGAGGACAGCCCTTCAAGGACCTGAAGATGAAGATGGTGATGCTCATGCCTTGCGGCTCTCCGACATCTGGTGTTTATTCTATGCGGCTCTTACATTCCCTCTAAGCTGCAGAGTCTTGTGAGCAGAAATTCTACTTTGTGAGCTCCTGGCACGGAGCGCCTGCTCGATCAGTGTGTTCTGGGGTCATCCTTCCTGAGCTCAGAGGAAAAAAAAATCTGTGAGCTGGAGGGTAAAGATCTGTGAGCTAGCTCATCCCAGCTCGGCACAGACCTGTGCATTCCCCTCCCCCTTACACTGGAGCTGAGAAGCTGAGTGGAAACACTCCGCCGTCCCTGCCCTCCTGGATTAAGAACCAGCCTTGCACCTTTGGGGTCTCCCTCCCGCTGGGAGGTGCCCTGTAACAATGCCCGAGAAAGTCTGCCTGAAACACATCGCCAGACCCTTCAGCCCAATGGCTCACAGTGATGCCAGGAAAGCCGAAGGGCACCTTTGTCTCAAGTCAAGCTGTCCCAGCCCAGGGGGAGGGGACGTGGGCGGGGATGAGGGGGAAGAGGCCGAGGAAGGCTTCTCTCTTCTGGATCTTATTCCCTGTGGCTGGCAAGAGGCCCCGCCAGGCGGTTGTTTTAACCTCGGCGGTTTTCAGTCTCCCCCCCATCCCTTCACAGGCAGCTGCTAATGATCTCGGCAGCCCTCCATGGGCCTTTCAGTGCCAAATTTTTGTTCCCTCCGCTGTGGTTTCTTGATGAGGAAGAAAGTGTTCGTTCCTCCAGGCAGGCAAAGAGAAAAGGAGCGGAGCTGCTCGCAACCTGGGAAAGGGGGATTCTCACAAACCACAGATCTGTTGGTCCAAGACCCAAAGGGTCCCACCTTGTGAGATCGGTTTGGGGCCTAACCCCCTCCCCGCCACCACCAAAAAACCCCACCCTCTATGCAACTGGAGCTGCAGAAAATGTCTAGAAGCAAATTGTCCGTAAGACCCAGCATGGATCCCCGCAAAGCAAAAACGAAACCTATGAACTCAATCAAATGCATCCACGGAGACAACAGATGAAGAAGAAGAAGAAAGGAAGGAAGGAAGGAAGGAAGGAAGGAAGGAAGGAAGGAAGGAAGGAAGGAAGGAAGGAAGGAAGGAAGGAAGGAAGAAGAAGAAGAAGAAGAAAAGAAGAAAAAGAAGAGAAGAAGAAGAAAAGAAAAGAAAAGAAAAGAAAAGAAAAGAAAAGAAAAGAAGAAGAAGAAGAAGAAGAAGAAGAAAAGAAGCATTGGAGATTTATACCCCGCCCTTCTCTCTGAATCTGAGTCTCAGAGTCGCTCACAATCTTGCTTCCTTTCCTCCCCCACAACAGACACCCTGTGAGGTGGGTGGGGCTGAGACGGCTCTCACAGCTGCTACCCTTTCAAGGACAACTCCTGTGAGAGCTCTGGCTGACCCAAGACCATTCCAGCAGCTGCAAGTGGAGGAGTGGGGAATCAAACCCCGTTCTCCCAGATAAGAGTCTGCACACTTCACCACGACACCAAACTGGCTCTCTTATTCAGACTAATTCATTGGCCCACCTGAGGCTAGCAAAGGAATCTGCCAGTTTCTGGGTTTCACTGGACTCTTTGTCAGGGAAAAGCTACAGAGCAGAGGTGGCCAAACTTGCTTAATGTAAGGGCCGCATAGAATAAATATCAGATGTTTGAGAGCCACAAGACAGACAGGAAGGGAGGTAGGGAGGAAAATAAATAGGGGGAGGAGAGAATGAGACATGGAAAGAAAGAAACTTTAAAAACATTCTCCAAGCCAGCCGGTGGGGGCTTTGAGAACCACACAATATGTGTGGAAGAGTCACATATGGCTCCCGAGCTACAATTCGGCCACCCCTGCTACAGAGGTTCACAAAAGGTCCATTCGAATGGAAAACCTAGGCGCAGTTGCTATCGTGTCCAAGGGTCATTAGTCCAGATTCCCCAGGGAGTTCTGTCATTTCCTTGGACTGACACAGTTCCCCAAGGACTTCATAGTTTGGCCAGGACAGGAAACTCAACATTTCCAAAATGACATTTTTTTTGTTGGGGGGGGGGGGAAGACCCACAACCATGCAAATATTTTCAGTTGTTTACTACTAAACCAGGCACCATCAGGAGGTCCACCAGTGGGGCCAGGACACTAGAAGCCCTCCCACTGTGCCCCCCCAAGCACCAAGAACACAGAGCATCACTGCCCCAGAGAGAGAGTTCCATCTATAAGAACATATGAGAAGCCATGCTGGATCCAGCCATTGTCCCATCCAGTCCAGCACTCTGTGTCACACAGTGGCCAAAAAAACCCAGGTGCCATCAGGGGGTCCATCAGTGGGGCCAGGGCACTAGAAGCCCTCCCACTGTGCCCCCCCAAGCACCAAGAACACAGAGCATCACTGCCCCAGACATAAGAACATAAGAGAAGCCATGTTGGATCAGGCCAATGGCCCATCCAGTCCAACATTCTGTGTCACACAGTGGCCAAAAAAACCCAGGTGCCATCTAGAGGCCCACCAGTGGGGCTAGAAGCCTTCCCACTTTCCCCCTCCCAAGCACCAAGAATGCAGAGCATCACTGCCCCAGACAGAAAGTTCCAACAATACGCTGTGGCTAATAGCCACTGATGGACCTCTGCTCCTATTCTGTCATTTTAAAAAGCACAACGGTTTGGGGAAAATGAGCCCTACTTTCAAGGAGGAGGGGGCAAATTTAGGGGCCGGACTCGGGCCACAGCTGGGTCTCCACCTGCTTTGTGGGCTCCAAGTGGAAGGCCGCCGCCTCCCATTTCCAGCACTGCACACATACAAAAGTCACCAGCATCGGTCGTTGAGACAACAGCCGCAAACACTGCAGCCGCAATGCAGCCTTCTCTTCCCCTCCGCTGCTCTCTTGCACGGCCTTTGTGGTGTTTGGCAATTTGGAGCCTGGTCAGCCCACCAACCGATGCTGCAGTTCAGGCAGCCAAGGCTCTGGACCAGCTGAGCATCACAGAGCTGCCATCTGCCCACCTCTGCCCAAGCAGTTCCTCTCCTCCAGGACGGGCTTCCTCTTTTAGCTCCCTTGCAGGGCAGCTACTTTTAGCTCACCTTGCACACACACACACACACACACACCCCTCCAGGTTTCACCATCAAGTCCCAGCTAATTTATTGTGACCCCAGGGGGTTTTCAAGGCAAGAGGAGTTCAGAGTTGGCCATTGCCTGCCTCTGGGAAGAAGAAGGAAGAGGGAGGAGAAGGAAGAAAGGAGGAGGAGGAGAAGGAAGAAAGAAGGAAAGAAGGAAAAAGAAGGGAAAAGGAAGGAAGAAGGAAGAAAGGAGGAGAAGGAAGAAAGAAGGAGGAAGAGAAGGAAAAAAGAAGGAGGAGGAGAAGGAAGAAGGAAGGAAGAAGGAAAGAAGGAAAAAGAAGGAAAAAGAAGGAAGAAAGAAGGAGGAGATGGAGAAGGAAGAAAGAAAGAAAGAAAGAAAGAAAGAAAGAAAGAAAGAAAGAAAGAGAGAGAGAGAAAGAAGGAAAGAAAGAAAGAAAGAAAGAAAGAAAGAAAGAAAGAAAGAAAGAAAGAAAGAAAGAAAGAAAGAAAGAAAGAAAGAAAGAAAGAAAGAAAGAAAGAAAGAGAAGGAAAAGGAAGAAGAAGGAAGATAGGAGTAGGAGAAGAATTTATACCCCACACTTCTCTCTGAACCACAGTCTCAGAGCAACTTACAATCTATTTTCTTCCTCCACAACAGACACCCTGTGAGGTAGGAGGGGCTGAGAGAGCTCTGACAGCAGCCGCCCTTTCAAAGACAACTCCTGAGAGCTCTGGCTGGCCCAAGGCCATTCCAGCAGCTGCAAGTGGAGGAGTGGGGGATCAAGCCCGGTTCTCCCAGTTAAGAGTCCACAGCACTTAACCGCTGCGCCATGGTTTCCATGGTGGTCTCCCATCCAAGTACTAGCCAGGAGTGACCCTGCTTAACTTCCAAGATGCAGCAAGACCAGGCTAGCCTGGGTTACCCAGTTCATACCCTCTCCCCCTCCCCCTTCCCCGCCCCCCATCTCGTTGGGCTCCGAGGTGCTGCTGTTCTCCCGCAAACCAACCCCTCCGAAACTCGCTCCCTGGGGAGCCCAGCAAAGGGCCATTCCCTTCGGCTCTCCGAGATCTCCCCAAGCGGAGCCCCATCTTGCGGGTTGGCTCCCCGAGGTTCCCCGCTTGAACTTTTCCTCCAAAGGCCGAGGGAGCGGTCTCTAGTGGGGGCTTTCTCCCGCCTTTCCTTCCGCAAGAAGCCCGAGAGCGCGCCCCTTTACCATGCTCGCCGAGGCGGTGGGCACTGCCGGAGGGGCGCCCCGAAGCCACGCCGGTTCCTCCTCTTTCTCCCGCTGCAGCCCGGGCCTTTCCGGGCAGGGCCGCCGCCGCCGCCGCTCCTCCTCCGTCCCGCGCCTCGCCAGCCCTGGGGCCAACCAGACGGCGGCTTTGTCCTGCGCTCGGTAATCCAGGTGCGCCTCGACGCGTAAAAGCGCGCAGGCCGGCCAGCGCCTGGAGGAACCTCTTGCGCCCGGCCAATGCGCCTCTCCCTCGGGCAGCCGAAGCGCAGGGCGCCCCTCTCCGCTCCTCTCGTCCTTCCCGGGCTTGGTGGTGCCTTGTAAAAAGAGCCGCTCTCCTCTTCTTCTTCTTCTTCCTCCGGCTGCGAAGGGGAGGGCGGAGAGGGGAGGGGAGGGGAGGGGAGAAGGGGGAGTTCGGCTGGCTGGCTGGCTGGCTGGCTGGGGAAAGGCGCTCTCCGGCTGCCGTGCCAGCAGGCCTCGCGAACAGCAGCCGCCTTGTCCTCCAGCGCCCGGCCCTGCCCCGCGGCCCGACGGCCAGGGAGCCGCTACGAGGCACGCAAGGCCGGCCGGCGGCCAAAGGCGCGGTCGCCAAGTCCAGCCTGGGCGCGCTGACGGCCGGGATGCCAGCCTCCAGGGGAGACCTGGAGATTCCCCCCCCCCTCCCCGGAAGGCATTTGCACCTCTTCGTCTCCGGACTGCAGAGAGCAGAAAAGGGATGGTCCAAGGTGGGGTGCCAAACTCCAGGTGGGACCTGCCCTCCCCCCCCGAAATCACACGTCATCTCCAGGCTACAGAGATGAGTTCCCCAGGAGAAAAGGGATGTTCCAGTGGGGGGACCCTAAACCAGGGTTGCCAATCTCCAGTGGATTCTAGGGTTGCCAATCTCCAGGTGGGACCTGGGGCCCTCCCGAAATCATGCATCATCTTCAGGCTACAGAGATGAGTTCCCCAGGAGAAAAGGGATGTTCCAGTGGGGGGACTCTAAACCAGGGTTGCCAATCTCCAGTGGATTCTAGGGTTGCCAGTCTCCAGGTGGGACCTGGGGCCCTCCCGAAATCATGCATCATCTTCAGGCTACAGAGATGAGTTCCCCAGGAGAAAAGGGATGTTCCAGTGGGGGGACTCTAAACCAGGGTTGCCAATCTCCAGTGGATTCTAGGGTTGCCAGTCTCCAGGTGGGACCTGGGGCCCTCCCGAAATCATGCATCATCTTCAGGCTACAGAGATGAGTTCCCCAGGAGAAAAGGGATGTTCCAGTGGGGGGACTCTAAACCAGGGTTGCCAATCTCCAGTGGATTCTAGGGTTGCCAGTCTCCAGGTGGGACCTGGGGCCCTCCCGAAATCATGCATCATCTCCAGGCTACAGAGATGAGTTCCCCAGGAGAAAAGGGATGTTCCAGTGGGGGGACCCTAAACCCGGGTTGCCAATCTCCAGTGGATTCTAGGGTTGCCAGTCTCCAGGTGGGACCTGGGGCCCTCCCGAAATCATGCATCATCTTCAGGCTACAGAGATGAGTTCCCCAGGAGAAAAGGGATGTTCCAGTGGGGGGACCCTAAACCAGGGTTGCCAATCTCCAGTGGATTCTAGGGTTGCCAGTCTCCAGGTGGGACCTGGGGCCCTCCCGAAATCATGCATCATCTCCAGGCTACAGAGATGAGTTCCCCAGGAGAAAAGGGATGTTCCAGTGGGGGGACTCTAAACCAGGGTTGCCAATCTCCAGTGGATTCTAGGGTTGCCAGTCTCCAGGTGGGACCTGGGGCCCTCCCGAAATCATGCATCATCTCCAGGCTACAGAGATGAGTTCCCCAGGAGAAAAGGGATGTTCCAGTGGGGGGACCCTAAACCCGGGTTGCCAATCTCCAGTGGATTCTAGGGTTGCCAGTCTCCAGGTGGGACCTGGGGCCCTCCCGAAATCATGCATCATCTTCAGGCTACAGAGATGAGTTCCCCAGGAGAAAAGGGATGTTCCAGTGGGGGGACCCTAAACCAGGGTTGCCAATCTCCAGTGGATTCTAGGGTTGCCAATCTCTAGGTGGGACCTGGGGCCTCCCGAAATCATGCATCATCTCCAGGCTACAGAGATGAGTTCCCCAGGAGAAAAGGGATGTTCCAGTGGGGGGACTCTAAACCAGGGTTGCCAATCTCCAGTGGATTCTAGGGTTGCCAGTCTCCAGGTGGGACCTGGGGCCCTCCCGAAATCATGCATCATCTTCAGGCTACAGAGATGAGTTCCCCAGGAGAAAAGGGATGTTCCAGTGGGGGGACTCTAAACCAGGGTTGCCAATCTCCAGTGGATTCTGAGGTTGCCAATCTCCAGGTGGGACCTGGGGGCCCCCCGAAATCACGCGTCATCTCCAGGCTACAGAGATGAGTTCCCCAGGAGAAAAGGGATGTTCCAGTGGGGGGACTCTAAACTACTGTTGCCAGTCTCCAGTGGATTCTAAGGTTGCCAATCTCCATGTGGGACCTGGGGGCCCCCCGAAATCACGCGTCATCTCCAGGCTACAGAGATGAGTTCCCCAGGAGAAAAGGGATGTTCCAGTGGGTGGACTCTAAACTAGGGTTGCCAATCTCCAGTGGATTCTAGGGTTGCCAATCTCCAGGTGGGACCTGGGCCCTCCCGAAATCACGCGTCATCTCCAGGCTACAGAGATGAGTTCCCCAGGAGAAAAGGGATGTTCCAGTGGGTGGACTCTAAACTACCGTTGCCAGTCTCCAGGTGGGACCTGGGGCTCCCCTGAAACGACAGGTCATCTCCAGAATACAGAGATCAGTTCCCCAGCAGAAAACCGCATGCTTTGGAAGGTGGATAACATATAGGGATTCCAACCTCCAGGCAGGACCTGGGGATCGCCAGGCTACAGAGATCAGTTCCCCTGGAGAAAATGGCTGCTTTGGAGGGGGGGCCCTCTGGCTTTGTACTCCACTGAGGTCCCCGTCCTCCCCGGGCTCCACCCCCAAATCTCCAGGAGTTTTCCAGCCTGGAGCTGGCAACCCTGCCCCCCCATCCCCCCACCCCACTGATGAGGCTGAGAGAGTGTGATTGGCCCAGGGTCACCCAGCAAACTTCCTTCCATGGCATGACCTGAGATTCAATTTCAGGGCTCCCAAACCATAGTCCTAACACTCTTAACAGCTGCACTGCACTGGCTCGTCGCTCCTGCATGGTCTGCTTGGTTTGGGCCCCGACACCCTTTCCTGCTGCCATAGCTGCTCTTAACACTACGGAGGAGGAAAAAAATCAGGTATTGTTTCTTCCCTGGAGCGAACAGCAATTTCGAGAAGGATTTAGGCTGGAGGGAAGTGTATCGGGAGAGGAGGGCTAAGCCCCACCTCCCCCCCACTCCTGAAGTGCATTTATAGCAGCACCAGACATCTGCTTTGAAGTTAAAAGGGCGGGGGGAGCAGTCTGTTCCAACGCCATGCATCATCTTCACATCTAGTATTCCCTGGCTGTGCCTACGCTGTGGCATGAGGAAGGGCTCTCTGCACATGCTCAGAGATGCCTGCGACCATTACATTGCTATAGTGCCAGAAGAATCTCGCCTTGCCCAAACCACCACCTGTACTGCCTTCCGTATGAACATCTGAAGCTGCCTTATACTGAATCAGACCCTCGGTCCATCAAAGTCAGTATTGTCTTTTCAGACTGGCAGCGGCTCTCCAGGGTCTCAAGCTGAAGTTTTTCACACCTATTTGCCTGGACCCTTTTAGTTGGAGATGCCGGGGATTGAACCTGGGACCTTCTGCTTCCCAAGCAGATGCTCTACCGCTGAGCCACCATCCCTCCCCTATTCACGCCACTGGCCCTCCTGTCTCTGTACTCACACAGGCTGCCTGCCGCACGTGCTCCAGGAGGCGCTTGGAGGGGATGAGGAAGTCCAGCAGGCAACAGAGCCCACTGAGTCACAGTCTCTCCCCTAATAACAGAACATATGAAGCTGCCTTCTACTGAATCAGACCCTCCTGGGTCCCTTAACTTCATTTATACTGCCTAATTAACTATTGATCACCTATTAGATTTTACCAACGATGAACTAATTTAATTTGATTAGAAATTGGATTAGGAATTTGAATTGATTTGAAATTGGATTATTATTTTGTACTTTTATGTATTTAAATGCATATAGGATTAATAATTTATTGATTATTCATGCATGTTAGCACTTTAAATTCAGGAATTAGGTTTTTAGTACTGTGCTAAGTAAGAATTATTGTGTATCTTAAATGCATATAGGATTAACTAATTTATTGATTACTTACGCATGTTAGCACTTTAAATTTAAGAATTAGGTTTTCAGTACTGTGCTAAGTAAGAATTATCTATCTACTGATCAATTAGGAAAGTTTTGGTGATCTGGACAGTTAGGAACTGAGGACGGGGGTGGGCTGGGGATCTGTGCTGGGGATCTGTGCTGTGCTTGTAAATTAGCCAGCTGAATCTAACATAACCATCAAAGAATAGGCTCGGGATGACTGGTCAGGGGATTCCAGTGCTCCTGGGGAGGGGAAGATACGACGGTGGGAATGGACGGATATATGAGAGAAGGAGACAGAGACAAAACAGTGCTCGGCCCCCTTCTAGTCTACTTCCCATCCCAACGGTGACAAGTAGGGGGACCAAGAGAAATTGCCCGCGTCCGACACTGGTGTTATGCAACGCCAGGTCTATAAACAATAAGATCGAGACCATTAAGGACTTCCTGCTTCGGCAGGATGCAGACCTGGCTTGCGTGACCGAGACCTGGGTTCAAGAGGGAGAGACAATGGCACTCTCCCAGATGACCCCCCCAGGTTACTCGGTCTTCCACCAGTCGCGGATTAGCGGGCGGGGGGGGCGGGGTGGCGATATTCATACGGGAGGCTTACTCCTTCAGGGCCCTCCCGGCCCCAAAGATCGATGGTGTTGAATGTGTCGGCCTTGCGTTGGATGTCGGGGAGAGGTTGGCGATCTGGCTGGTGTACCGTCCGCCTAACGCACCGGCCAGCGCCTTACCATCCCTGATGGAGGCGGTGTCCGGCTGGGCGTTGGAGTGCCCGGGGCTTCTGGTCCTGGGCGACTTCAATGTCCACGCCGATGACGCGGCTTCCACTCAGGCGATGGACCTAGTGTCTTCCATGGCGACACTAGGACTCTCCCAATTTGTTACGACTCCCACGCATCAGGCGGGGCACACATTAGATCTGATCTTTGCGGCCGGGATTAAAGTGAACGAAATCGCAACGGAGGCGATACCATGGTCGGATCACTTAGCCCTCAAGGCTCGTATGGAGACGCTACCACAACCCTGTAAGGGCGGAGAGCCTATTTTGGCTCGCCCGCGGAGCCTGATGGACCCGGAACGGTTCCAAACGGCTCTTCGGGATCCTTGGCCCCCTTGTGATTCCCTTGACGCCCTGGTTGATGCCTGGCAAGACCGGCTATCTGGGGCAATCAACGAGATCGCACCCCGACGTCCTCTGCGCCCTCGTTCAAGGCTGGCTCCTTGGTATACCCTGGAGCTACGCCGGTTGAAACAAGGACTCCGACGACTAGAGAGGCAGTGGCGGCGCACTCGTGGCGAAGCGGCGAGAACATCCTACAGAACGCTTATGAGGTCGTATGAGATGGCAGTCAAGGCCGCAAAGAAGAAGTACTTTGCGGCCAAGATTGCGTCTGCAATTTCGCGCCCGGCACAATTATTCAAAATAATTGGACACTTAACTACTCTGCCCCAAGGCAGACCAAACGTAAGAGAATTAGAAATAGGCTGTGAGGCTTTTGCGAAATTTTTTGCAGACAAAATCACGTCGCTCCGCCAGGACCTGCCCATCACCTTAGATACAGTACATGAGCCCGAGGCCCCTTGCCTGTCTTCTGATTTAACTCTGGATCATTTCGACCCGCTCAGCCTGGAGGAAGTTGACGGAATCCTCTCCTCTGCGCGCCCTACAACTTGCGATCTGGACCCATGCCCCTCCTGGCTAATTAAATCTTGCCTGAGGGAGCTTGAATGTCCTTTACGGGACATCATAAATAGATCCCTCTCAGAGGGGCGTTTTCCATCATCCCTGAAAGAGGCTTTGGTCCGACCCCTCCTGAAAAAAACTACAGCAGATCCGGCCGAATTGGCAAACTACCGACCGGTCTCTAATTTACCGTTTTTAGGTAAAATAATTGAGAGGGCAGTGGCGTCGCAGTTGCAGAGCTTTCTGGATGACGCTTCCATCCTAGACCCTTGCCAGTCCGGCTTTCGCCCGGGCTATGGGACGGAGACAGTACTGGTCGCCCTGGTAGACGATCTCCAACGGCATCTGGATCGGGGCGGTGTGGCGGTGCTGATGTTGTTAGACCTGTCGGCCGCGTTCGACACGGTCGACCATCGGCTACTGACCCGCCGCCTCGCCGATATAGGGGTGAGGGGGTCTGCCTTACAATGGCTCTCCTCCTTCCTCGAGGATCGGGGACAAAGGGTGGCAATTGGTGGCGAGCGGTCCCGGAGGCGCACACTGGACTGTGGAGTGCCTCAGGGGGCAGTTCTCTCACCAATATTATTCAATATCTACATGCGCCCTCTTGCCCAGATTGCCAGGAGATACGGACTTGGGTGCCATCAATATGCAGATGACACCCAACTCTATCTGCTAATGGACGGCCGGCCTGACTGCGTCCCTGAGAATCTAGACCGGGCCCTGCAGGATATGGCAATGTGGTTGAGGAGGAGCGGGCTGAAATTGAACCCAGCGAAGACAGAAGTCCTTTGTCTGGGTCGGGGCGCCCGGGAAGGGGAAACACCTCTTCCGGTCTTCGACGGGGCGCCGCTGAAAGCGGCGCACCGGGTTAGGAGTCTGGGAGTTTTACTGGAGCCTTCATTATCAATGGAGGCCCAGATTGCAGCCACTGCCAAGTCAGCCTTCTTCCACCTGAGGCGGGCAAGGCAGTTGGCTCCCTTCCTAGAGCGCCAAGATCTGGCAACGGTACTTCACGCAACGGTCACCTCGAGACTGGATTACTGTAATGCCCTCTACATGGGGCTGCCTCTGTACCGAACCCGGAAGCTGCAGCTGGTGCAGAACGCAGCGGCCAGGCTACTGTTGGGGCTCCCTAAATGGGAGCACATACAGCCTGGGCTGCGCGAGCTGCACTGGCTGCCAGTTATATACCGGGTTCGTTACAAAGTGCTGGTCATTACCTTTAAAGCCCTATATGGTCGAGGACCTGTCTACCTCAGGGACCGTCTCTCCCTATATGAACCCCAGAGAGCACTGAGGTCAGCTGGAAAAAACTTGCTGACTATCCCCGGACCAAGAGAGGTGAAGTTGCAATGCACCCGCAATCGGGCCTTCTCCTCTGTGGCCCCGAGCTTATGGAACCAACTTCCAGAGGAAATGCGGGCCCTGCGGGATCTTGAACAATTCCGCAGGGCCTGCAAGACTTTCCTCTTCCGACTGGCTTTCGATGATGTAGAAAATTAAGTACTAATGATACCGCCATCATAATAAAGAACAAATAGCAATAGCATTAGCACTTTTATAACTGTAATTAATTTTAAATCTATTAGAATTTTAATGTTGAATGTAACCTTGTTTTTATACAATGGAATGTTACTGTTACTGTTAGCCGCCCTGAGCCTGCCCCGGCGGGGAGGGCGGGATATAAATAAAATTATCTAATCTAATCTAATCTAATCTCAAAGTCAGTATTGTCTTCTCAGACTGGCAGCGGCTCTCCAGGGTATCGAGCTGAGGTTTTTCACACCTATTTGCCTGGACCCTTGTTTGAAGATGCCAGGGATTGAACCTGGGACCTTCTGCTTCCCAAGCAGATGCTCTACCACTGAGCCACTGTCCCTCCCCCTTACAGTACAACCAGATGTGTGTTTGCCAGATTAAACCCTGTGGAGGCTTCTAGGCCAGGGGTGGGAAGCCTTCCTTCTGCCAAGGGCCATTTGGATATTTATAACATCATTCGCGGGCCATGCAAAATCATCAACTTTAAAAAAACCCCTGCGTTCCGCCAAGGGAGAACAATTCAGGCCAGCAACATTAATACAAATAATTGTTTTTCTATTTGAAGTCATTTCAGGAGAGCCTAATTTGGCACACACCTGGCCAGCCACCCTAGGCAAATGTCCAGGGCTTTTTTTCATAGAGGCTACCACGTGGCTCGGCCCAGCAATGCCCGAGGGCCAGACCAAGTGATCTCGAGGGCCATAAACAGCCATCGGGCCAGACGTTCCCCACCCCTGCTCTAGGCAGTCAAAATGTCTCAGAGTTGGAGCGGCTGCTCCACTGCAGCCTGCAGGCATCTTCTCAAAAGCCCCTTGGACAAAGCTGCGGGGGAGAGGCAAAGGGAGGCAAAGTCAGAGACGACGGCAGCAGCATCCGCACCCAGCAAGTCCAGCAAACAGCAGCTCAGTTACTGGCTGTGCCAGTTTGGTGTACTGGTGAAGTGTGCGGACTCTTACCTGGGAGAACCGAGTTTGATTCCCCACTCCTCCACTTGCACCTGCTGGAATGGCCTTGGGTCAGCCATGGCTCTCTTATCTGGGAGAACCAGGTTTGATCCCCCCTCCTCCACTTGCAGCAGCTGGAATGGCCTTGGGTCAGCCACAGCTCTCTTATCTGGGAGAACCGGGTTGCATTCCCCACTCCTCCACTTGCACCTGCTGGAATGGCCTTGGGTCAGCCATGGCTCTCTTATCTGGGAGAACCGGGTTTGATTCCCCCCTCCTCCACATACACCTGCTGGAATGGCTTTGGGTCAGCCATAGCTCTCTTGTCTGGGAGAAACGGGTTTGATTCCCCACTCCTCCACTTGCAATTGCTGGAATGGCCTTGGGTCAGCCATGGCTCTCTTATCTGGGAGAACCGGGTTTGATTCCCCCCTCCTCCATTTGCAGCTGCTGGAATGGCCTTGGGTCAGCCAGAGCTCTCTTATCTGGGACAACCGCGTTTGATTCCCCACTCCTTCACTTGCACCTGGTGGAATGGCCTTGGGTCAGCCAGAGCTCTCTTATCTGGGAGAACCGGGTTTGATTCCCCACTTCTCCACTTGCAGCTGCTGGAATGGCCTTGGGTCAGCCGTAGCTCTCTTATCTGGGACAACCGGGTATGATTCCCCCCTCCTCCACTTGCAGCTGCTGGAATGGCCTTGGGTCAGCCAGAGCTCTGTTATCTGGAAGATCCGGGTTTGATTCCCCCACTCCTACACTTGCAGCTGCTGGAATGGCCTTGGGTCAGTCAGAGCTCTGTTATCTGGAAGAACCGGGTTTGATTCCCCCCTCCTCCACTTGCAGCTGCTGGAATGGCCTTGGGTCAGGCAGAGCTCTCTTATCTGGGGGAACCGGGTTTGATTTCCCACTCCTCCACTTGCAACTGCTGGAATGGCCTTGGGTCAGCCATAGCTCTCTTATCTGGTAGAACCCGGTTTGATTCCCCACTCCTCTACTTGCAGCTTCTGGAATGGCCTTGGGTCAGCCATAGCTCTCTTTTCTGGGAGAACCAGGTTTGATCCCCCACTCCTCCACTTGCTCCTGCTGGAATGGCCTTGGGTCAGCCATAGCTATCGTAGGAGTTGTCCTTAAAAGGGCATCTTCTGTCAGAGCTCCCTCAGCCCCACTCACCTCACAGGGTGTCTGTTGTGGGGGAGGAAGGTCAAGGAGATTGTGAGCCGCTCTGAGACTCTGAGATTCAGAGTGGAGGCTGGGATATAAATCCAATATCATCATCATCATCATCTTCATCATCTTCTTCTTCAGGCTGTGAGGGCTGAAAGCAGGAGGAAAACCGGGCACGGGACTGCCAGCCCGGGGCCCCTAAAGGCATGGGGCACATGAAAAGGAGATTGTTAATCCAGCCCTGGCGTTTGCCCAGAAGCAGTTCCCATTTATTCAACGGTGCTTACTCCCAGGAGAGGGGCCGTGGCTCAAGGGGAGAACACTTGCATGGTACGCAGAAAGTCCCTGGTTCAATCCCGGGCACCTCCAGAAAAAAGGACCAGGTAAGCAGGTGATGGGAAAGACCTCAGCCTGAGACCTTGGAGAGCCATGGAGAGAGGCCATAGCTCAGGGGCAGAGCCTCTGCTTGGCATGCAGAAAGTCCCAGGTTCGATCCCCAGCATCTCCAGTTAGAAGGACCAGGCAGGAGGTGATGGGAAAGACCTCAGCCTGAGACCCTGGAGAGCAGCTGCCCGTCTGAGTAGACAAGGCTGACCTTGATGAACCGCCAGAGGCTCTGATTCCGTCGAAGGGAGATGCATGTGTGTGTTCAGACCCGTACAGGTTCTCAGCCTTTGTGCCTCCAAGAACTTCCTGAGCATGTTGGCTCTTGCGAAGAAGAAGAAGATATTGGATTTATATCCCGCCCTCCACTCCGGAGAGTCTCAGAGCGGCTCACAATCTCCTTTCCCATCCTCCCCCACAACAGACACCCTGTGAAGTAGATGAGATATTGGATTTATATCCCGCCCTCCACTCCGAGGAGTCTCAGAGCGGCTCACAATCTCCTTTACCTTCCCCCCACCCACAACAGACACCCTGTGCGGTAGATGAAGATATTGGATTTATATCCCACCCTCCACTCCGAAGAGTCTCAGAGCGGCTCACAATCTCCTTTCCCTTCCTCCCCCACAACAGACACCCTGTGAGGTAGATGAAGATATTGGATTTATATCCCGCCCTCCACTCCGAAGAGTCTCAGAGCGGCTCACAATCTCCTTTCCCTTCCTCCCCCACAACAGACACCCTGTGAGGTAGATGAAGACATTGGATTTATATCCCGCCCTCCACTCCAAAGAGTCTCAGAGTAGCTCACAATCTCCTTTATCTTCCTCCCCCACAACAGACACCCTGTGAGGTAGATGAAGATATTGGATTTATATCCCGCCCTCCACTCCGAAGAGTCTCAGAGCGGCTCACAATCTTTTTTCCCTTCCTCCCCCACAACAGACACCCTGTGAGGTGGGTGGGGCTGAGAGAGCTCTCCCAGAAGCCACCCTTTCAAGGACAACTCCTACGAAAGCTCTGGCTGACCCAAGACCATTCCAGCAGGTTCAGATGGAGGAGTGGGGAATCATACCCGGTTCTCCCAGATAAGAGTCCACGCACTTCACCACTACACCAGACTGGCTCTCAAACTGGCAAGAAAGTCATATCCCAAAGCTAATCCCTGATTGGCTGGCCCATTAGAGGATGGTTTGGCGGGGGAGGCTCCTCTCTTTTGTGATGAAAGAAAACCTCAGCTCCCCCTTCTCTCCTCCCCCCCCTTCCCCTCTGCCTGGCCTTTGCATCCAGCTGCCCAAAGGACTCTGTATGGGACCTTTCAGCTTTCTCCAGAGGCACAGAGCCCCATTCACAGGCCCGAGGAGGTTCCTGGGGCCCCCTCGGCTGCGTCTCTTGCGGGGGTCACCATCCGCACCTTCTTTTCAAATTAACCCCCTCCCCAAAGACACGCACATACACCCTGGGGCTCCACTGTGCCTCCCCAGACATCATGTCACGGAGCGGAAGAGCGGGGATGGGGGTGTGTGGGTGAATGGGTGCAGGGGAAACAGGGAGGTTTTGTGAAGGGGATCGGCACATTCAAGAGAGGATCTCTGCTTCTGAATGCGCCTTTCACTGCAGGAGCTATTTTGGACTTCGGGAGGGAGGGGGCAGACATTAAAGGGACCAGGCAGGCAGTGATGGGAGAGACCTCTGCCCGAGACCCTGGAGAAACCCTGCGGGCCTCAGCCTGGCCTTCGTGGACCAGGGGGGTCTGATTCACACGACAGCTTCCTCTGCCTTCTCTGGTCTGTTGAGGCAGAGTTCAGAGCTGAATTTGGGGCTGGTGCAGAGAAGAAGAAGACTACAAATTTATACCCCGCCCTTCTCTCTGAATCAGAGATTCAGAGCGGCTTACGGTCTCCTATATCTTCTCCCTTTCAAGGGCAGAGTCTCAGAGTGGCCTATAATCTCCTTTCCCTTTCTCCCCCACAACAGACACCCTGTGAGGTGGGCGGGACTGAGAGCGCTCCGACAGAAGCTGCCCTTTCAAGGACAACTTTGCGAGAGCTCTGGCTGACCCAAGGCCATTCCAGCAGCTGCAAGTAGAGGAGTGGGGATTCAAACCTGGTTCTCCCAGATAAGAGTCCGCACACTTAACCACTACACCAAACTGGCTCTCTTGGGTGGGCTCTGGGGAGTCATATGGGTGGGCTGTGGGGAATCAAACCTGGTTCTCCCAGATAAGAATGCTGGAATGGCCTTGGGTCAGTCACAGCTCTCACAGAGTTGTCCTTGAAAGGGCAGCTTCTGGGAGAGTTCTCTCAGCCCCACCCACCTCACAGGGTGTCTGTTGTGGGGGAGGAAGGCAAAGGAGATTGTGAGCCGCTCTGAGACTCTCAGTGGAGGGCGGGATATAAATCCAATGTCTTGTTCTTCTAGACTCCTGTTCCCCTGGGGGAGGGCCTTGTCAGTATTGAGTCTAGCCTTTACACAGTCTGACAGCTCTAATGTGACAGCAGATGATCTAGCTGGCAAGCTAGGTCACAGTGACCTTATCTACAAGCAGGTTCTAGCCGGTAAGGGACAGGTGGATAGTACCTGCTGAGTCAGCATGACTCTGGACTGCCAGGATTGGCTGATGGAACTATATATGGACTGTGCTAGCAATGCTGGCATCTGTCAGACCCCTTCTGGAAAATGTGTGAAAGTCTTCATGGCCTGAGCAGTGTTCCCTCTAAGCTGAGTTAGTGTGAGCTAGCTCACAGTTTTTTAGCCTCCAGCTCACACATTTTTGTCTCAGCTCAGGGAAAAAAAGCCCTAAAGTTAAAGTTGTCCCCTGATCAAACACCAGTCATTGGCTGAGGTGCCTCCCTTGGGAGGGAAGGAGGGGAGGCAGAGCTTGTTTTGTCAGGCTCTCTCAATCGCACAGCAGAGCTACTGAGCCAAGCCTCTCTTCCTTCTATTGGCTGAGGCGCCTCCCCCTTCTGGTCCCCTGGGGAAGGACGGAAAGAGCCAGAGCTTCCTTTGCAGTTCCCTGGATTGTATGGAAAAGGAAAGGTCCCCCGTGCAAGTACCAGTCGTTTCCGTCTCTGGGGTGACCTTGCTTTTACAACGTTTTCACGGCAGACTTTTGACAAGGTGGTTTGCCGTTGCCTTCCCCAGTCCTCTACGCTTTCCCCCCAGCAAACTGGGGACTCATTTTATCGACCTCGGAAGGACAGAAGGCTGAGTCAACCTGGAGCAGGCTACCTGAACCAGTTTCAGCTGGGATCGAACTCAGGTCGTGAGCAAACCAATTTATGCAGGAGCTCACAACTTTAATACCAGTATCCAGGGGTCGTTTTGTAGAAAAATAGGTGGTGGAGCTCATCCAGGGATTGTTATGCAGCTGCACCTACTATCCAGTGGACAAGGTAGGTAGGTGGGGAGGAGGAGAGGTAACCCTCAGACGGGTTCAGGAGCGGCGCGCCTGTGAGGTCCTGCTGAATTCAAGGCCTTCTGGTAGCTCACAAAGTAGAATTTTTGCTCACAAGGCTCCGCAGCTTAGAGGGAATGTTGGGTCCGAGATGCCATCGTGTGCCTCTGAACAACTGATGTGTACCTGCCCCCACCCCCTAAGACTCCACTCCAAATCGCGAGGATGTTCTCAACATGGAAGTGGAACCCTGCCACCCCAATCCATTGGTAGCTGATCAGTTCTTGGCCTAGGGTTGCCAATCCTCAGGTGGGGGCAGGGGATCCCCCAGTTTGGAGGCCCTCCCCCCGCTTCAGGGTCGTCAGAAAGCGGTTGGAGGGGAGGGAAATGTCTGCTGGGAACTCTGTTACTCCCTGTGGAGATTTATTCCCATCGAAAATCATGGAGAATTGATCTGGGGCTCTGGGGGGCTGGGGTTTTTTTAGGTAGAGGCACCAAATTTTCAGTACAGCATCTAGTGCCTCTCCCCAAACTATCCCCCAAGTTTCAAAACGATTGGACCAGGGGGTCCAATTCTATGAGCCCCAAAAGAAGGTGCCCCTACCCATTATTTCCTATGGAAGGAAGGCATTGAAAAGGTGTGCCGTCCCTTGAAATGTGATGGCCAGAACTCCCTTTGGAGTTCAAGGATGCTTGTCACACCCTTGTTCCTGGCTCCGCCCCCAATGTCTCCTGGCTCCACCCCCAAAATCCCCAGATATTTCTTAAATTGAATTTGGCAACCCTATCTTGGCCATGTAGCTGCAGGAGAAGTCTGGGTGTTTTTGTGATGCAAACAGTTCAGAGCGCGGCCTGCGGGAACCAGGAAAACAAGGGATTGCTTTCTTCTGCCTCGGATGGTTTTGCTTAACCCCTGCTGGGTCTCCCCTGCAGCTCTTCTGAGTCAGCGGCAGGAAGGGGAGGGGAAGAAGAAAGGAGGGGGGGGGAAGCAAGGAAAGCTGTTTCCCCCACAGACCTGGGCTGGGCTGGCTTCTCCGGTGACAACATTAACAAATTCCAAACCGCCGTCTCGCTTTCTCTTCCGTTCTCAGTCTTTTCTCTACACAGCTCCGTGACGCCCTCTCTCGCTCTCTTCCTCTCAGCAGGAGCAAGGGACTCAAATGACTGCTTGTGCCCATCTGAACCTGCAAAGAATAACATCAACGGGGAGGCAGGGCTGGCGCGCCCACTGGGCAAACTAGGTGGCTGTCTAGGGCGCCGTGGCGGAGGGGCGCTGAATTCGGCTTCCTCCCCCTCCCGGTGCCCAAGACAACCGCATAATTTGCCTCCCTCCCTCCCCAGCCAACACAAGTGTTCTCCCACCAGCCGCGCTCCCGCTCGCCTGCCCCCCCAAGCTCGCCCTGCCACTGCCAACTCCCACCTGCCTGCCACCCGCCCTCCCCGCCCCCAAGCTCACCCTGCCAGTTTGGTGTAGTGGTTAAGTGTGCAGACTCTTATCTGGGAGAACCGGGTTTGATTCCCCGCTCCTCCACATGCAGCTGCTGGAATGGCCTTGGGTCAGCCAGAGCTCTCTTATCTGGGAGAACCGGGTTTGATTCCCGGCTCCTCCACCTGCAGCTGCTGGCATAGCCTTGGGTCAGCCAGAGCTCTCTTATCTGGGAGAACCGGGTTTGATTCCCCACTCCTCCACTTGCACCTGCTAGAATGGCCTTGGGTCAGCCAGAGCTCTCTTATCTGGGAGAACCGGGTTGGATTCCCCACTCCTCCACTTGCACCTGCTGGAATGGCCTTGGGTCAGCCAGAGCTCTCTTATCTGGGAGAACCGGGTTGGATTCCCCACTCCTCCACTTGCACCTGCTGGAATGGCCTTGGGTCAGCCAGAGCTCTCTTATCTGGGAGAACCGGGTTTGATTCCCCACTCCTCCACTTGCAGCTGCAGGAATGGCCTTGGGTCAGCCAGAGCTCTCTTATCTGGGAGAACCGGGTTTGATTCCCCGCTCCTCCACCTGCAGCTGCTGGAATGGCCTTGGGTCAGCCAGAGCTCTCTTATCTGGGAGAACCGGGTTTGATTCCCCGCTCCTCCACTTGCACCTGCTGGAATGGCCTTGGGTCAGCCAGAGCTCTCTTATCTGGGAGAACCGGGTTGGATTCCCCCCTCCTCCACTTGCACCTGCTGGAATGGCCTTGGGTCAGCCAGAGCTCTCTTATCTGGGAGAACCGGATTGGATTCCCCACTCCTCCACTTGCCCCTGCTGGCATGGCCTTCGGTCAGCCAGAGCTCTGGCAGAGGTTGTCCTTGAAAGGGCAGCTTCTGTCAGAGCTCTCTCAGCCCTACTCACCTCACAGGGTGCCTGTTGTGGGGGAAGAAGATATAGCAGATTGGGTTTTTTTTTAATTTTTAATTTTATTTGATTTATATCCCGCCCTCTCCGCCGAAGCAGGCTCAGGGCGGCTCTGATTCAGAGAGAAGGGCAGGGTATAAATCTGCAATTCTTCTTCTTCTTCTGCCGCTCCCGCCCAGCCGCCGAGAAGCTCACCATGAGGAGCCTGAGCCATACCGGCTTCGAGGTCTGCATGTGTTTTTTAAAGACACCTCTGGAGGAAGTTTCTTCCCCCTCCTTTCTTCAAAACACGCACAGACATCGATGCTGATATCGCTGGGTGTCCTCGCGGAGAGCGCAGGGGGGCGAGTGCGGGGGTGAGTGGAGCGCGGCGGGGGGGGGCACCTGCCTTTGGGCTGGCACGCGTTGGGCTACTCGTGGGTAGGCAGCAGGCCGAGGGACTCAGGGGCGGAGCTGTCCTACCTAGGGTGCCAGGAGGGTTTGGGCCAGTTCTGCAAGGAAGACAGGAGGAAGGTAGACATGGAGAATCTCATTTAATCTTGAGCAGCGTTTAGTGCAGGGGTGGCTCTTGAAGCCCCCACCGACTGGCTTGGAGAAGGCCTTCGTCTCTTTAAATCACTTCTCCAAGCCAAGCCAGCCAGCACATGGCCCCGCCCGACAAGGTCTCATTTATGTCAGATCCGGCCCTCATAACAAAAGAGTTTGACGCCCCTGCTCTAGAGTCTAGGGTGATGTCAGTTATTTTCCAGCGTATCTGTTGTCCTCCCAACCAGGTTTTCATCCAGATGCAACATAGAGATGACGTCACATCTGACCCGGGACCATCCCCAACGCCGGCAGGGGGTGCCAGGTAGGGTTGCCAATCCCCAGGTGGGGGCAGGGGATCCCCCGGTTTGGAGACCCTTCCCCCGCTTCAGGGTCGTCAGAAAGCGGGGGGAGGGAAGAGAAATGTCTGCTGGGAACTCTATTATTCCCTATGGAGATTTATTCCAATAGAAAATCATGGAGAATTGATCCGCAGGTATCTGGGGCTCTGGGGGAGCTGTTTTTGGGGGTAGAGGCACCAAATTTTCAGTTTAGTATCTAGTGCCTCTCCCCAAAACACCCCCCAAGTTTCAAAAAGATTGGACCAGGGGGTCCAATTCTATGAGCCCCCAAAGAAGGTGCCCCCATCCTTCATTATTTCCTATGGAAGGAAGGAATTGAAAAGGTGTGCTGTCCCTTTAAATGTGATGGCCAGAACTCCCTTTGGAGTTCAATTATGCTTGTCACAGCCTTGATCTTGGCTCCACCCCCAAAGCCTCTTGGCTCCACCCCCAAAGTCCCCAGATATTTCTTGAATTGGACTTGGCAACCCTAGTGCCAGGCCACAGTGGCCTTCCCTCCTCCTCCATCCTGTTTTCTACATTCGCCCACCAGATGCCCCTATGAGCACGGGCACAGAAGCTGAAATTTCCCATGATTCTTGGCCCTTAAGCACTAGTTCAGCCAGAAGGTGGAGGCTCCTTTTATTGACCAGGTTGAATACCTCTGCCCAGGTTTGTCTAAATCAGGAGACAAAGACAGATGGGTTTGGGCTAAGGGATCCTGGACATTCGATGTGGGGCAGTGGACCTGCAGCTCTGTGGGAATTCCTGTGGCTTCCACCCCTGCTCAGTTCCGCCAGTATATTTATCAGTCCTGGAGAGGTCCATAGACGTAGCAAGTTGAAGAAGGGGAAATGGCTAGCATTTTGGGGAGAGGGAGAGAGGCCCACACACAAGTGGGAGTGGGCAGAGGGATCCAATGAGCAAAACATACCCTGAGGCAGGTTGGCTCAGTGCCAGAGGGCAATGACCTGATGTTGTAGATTTTCCAGGCTGTGTGGCCACGGTCTTGACATAGTAGTACCTGACGTTTCGCCAGCAGGCATCCTCAGAGGTATAACACAGAAAGGTAGAGTTCTCTCTGTGTCACTTTGGCACAAAGAGAACTCTCTTTCTATGTGATACCTCTGAGGATGATGGTCCCAGCTGAAGGCAAAACTTCAGGTGCTGCTATACCAAGACCACAACTGTGCAGCCCAGAACATCTACAACAACTCATGAACTCCGGCCATGAAAGCCTTCAGCAACATAATTGTCTGATAGTTCTACCGGAGGAAGACAAAGAGATGGGAGAGGTTTGATGGCCCCGCAAACACCAGGCAGGAAAGGTAACGCCTTGAGCCAATTGGGAGCTCGTGCTCCAATTGAGAGAGCGTCTTGTGGAGACTGTGTTGGTCCTGTTCTACAACGTTGAATTTTGCAAACAACGTTGAATTTTCCAAAGTATATTGTGTATAAACGTCGTGGAATATCCCGTGTTGACAGAGGATTGTAACAGGTTAAGCAGAAGTTGACGACCTGGGAATGCTTAGCCTGGAGAGGAGGCGGCTGAGAGGTGATAGGATCACCATCTTCAAGTACTTGAAGGGCTGTCCTATAGAGGATGGTGCGGAATTGTTTTCTGTGGACCCAGAAGGTAAGACCAGAACCAGGGGGATGAAATGAAATCAAAAGAGGTTCCAACTCAACATCAGGAAGACCTTCCTGACCGTTAGAGCTGCCTTGACTCACATGCAAGCCTCATTTTGGGCAGGCGCTCACAGAACCTCTAAATTTTACTGTGCTCTTTTATTTTTCTTACACTCCCCCCCCCTTTCTAAAATTTGACAAACCTTCAAATATCTTTTCCCACAAAAAGGGGGGGAAATAAAGAGGAACTGGTTGGCCCCTGTGTGAGATGGAAAGCTGGACTAGATGGACCCTCACTGGCCTGATCCAGCAGGGGTCTTCTGAGATTCTTCTCAGGGGAAGGCCTCAGCCTCTCTGCCCTGTTGTTGGCCCAGCAGAGGAACTGTTTGGCCACTGTGTGAGACAGGAGGCTGGACCAGATGGACCCTCACTGGTCTGATCCAGCAGGGCTTTTCTGATGTTTTTCTCAGGTGAAGGCCTCAACCTCTCTGCCTTGTTGTTGGCCCTCCAGAGGAACTGGTTGACCACTGTGTGAGACAGGAGGCTGGACTAGATGGACTCTCCTTGGTCTGATCCAGCAGGACTTTTCTGATGTTCTTCTCAGGGGAAGGCCTCAGCCTCTCTGCCTTGTTGTTGGCCCTCCAGAGGAACTGGCTGGCCACTGTGTGACACAGGAGGCTGGACTAGATGGAGCCTCACTGGTCTGATCCAGCAGAGCTTATCTGAGGTTCTTCTTAGGGGAAGGCCTCGGCCTCTCTGCCTTGTTGTTGGCCCTCCAGAGGAACTGGTTGGCCACTGTGTGAGACAGGAGGCTGGACTAGATGGAGCCTCACTGGTCTGATCCAGCAGGGCATATCTGAGGTTCTTCTTAGCGGAAGGCCTCAGCCTCTCTGCCTTGTTGTTGGTCCACCAGAGGAACTGGTTGGCGACTGTGTGAGACAGGAGGCTGGACTAGAGGGACCCTCACTGGTCTGACCCAGCAGGGCTCTTCTGGTGTTCTTATGAAGGCCTCAGCCTCTCTGCCTTGTTGTTGGCCCTCCAGAGGAACTGACTGGCCACTGTGTGAGACAGGAGGCTGGACTAGATGGAGCCTCACTGGTCTGATCCAGCAGGGCTTATCTGAGGTTCTTCTCAGAAGAAGGCCTCGGCCTCTCTGCCTTCTTGTTGGCCCTTCAGAGGAACTGGTTGGCCACTGTGTGAGACAGGAGACTGGACTAGATGGACCCTCACTGGTCTGATCCAGCAGGGCTCTTCTGATGCCCTTCTCAGGGGAAGGCCTCAACCTCTCTGCCCTGTTGTTGGCCCTCCAGAGGAACTGGCTGGCCACTGTGTGAGACAGGAGACTGGACTAGATGGACCTTCACTGGTCTGATCCAGCAGGGCTTTTCTGATGTTCTTCTCAGGGGAAGGCCTCAACCTCTCTGCCCTGTTATTGGCCCTCCAGAGGAACTGGCTGGCCACTGTGTGAGACAGGAGGCTGGACTAGATGGACCCTCACTGGTCTGATCCAGCAGGGCTTTTCTGATGTTCTTCTCAGGGGAAGGCCTCTGCCTCTCTGCCCTGTTGTTGGCCCTCCAGAGGAACTGGCTGTCCGCTGTGTGAGACAGGAGACTGGACTAGATGGACCCCCCCCCGGTCTGATCCAGGAGGGCTCTTCTGATGCCCTTCTCAGGGGAAGGCATCGGCCTCTCTGCCCTGTTGTTGGCCTTCCAGAAGAACTGGTTGGCCACTGTGTGAGGCAGGAGGCTGGACTAGTTGGACCCTCCCTGGTCTGATCCAACAGGGCTCTTCTGATGTTCTTCTTAGGGGAAGGCCTCGGCCTCTCTGCCCTGTTGTTGGCCCTCCAGAGGAACTGGTTGGTCACTGTGTGAGGCAGGAGGCTGGACTAGATGGACCCTCCCTGGTCTGATCCAACAGGGCTCTTCTGATGTTCTTTTCAGGGGAAGGCCTCGGCCTCTCTGCCCTGTTGTTGGCCCTCCAGAGGAACTGGCTGGCCACTGTGTGAGACAGGAGGCTGGACTAGATGGACCCTCCCTGGTCTGATCCAACAGGGCTCTTTTGATGTTCTTCTTAGGGGAAGGCCTCGGCCTCTCTGCCCTGTTGTTGGCCCTCCAGAGGAACTGGCTGGCCACTGTGTGAGGCAGGAGGCTGGACTAGATGGACCCTCCCTGTCTGATCCAGCAGGGCTCTTCTGATGTTCTTCTTAGGGGAAGGCCTCGGCCTCTCTGCCCTGTTGCTGGCCCTCCAGAGGAACTGACTGGCCACTGTGTGAGACAGGAGGATGGACTAGATCAGGGGTGGGGAACAGTGGCTCTCCAGATGTTTTTTGCCTACAACTTCCATCAGCCCCAGCCAGCATGTCCAATGGCTGAGGTTGATTGGAGTTGTAGGCAAAAAATATCTGGAGAGCCACTGTACCCCTCCCCTGGACTAAATGGACTCTCACTGGTCTGATCCAGCAGGGCTCTTCTGAAGTTCTTAGGAAGGCCTTGGCCTCTCTGCCCTTAAGTTCTTAAGGGTTTTTAAAAATGTCGAAGTGTTAAGTGATAGCAAGCCCATAAAAGCCAAGCTTGCAGCGTCAGTAGGCAATGGTATTGCCACTTCTGGCCTCAGCTACAGAGAACAATAGGGTTGCCAGGTCCAATTCAAGAAATATCTGGGGACTATGGGGGTGGAGCCAGGAAACATTGGGGGTGGAGCCAAGATCAATGCTGTGAAAAGCATAATTGAACTCCAAAGGGAGTTCTGGCCATCACATTGAAAGGGACGGCACACCTTTTCAGTGCCTTCCTTCCATAGGAAATAATGAAGGATAGGGGCACCTTTTGGGGGGGCTCATAGAATTGGACCCCCTGGTCCAATCTTTTTGAAACGTGGGGAGTATTTTGGGGAGAGGCACTAGATGCTGTACTGAAAATTTGGTGCCTCTACCTCAAAAAACAGCCCCCCCAGATACCCGCAGATCAATTCTCCATTGTTTTCTATAGGAATAAATCTCCCTAGGGAATAACAGAGTTCCCAGCAGACATTTCCCTCCCCTCCCCCCACTTTCTGATGACCCTGAAGCGGGGGGAGGGCCTCCAAACCGGGGGATCCCCTGCCCCCACCTGGGGATTGGCAACCCTACAGAACATCTAGAACGAAGTGGGTTCCAGAAGCTGAATACAGAACATCAGTTATCTCCAGGGGCTTTGAGCCTGCCTTCTGGTGCATCTCTGGCAACCGTGTGCCAGCTGGCTGTCCATTAAGTTTAAAACTCCTCTGCTGCTCCCTGCCAGTCTATAACAATCACTCTAAAACGTGGAAAGGTGAGTGGAATGAAGAGCCCGGAGGCTGCGCTGCAAGATGCTGAGGATGCCCCCTTGGCCTCTGCTGGGAGGGGGAGCAAGAACTGGCTCTCAGATTTCAGAATGTCTGTTTCAGGGGTCATCGTGGAGTGAAATTTAGTGTGCTTTTGGTCGTGTGGCATTTGGGAAAGTGGTGCTCTGCAGGTCTGATGAGAACGTTGATTTTGATAAAAGAGGAGGGGGAGTCATCGCCATTCAGTTCGCCATGAGCCACTGAGAAGCCAGTTGCCGGTGTGTTTGGGCTCTTGAGAGGCCTGAACAAGTCTTGGCTGCCTCTTGTTGTTCATAAGGAGAGTAGCTGCTTCAGACGTTTAACGTAAGAGAGAGCAGGGATCTATTCTGCGGAAGAGGAAAAAGAAGAGGAGGAGGAGGAAGTGGAAGAAGAAGAGGAGGAGGAGGAAGTGGAAGAAGAAGAGGAGGAGAAGGAGGAAGTGGAGGAAGAAGAGGAGTAAGTGGAAGAAGAAGAGGAGGAGGAGGAAGTGGAAGAAGAAGAGGAGGAGAAGGAGGAAGTGGAAGAAGAAGAGGAAGAAGAGGAGTAAGTGGAAGAAGAAGAGGAGGAGGAGGAAGTGAAAGAAGAAGAGGAGGAGAAGGAGGAAGTGGAAGAAGAGGAGGAAGAGGAAAAAGAAGAGGAGGAGGAAGAAGAGGAGTAAGTGGAAGAGGAGGAGGAGGAAGTGGAAGAAGAAGAGGAGGAGAAGGAGGAAGTAGAAGAAGAGGAGGAAGAGGAAAAAGAAGAGGAGGAGGAAGAAGAGGAGGAGGAAGAAGAAGAGGAGAAGGAGGAAGTGGAAGAAGAAGAAGAGGAGGAAGAAGAGAAGGAGAAAGAGGAAGGAGAAGGAGGAAGTGGAAGAAAAAGAGGAGGAAGAGGAGGAGGAGGAGGAAAAAGAAGAGGAAGTGGAAGAAGAAGAGGAGGAAGAAGAGGAAGAGGAGGAAGAAGAAGAGGAGAAGAAGAAAGAGGAAGGAGAAGGAGGAAGTGGAAAAAGAAGAGGAGGAAGAGGAGGAAGAAGAAGAGGAGGAGGAGAAGGAGGAAGTGGAAGAAGAAGAGGAGGAAAAGGAAGAAGAGGATGAAGAGGTAGAAGAAGAGGAGGAGGAATTATTTATTTATTATTATTATTTATAACCTTAAAGAGGAGAAAGAGAAAGGAGGTGGAGGAGGAAGAAGAGAAGGAGTAGGAGGAAGAAATCAGTCCTTCTTTAGCATTTCGGCATATTCAAGCCCCTGACCACCTGAAGCTGCCTTCTACTGCAAGAGACCACTGATCCATCATGGGCAGTCTTTCCTACTCAGGCCGGCAGGTGTGAGCTCCTGCCCCAAATGAGGCCTGAGGTGATGGGGGCAGGAGCTCACAGGAGCGGAGCTCTGGAACCTCTAAATTTTATGGCGCTTTTTCTTTCCCCTCCCCCCCACCCGCCCTGCCCCAATCCTTGCTTCTGGGTTCCATCGTTCAAACCCCCTGTGAGCATTTTGCTGAACTCTTAAGATCTGACACACTTTCTAATATTTTCCCCCACACGGAAAAAAGGGGGGAAATCACCCAAACATGTCAAGCAGACGGATGGAAATCTCCCTCCTGCCACTGTGGCCACACAGGAGAAAGTAATTTAGAAAGTATGAAGGGAGCAAGGTTTTATTACGGGAATTATAATTCAAGAAGCGTTTTAAGGTTGAAGCTGAGCTGATATATTCTAGAACACCTTCTGGTGATGCTAGGGTGTGCGCAGCATATGCAAAGGAGTTATGCCAATGAGTTGTGCCAATGAGCTCCGGCACCTCTTTTTCTCCTAAATTAACTCTGCGTCACCTACGCCCTGCTCTTCCTTTTACCTGGCGATGCTGAGGATGGAACCTGGGACCTTCTGCCTGCCAAGTGGATGCTCTTCCGATGAGCCCGTCCTCAAGAAGCTCCTAAGGCCGCATGATCTAATCATGTTTTGGCTCAAAGGCACCTATGGTTGCCAACTCCAGATCTGGAAATTCCTGGAGGGTAGAGCATAGGGAGACGGGACTGGGGGGACCACAACCAGATACAGTGCCGCAGTCCACCCTCCAAAGCAGCGGCTGTCTCTAGGGGAACTGGTCTCTGTCTTCTAGAGATCAGCTGGGATTCCAAGAGATCTTCAGGCCCCACCTGGAGATTGGCAGCCCAAATTAGCCATCCTTCTGTGGCGAAAGGGCAGGGGTGGCCAAACTGTGGCTCAGGAGCCATGTGTGGCTGTTTCACACATATTGTGTGGCTCTCAAAGCCCCCGTTGCCCTGTTGGCCGGCGTGGAGAAGACATTTCTCTCTTTAAATCACTTCTCCAAGTCAAGCCAGCTGGCAGCTTAGCGAACGCATTGAAAGTTAAAGTTGCTTTCTTTCCACGTCTCCCTCCCGCACCTGTTTGCTTTCTTTCCACCCTTCCTTCCTTCATCTTGTGGCCCTCCAACATCTGACGTGTATTCTGTGTGGCTCTTAACATAAAGCAAGTCTGACCATCCCTGCTATAGGGCAAGCGGGAACCTCAAGCCCTCCAGTTTGGGCCTTCTTCATCCTAACACACCAAGGGAACAGTGAGCGACCAGCCACACCTTGTGCCTTTGGGAAGGAAAAAAAAAAGGATATTATAGCATTGGAAAAAGTGCAGAAAAGAGCAACTAGAATGATGAAAGGGTTGGAACCCTTTCCCTATGAAGAAAGGTTGAGACGCTTGGGGCTCTTTAGCTTGGAGAAACGTCGACTGCGGGGTGACATGATAGAGGTTTACAAGATAATGCATGGGATGGAGAAAGTAATATAATAATAATAAATTTTTCTCCCTTTCTCACAATACAAGAACTCGTGGGCATTCGATGAAATTGCTGAGCAGTCGGGTTAAAATGGATAAAAGGAAGTCCTTCTTCACACAAAGGGTGATTAACATGTGGAATTCACTGCCACAGGAGGTGGTGGCGGCCACAAGCATAGCCAGCTTCAAGAGGGGATTGGATAAAAATATGGAGCAGAGGTCCAACAGTGGCTATTAGCCACAGCATATATGTGTGTGCGTGTGTATCTGTGTATATGTGTGTGTATACACGCACACACATATATTGGCCACTGTGTGACACAGAGTGTTGGATTGGGGGTCCATTGGCCTGATCCAACAGGGCTTCTCTTATGTTCTTATGTGGCAAGAGTGTTGGACTGGATGGGCCATTGGCCTGATTCCACAGGGCTTCTCTTATGTTCTTATGTGACACAGAGTGTTGGACTGGATGGGCCATTGGCCTGATCCAACATGGCTTCTCTTGTGTTCTTCTGTGACACAGAGTGTTGGACTGGATGGGTCATTGGCCTGATCCAACATGGCTTCTCTTATGTTCTTATGTGTCACAGAGTGTTGGACTGGATGGGCCATTGGCTTGATCCAACATGGCTTCTCTTGTGTTCTTCTGTGACACAGAGTGTTGGACTGGAGGGGCCATTGGCCTGATCCAACAGGGCTTCTCTTATGTTCTTATGTGGCAAGAGTGTTGGACTGGAGGGGCCACTGGCCTGATTCCACAGGGCTTCTCTTATGTTCTTATGTGACACAGAGTGTTGGACTTGATGGGCCATTGGCCTGATTCAACATGGCTTCTCTTGTGTTCCTATGTGACACAGAGTCTGGACTGGAGGGGCCACTAGCCTGATCCAACAGGGCTTCTCTTGTGTTCTTATGTGACACAGAGTGTTGGACTGGAGGGGCCATTGGCCTGATCCAACAGGGCTTCTGTTGTGTCCTAGGTTCAAATGGAGAACTGTTACTTTTGGAGGGAACTGTTACTTTTGGAGGGAAGCTGAACAAGCCAAGCTTGTACTCCACACCAGGGTTCCAGAGAAGGCCTAAGCATGCCCAATCAGGGGAAGGATTGAAACATAAGAAGCCAATCAACATCTAGGCTCATACTGTACCCTGATAGGCCCTTAGGCCTCTGTAAATAGCCAATCCATGTACATAGTTAAGGTCCAATCAGAAGGGGGCAAGAATTGTATAAAGGAGCAGGAGGTTTGAATAGAGCTCAGTTTGTGTTGGTGTTCCTGAAGTAAAGCTTGCTGAAATCACTCTCCGACTCTGGTCTCTTACTGCGCCGACCCCAGTACTTTACACTGGCGACGAGGATGGGATGCCAGTAAGAACCAGCAACAGAACCAGGAACATGGAAAGGTGGCTAAATCCAAGCCATCTGGGTCCGCACCTCCGCTCTGCGCACACCCCATCTCTCAAGCCGCCCAGACACGCTGCCAAGAATGGAGGCTTCAGCTAACCTCCTGCAGCCCTTTAGCATCGATCGCCCCGAGCTGTGGGACTCGTGGGTCGAAGGCTTCCAGTCATACCTGACCTTCCGGAAGATTACAGAGACTACCATGCAGAGAGCTCTGCTTATTAGTACGTGTGGCACGGAGACCGTGGACTTAGCCAGGGCTCTTCTCCAACCCAGGAAGATCTCAGAGACGCCGGTGGACGACATCATCAGCGCTCTGGAGAAGTATTTCCAGCCCCAGCCAACCAAGCTCACCCGGCACTGGGACTTCCGACAAAGGACACAGAAGGCAGGCGAAACCACGATGGCGTTCTTGACAAGCCTGCGCCGGGTGGCAAGCCGATGCAGTTTCGCAGACCTCAATGAAGCCCTTCTTGACCAGTTTGTATGGGGCTTGAGGGACGAAAAACTAGTACAGAAACTCCTGTCCCTCTCTGAGTGCGACCTAACAAAGGCAATCGATGTGGCCACCAGCTGGGAGAAGGGCAGATCAGCAGAGCCACGGCTGACAAGACAGGCTGCGGCACACCAGATCAACCCTGAACCATCTACAGAGGACTCAGACGAGGACAAAGCTCTACAAACCGGCTATCGTTCAGCAGGAAGGAAGACCACCCATGCCCCACAGGGCATGAGACACATGACACCACCTGCATGTGCAAGCTGCGGGGGCCAGCACGAGCGAAAGACCTGCCGATTCTGGAATGCCACCTGTCGACTCTGCAACAAGGAAGGCCACATCGCCTGTGCCTGCAGATCCACATCCCGAGCACGCGTCCCGCAAAGATCTGCGCACTCCGAGGGCCAGCCAGACTTCGAGACCGACGCTCTCCACGCCCACCCATACCCGGTACAGTACCTACCCTCCCCAGTCAGGCCCTCCAAAATCCGGGTCAATGTAGGGATCGGGGGGGTGCCCTGCCAAATGGAGGTGGACTCTGGGTCAGCATCATCTATTATAGCGGCAGAGACATTTTTTAAAATCCCCACCAGGCTGAGGCCTCGTCTCAGGGACCCGGGGTTTACCTTAGTGGACTTCCAGAAGAATAAGGTGCCTATCTTGGGAGTGGGCCCGGTCCCAGTCCAATACAAGGGGTTCAAGGGCCAGCTACAAGTGCTAGTGGTCAAGAACCACCTTACAAACCTTTTGGGTCTCGACTGGTTCAAGCCCCTGGGAATAGAGATCAGGGGGGTCAATAAGACTGTCGGAGAGGACTTTAACAAGGTTTGTGAAGAGTTCCCGGCCGTTTTCGATGGCACCTTGGGCTGCTACACGGGTCCCCCGGTTACACTACACCTCGACCCAACAGTGCGGCCTATTAGGCTTAAAGCGCGGCGAGTTCCATTCGCGCTCAAGCCTAAAATTGAGGAGGAACTGGATAAACTGATTGCACAGGGAATACTAAAGCCTGTCACCCATGCAACCTGGGAAACTCCCATCGTGACTCCAGTCAAGCCCAGTGGGGAAGTGCGGATTTGTGCAGACTATAAGTGCACCCTTAACAAGGCTCTTCAGGCCCACGCATACCCTGTGCCCATCGTCAGCCACGTTCTAGCCACCCTAGCCGGCGCAAAATTTTTTGGCAAGTTGGACTTGGCCCAAGCTTACCAACAGCTGCCGGTGGATGAGGCCACGGCCAACGCCCAAACAATTGTGACCCACCGGGGGGCCTTTAGAGTAAAGCGGTTGCAATTTGGCGTGAGTGTGGCTCCGGGGTTGTTCCAGGAACTCATGGACTCTCTTTTAAAAGGACTTCCTGGAGTCACTCCATTCTTCGATGATGTGCTGATCGCGGCAGCCTCGCCTGAAGAATTCGCCGCCCGCCTTAGAGGAGTCCTACAACGTTTTGAAACAGCCGGCCTCAAGGTCAAACGGGAGAAGTGCCTCCTGGGCGTGGATCGGGTGGAATTCCTGGGGTTCTCCATCAATGCCCAGGGGGTCCATCCCTCTGACACCAAGCTGCGTGCCATCAGAGATGCTCCAGCGCCCACCAACAAGCAAGAACTCCAGGCCTTCCTCAGCCTCCTAAACTTTTATCATGCTTTTCTCCCCCACAAGGCAGCGGTGGCCGAACCCCTGCACCGGCTTCTAGACAAGAACCGACCCTGGGCGTGGGGCCGCCAGCACGCTAAAGCCTTCCAAGATATCAAGGGCCTCCTGATGTCCAACTCCGTCCTTGCCCATTTCGACGAGACCCTGCCCTTGGTCCTGGCATGCGACGCATCCCCTTATGGCGTGGGGGCAGTTCTGGGCCACCGACTCCCTGATGGGACCGAAGTCCCTATCGCGTACTACTCGCGGACCCTCTCATCGGCGGAGCGGAACTACGCCCAAATCGACAAAGAAGGGTTGGCAGTTGTGGCCGGTGTCAAAAAATTTCATGATTACATCTACGGCCGGCCCTTTACCCTCTATACGGACCACAAACCCCTCTTGGGCCTCTTTGCATCAGACCGGCAGACCCCTCAGGTGTTGTCCCCACGGGTCCTCCGTTGGTCCATTTTTCTAGCCGGCTACACTTACACCCTAGTGCATCGCCCGGGCAAGGCAATGGGCCATGCTGACGCCCTGAGCCGCTTGCCCTTGCCTGACGTGGATCCCGATCCAGCCCCGGCTCATCAGATCCTACTGATGGACATGCTTCCGGACAGGCCATTGCTCGCCCGCGACGTTGCTGCCCGCTCCGCTCGTGATCCAGTCCTCTCCCGTGTCTTGGACTGGGTGGGGAGGGGGTGGCCCAAGGGCTCGACTGGGCCGGAATTTACTCCGTTTGCAGCCCGGAAAGACGAACTATCCACCCACAAAGGCTGCCTACTATGGGGCAACAGAGTCGTCATCCCCAAACCCTTGCAAGACCAAGTGCTTAGAGCCCTGCACGAGGCACACCCGGGCATAGTCCGCATGAAGGCTCTCGCACAGAGCTATGTCTGGTGGCCCGGCCTCGATGCAGAAATTGAGGCTTGGGTTAAAAGGTGCCCGACATGCCAGGTGTCAAGGCCTGACCCCCCACGTGGCCCAGTGCAACCATGGGAATCCACCAAAACCCCCTGGTCAAGACTGCATATGGACTTTGCTGGCCCCTTCCATGGGCGGACTCTACTCATACTAGTGGATTCATACTCCAAGTGGTTGGAGGTGGTCCAGGTGCCCTCGCCATCATCGCAGGCGACCATCACGGCTCTGAGGGCCATCTTTGCAACCCACGGGTTTCCGGAGACCATCGTCACCGACAACGGCACAGCATTCACGTCCGCAGTGTTCCAGGACTTCTTAGCCAGGAACCTCATCAGGCACATTCGCTCTGCCCCGTTTCATCCAGCCACCAATGGCCAGGCAGAGCGGATGGTGCGCACGGCAAAGGAGGCCTTGAACCGTCTGGGCCCCTCAGACTGGCCAAAAGACTTGGCGTGTTTCCTAATGGCCTACCGGACCACACCCACCGCCTCCACGGGTCGCAGTCCAGCCGAACTCCTCATGGGCCGCCGCATCACCACCCTGCTGGACAAGCTGCACCCTGACCGAGCCCCAGACAGGCGACCGGCGCCGGAACACCTTAAAGCCCCCAGAGGGTTCTACCCAGGTGAGACAGTGTGGGCACGGAACTATGCCACCACTGGCCCCGCCTGGCTCCCTGGAAAGGTGGACCACGTCACCGGACCGGTCTCCTATGCAGTGACTTTGGAGGGTGGACATCTCCTGAGGCGACACATCGACCAACTCCGTGGTCGCCTGCCTGCCGGGGAGCCAAGGTCAGAGGCTCCAGATCCGGACAACGTAAGTCCCCGTGAGCCTGACACAGAACAGGGTTCCATGGAGCCCGCTTCGGCCCAGCAGGAGGAGACCCCCGACCGTGCAGCTGAACTCAGGTCTCCCGGGGCGGCCGTCCCAGATGTCTCCAGCTCTGCAGCCGCGGAACCACCAACCGAGTCGGAACGCCCAGTCCCCTCGGAGCTCCGACGCTCGACACGAGACCGCCGCCCTCCGGCATATCTCCAGGACTATGTCACCTGATAGCTGGAACTATGGGGGGAGGGGTGTTGTGTCCTAGGTTCAAATGGAGAACTGTTACTTTTGGAGGGAACTGTTACTTTTGGAGGGAAGCTGAACAAGCCAAGCTTGTACTCCACACCAGGGTTCCAGAGAAGGCCTAAGCATGCCCAATCAGGGGAAGGATTGAAACATAAGTAGCCAATCAACATCTAGGCTCATACTGTACCCTGATAGGCCCTTAGGCCTCTGTAAATAGCCAATCCATGTACATAGTTAAGGTCCAATCAGAAGGGGGCAAGAATTGTATAAAGGAGCAGGAGGTTTGAATAGAGCTCAGTTTGTGTTGGTGTTCCTGAAGTAAAGCTTGCTGAAATCACTCTCCGACTCTGGTCTCTTACTGCGCCGACCCCAGTACTTTACAGCTTCTCTTATGTTCTTACGTCCCCAAGGCAGTCTGTCCAGGCTCCAGACAATTCAGAACCTCTTGAATCAAATCAGCCCCTGCTTCAAGAAGGCCTTTTAGCCTGGAAGATGCTGGCACAGCTGGGGCAGAAATGCACGTCCCTGATTAGATAGGCCTTTCTCTAAGGGAGGGGGCCGCCTCCAACAGAGGCATCTTTTGCTCCTCATAAAAGCCGGCTGGCAGGCAGCCCGGGCCAGCACATGTAGACGGGCTGTTTGCAATCATTGCGACATGGCTCTCTGCCACCAGCTGCCGCGTCTGAGGGCACAAGAAAGACTGGAGAGAATTGCAGGCTGCCGAAAAAATCAGTGGGGGGGAAGAGATGGCTTCCGAACAGCCCTTGCAGGTGAACTTTATGGGCTTAGCACCATCTAGTGGACACCGAAGACCTTGGGGCAGAGGAACGAAAGAAGATGTCTGATGAAGTCTGCTTAAGAGCGCACGAAAGCTGATGTTCTAAATAAAAATGGGTTGGTCTTAAAGGTGACACTTGACTCCTGCTTTGTTCATTCTAAAAAAACTTAGTTGGTCTTAACGGCGCACTTGTCTACTGCTTTGTTCCAAAGAAGATGTCGTTGTCCTTACCACAAACCCAAATGGTTGGACCAGCTGTGGATAAATCAAAAACTTACAAGAGTGGTGTGAATTAACATTTTGATTTTGGAAGTACTACCTTGCAAGAGCGGTGTGAAATCCCTTGGCACCTGTCGCATCAACCATCACCAGTGGTCTGACCTAGCCTCAGATCGCAAAGCATGGAGGCACACCATCCACCAGGCTGTCTCTTCCTTTGAGAACGCACGCATAGCTGGTCTTGAGGACAAAAGGAGATTGAGGAAGAATCGCACTGCTGGGAGAGCCCTCTCCAGCCCCACCCACCTCACAAGGTGTTTGTTGTGGGGGAGGAAGGTAAAGGAGATTGTGAGCCACTCTGAGACTCTTCGGAGTGGAGGGCGGGATATAAATCCAATATCTTCTTCTTGTATTTGTAGCTGGGATTCTTGGCCCCAATGTGCAGTACTTTGCACTTGGCCACATTGAACTCCATCTGCCACGTTGACACCCACTCACGCAGCCTCAACAGATCCCTTTGGAGTGCCTCACTATCCTCTCTGGTTCTCACCACCCTGAACAATTTAGTGTCATCCGCAAACTTGGCCGCTTCACTGCTCACTCCCAACTCCCAACTCTCAACTCTCCTGGTATTGAAGCCAGACTGACTGGCCTGTAATTTCTCAGATCTCCTCTGGAACCCTTTTTAAAGGTGGGGGTGACGTTAGCTACCTTCCAGTCCTCAGGAACGGAGGCAGATTTTAATGAAGGATTACATATTTCTGCCAGGAGAGCCACAATTTCACATTTGAATTCTTTCAGAATTCTTGGATGTATGCCGTCCAGGCCTGGTGACTTATCAGTTTCTAATTTGTCTATCAGTTGTAGGACTTCCTGTCTAGTCACCTTAATCTGACTCAGGTCTTTCAACACCCCTCCTGAAATCAGAGGTTTTTGAGTGGGCAAACACTTCTCATCTTCCATAATGAAGACAGAGGCAAAAAATGCATTCAGTTTCTCAGCCATTTCCCTATCCTTCAGTAATCCTTTCACATCTTGGTCATCCAAGGGCCCCACTGCCTCCCTGGCTGGTTTCCTGCTTCTAATGTATTTGAAGAAATTTTTATTGTTGGTCTTTATGTTTTTTTTGCAAACTCCTCATAGTCCCTTTCTGCCTGCCTGATCACAGACTTGCATTTGATTTGCCACAGCCTGTGTTCCCTTTTATTTACCTCACTTGGAAGACCTTTGCACTTCTTAAAGCTATCCTTCTTCTACAGCTTCCACTTTCTCCCTTTCTTTGCCTTTTTTCTTCATCACAAGTCGCTTTGCCAGGATTTCTCAACTGCCCAAAAGCTACAGAGGAAAGCCTCTATATTCCCCATTGGCTGAGGCTCCTCTCTTGGGTAAATGGGGGGAGAGGGAGAGCTTGCTTTTATACTGACCACAATATTGCAAGAGTTCCCATACGTTAAGCATGATTTATGGTGTTTTTTTAAAAAAAAAATGTTTAAATTGTGTTTGTATCCTTATAAAGTTTATATCTCTGCTCCCCGGCATTACATTTCATGACATACCTGGCCCAGCCCAACAAGGTCTCATTTATGTCAGATCCAGCCCTGTAACCAATGAGTTTGACACCCCTGTTCTAGGGTGATGTCAGTGAGTTTTTGGAGCATCTGTTGTCCTCCTAGATGCAATGTTGAGATGACATCACATCTGACCCCAAACCATCCCCAAAGCAAGCAGGGGTGCCAGGACACAGTGAGCCTTCCCTACTCTGCTATCCTATTTCCCACAAGAACCCTCCAGATGCTAGGGTTGCCAATCCCCAGGTGGGGGCAGGGGATCCCCCGGTTTGGAGACCCTCCCCCCGCTTCAGGGTCGTCATAAAGCGGGGGAAGGGGAGGGAAATGTCTGCTGGGAACTCTTTTATTCCCTATGGAGATTTATTCCCATAGAAAATCATGGAGAATTGATCCGCAGGTATCTGGAGCTCTGGGGGGGGCTGTTTTTTGGGGTAAAGGCACCAAATTTTCAGTATAGCATCTAGTGCCTCTCCCCAAAATACCCTCCAAGTTTCAAAAAGATTGGACCAGGGGGTCCAATTCTATGAGCCCCAAAAGAAGGTGCCCCTATCCTTCATGATTTCCTATGGAAGGAAGGAATTGAAAAGGTGTGCCGTCCCTTTAAATGTGATGGCCAGAACTCCCTTTGGAGTTCAACTATGCTTGTCACAGCCTTGATCTTGGCTCCACCCCCAAGTCTCCTGGCTCAACCCCCAAAGTCCCCAGATATTTCTTGAATTGGACTTGGCAACCCTATTTCTGAGAAGCAGCAAGCCACATTATGGCTGGGAAAGCCTGAGTTTTTTTTTTTTAAACCCTCCCCGACTTGTAAAATGCTGACTGCAGCCCTGGCTCCGCCCCCTGTGGGGCTTCTCTTGACCACTCTCCGACAGGCAGGTATTTCAACATGCCAGGTGGGGCTGCCAGTCCCCGGGAGGGTAAGAGAACCTGGGAGAATCAGGAGGAGACAGCAAACCAAGCAAATACCGTGATACAATAATGAAGAAACCATCCAATTCACTTATACAAATTTATCAAAAATGATCATAGCTATCGTGATATCAATTTCTAATAAATTTGAATAAGTGAATTGGATGGTTTCTTCGCTATTGTATCACAGTATTTGTTTGGTTTGCTGCAACCCCCCGGTTTAGAGGCCCTCCCCCCGCTTCAGGGTCGCCAGAAAGCAGGGGGCGAGGAAACTGTCTTCGAGCACTCCATTATTCCCTATGCAGACCCATTCCCACAGGGCATAATTTATTTATTTATTTATTTGTTTATCTGGTATTTATATCCCGCCCTTCCCATCGAGTGGCTCAGGGCGGCTTACAACATATGTAAAACTAACATAAAAATAAGTTACACTATAAAATTAACATTTCATTAAATAATTAAAATCCAACGTTTGTTATAAATGTACATGTCGTTAAAATCAGACAGCGGTCGTAAAGCTACACTCTATTCAAATTCAAATACTGATTCGGTATACCGTCATTCAACATTTCGATGTTCCATATTCGATATTCAGTAGTCGGTATACAGGTATACAAGGATACAAGGCCGGTAAGTTGTGGGCCAGCCGGAAGAGGGTTGTCTTACAGGCCCTGCGGAATTGAGTAAGATCCCGCAGGGCCCTTACCTCCTCCGGCAACTGGTTCCACCAAAATGGAGCCATTACAGAGAAGGCCCGGTCCCTTGTGATCTTCAAGCGGGCCTCCTTTGGCCCGGGGACGACCAAAAGATTTTGAGATCCCGATCGCAGTGCTATCTGGGGAACATGCGGGGAGAGAGGGTCCCTTAGGTAGGCAGGTCCTAGACCATATAGGGCTTTAAAGGTAATAACCAGCACCTTGTACCAAACTCGGTAGGATATTGGCAGCCAGTGCAGAGCCCGAAGTCCCGGCTGACTTCAAAATTGCAAAATTGGGGCTAGGGGAGGGGCTGTTTTTTGAGGTAGAGGTACCACATTTGCAGCACAGTATCCAGTGCCTCTCTCCAAAACACCTTCCAAGTTTCAAAAAGATTGGCCCAGGGGGTCCGATTCTATAAGACCTCAAAGAAAGTGCCTGTATCCTTCATTGTTTCTAAAGGAGGGGAGGAATTTAAAAGGTATGCAGTGGTCCCTTCCAATGAGATGGCCAGAACTCCCTTTGGAGTTCAATGGTGCTTGTCGCAGCCTTGCTCCTGGCTCCACCCCCCCAAGTCTCCAGGCTCCACCCCCAAAGTCCCCAGATATTTCTTGCATGGGACTTGGCACCCCTAATGCCAGGCGCCGAACTTCACCCGCTGAGTTTCTGCCTGCCCTGCTGCAAGGCAGCCAAGCGCGGGAGCTCTGCAAGGAAACGGGAGCAGGGGAAGGTCGGGCCGGGGCTAAGAGACGGCGCATGGAAAGGAGCCCCCACCTGCTCCCCTGCAAGGAAGGAGAGAGGGAAGGAAGGGCGTCCCCGGGAGGGAGGGAGGGAGGGAGGCAGAACTCTCGGAGGAGGTCGGAACTGTTGGGGCGCGGAACCCAGAGGTCGGGGAGCGGTTTCCCGGCGAGGCCGGCGTAGTGTGGCTGCTGCACCCGGAGGCCTTGGGGGAATGGAGCCGGCGGACTGGCAGGCAGGAGGGAAGAAAGGAAGGAGGGAGGAAGGAAGAACATAAGAACATAAGAACATAAGAGAAGCCATGTTAGATCAGGCCAATGGCCCATCCAGTCCAACATTCTGTGTCACACAGCGGCCAAATATATATATATATATATATATATATATATATATATATATATACACACACACACACACACACACACACACACTGTGGCTAATAGCCACTGATGGACCTCTGCTCCATATTTTTATCTAACCCCTTCTTGAAGGTGGCTATGCTTGTGGACGCCACCACCTCCTGTGGCAGTGAATTCCACATGTTAATCACCCTTTGGGTGAAGAAGTACTTCCTTTTATCCGTTTTAACCTGACTGCTCAGCAATTTCATCGAATGCCCACGAGTTCTTGTATTGTGAGAAAGGGAGAAAAGTACTTCTTTCTCTACTTTCTCCATCCCATGCATTATCTTGTAAACTTCTATCATGTCACCCCTCAGTCGACGTTTCTCCAAGCTAAAGAGCCCTAAGCGTTTCAACCTTTCTTCATAGGGAAGGTGTTCCAGCCCTTTAATCATTTTAGTTGCCCTTTTCTGAACTTTCTCCAATGCTATAATATCCTTTTTGAGGTGCGGCGACCAGAACTGCACACAGTACTCCAAATGAGACCGCACCATCGATTTATACAGGGGCATTATGATACTGGCTGATTTGTTTTCAATTCCCTTCCTAATAATTCCCAGCATGGCGTTGGCCTTTTTTATTGCAAACGCACACTGTCTTGACATTTTCAGTGAGTTATCTACCATGACCCCGAGATCTCTCTCTTGGTCAGTCTCTGCCAGTTCACACCCCATCAACTTGTATTTGTAGCTGGGATTCTTGGCCCCAATGTGCATTACTTTGCACTTGGCCACATTGAACCGCATCTGCCACGTTGACGCCCACTCACCCAGCCTCAACAAGTCCCTTTGGAGTTCCTCACAATCCTCTCTGGTTCTCACCACCCTGAACAATTTAGTGTCATCCACAAACTTGGCCACTTCACTGCTCACTCCCAACTCTAAATCATTTATGAACAAGTTAAAGAGCATGGGACCCAGTACCGAGCCCTGCGGCACCCCACTGCTTACCGTCCTCCACTGCGAAGACTGCCCATTTATACTCACTCTCTGCTTCCTATTACTCAGCCAGTTTTTGATCCACAAGAGGACCTGTCCTTTTAAGAAGGAAGGAGGGAGGGAGGGAGAAAGTCGCCCGGAGGGAGGGAGGCCGGTGCCGCCGGGCCAGAGCTCTTGGAGGAGGCCGGAACTCTTGGGGCGGAACCCAGGGGCCGGGGAGGGTTTCCGGCGAGGCCGGCGCGCTGTGGCTGCTGCACCCGGAAGCCCTAGGGGAACGGAGCCGGCGGACTGGCAGGAAGCAGGAAGGAAGGAAGAAGGAAAGAGGGAGGGAGAGAGGAAGTCCCCGGAGGGAGGGAGGGAGGGAGGCGGGCGCGCTGTGGCTGCTGCATCCGGAGGCCCTGGGGGAACGGAGCCGGCGGACTGGTGAGTCTTGCAGCCCCCTCCTGCTGCTCTTGCACGCCGGCTCTGGCTCCCCGAAGGCAGCCCCGCTCGCTCAATGCACGGAGCCCAGCGAAGGGAGGCGGGAGGGCTTGGCAAGCAGAGAGGGCTCCGGGAGCCTGCAGGGAAGGACCCGCCTCTCCTTCCTGGGAGGGGTTTCAAGAGAGGCTGCGGGGCCCCTGACAGCAATGGGGGTCCTGTGCATTGAGGGGAGGGGCTTGTGAGTATCCTGCAATGTGCAGGGATTTGGGCTAGATGACCCTGGAGATCCCTTCCAGCTCTAGGATTCTGTGCTTTAACTGGGCTCTCCTTCCTGGGAGGTGTTTCAACAGAGCCTGGATGGCCCTCTGAAAGCAATGAGGGTCATGTGCATTGTGGGGGAGGGGCTTGTGAGTTCCCTGCATTGTGCAGCGGTTGGACTAGATGACCCTGAAGGTCCCTTCCAGCTCTAGGATTCTATGCTTTAACTGGGCTCTCCTTCCTGGGAGGGGCTTCAAGAGAGGCTGCGGGGCCCCCTGACAGCAAGGAGGGTCCTGTGCATTGAGGGGAGGGGCTTGTGAGTTCCCTGCATTGTGCAGGGGTTGGACTAGATGACCCTAGGATTCTCTGCTTTCAGGGGCTTGGGTGATATTACAATGACTATTTTCATTTGTGTGTGGGGTCATCCTCCTTACTTCATTGTTTGTACTTGCAAGCAGCTTTAGGGCTTCTGCCCCCCTTTTTTTGCGGCAGTATCTGTGGGTACTGAAAACCAGCACCTGTTGGTGGGAGTTCTGCCAAGTCCTGAGAGAGGAATTGGTGGAAAGTATTGAAGTTTTCTATTTCAATAAAGGCACTTCAAACAAGAAGAAGCACTGGTTTTAGGGGCTCCTTTTAGGCATCAAGCACAATTTTGTGTAGTTTGGTGACAGGAAATGCCAGTTATAGAGGGTCACGTTCGAGCTGAGCACACTTCTTCAGATTCATTGAAATGGAGGCTAGCAGTCTGTATCTATAGGAAGAGGGTGAGCAGCGGATTAGCACACAACTCAGTGAAAATGTGTATGAGATGTGAGGACCCAACAGGGATAACAAGTTGAGTTTATATGGTCCCCATATGTTACAGGATGTCTGCCTTGTCACGGGTAAAGGGAGCGGAGTTCAGAGCCTTTCTCACCCGGACGATTGTAGAGACTGCATTTGTTTTTATCTAATTCTGGGGGGAAAGATGGGGAAGCAAATAAATATATAGAAATTGGAGACGGATGTGCAAATGTACCCTTTTTCATAGTGGAATGCTGAGGGTCATTAACTGTTGTCATGGTCTTCAGCCCTGCAAGTGCCCTGAGAGTTTCCTTCTAGTTGAGAGGAGAGCCCTGAGGAGCTGGTTTTCAGCCTCCCCCAAAGATCTCCTCTTTGCTGGAGACCTGACCAGGATCTGACCAAGTGAGCCCCACAGATCAAAGGGGGGACCCCTCCTTGGTGCTTGGAAGAGGTGCTCTTCCTAGTACTTCACATCTATTGAAAGGATAGAAAAAAGGATGAAGGGGTCACTAGTCCCCCTGGCCCTTTTGGGGCCCCAGTTTGCCTTAAAAATTAGCCCCATCAGACAGACTGACCCAGAGTAATGAGAGGCTAAGCTTGTAACATCCTTCAAGAGCCAAGCAGAGACAGTGGACTTTCCCAAAGAACCAAGGAGGCATATCTAAAATAGTCTGGTACATTACATTACATAGCAAAACAAAATAGGAGTCAAGTGGTACCTTTAAGACCAACTTAGTTTTATTCAGAACATTAAGCTTTCATGTGGTCTCTAAGCACACTTCATCAGACGAAGAATCCGGTACAGGGAACAAAGCCACACATAGCTGGTAGTCAGTGGCTCAGAATAGAAACTGGTACAAATTTAAGATCCAATCGCAGTATAGTAAAATTGTCTGGTAGGGAGTGGTTTAGAAGGCAAATTTAAGATTCAATGACAGAATAGTAAAATTAATCCAATCTATAGCTGCATAAGACTGTTTTATTATTTCTGTAGCTGTTTATCTGTTTGTTTATAATCTGATATATGCCAATAAAGGCTTTTAGTTGATAGTAAAATTAACAAATGGAGCAAACCTTTGATCTGAGAAGTATGAGCATACAAAAGCAATAAAACAGTATGTCAAAATGTGAGAATGTCAATGAACATAAGAACATAAGAGAAGCCATGTTAGATCAGGCCAATGGCCCATCCAGTCCAACATTCTGTGTCACACAGCGGCCAACTATATATATATATATACACACACACACACACACACTGTGGCTAGTAGCCACTGATGGACCTCTGCTCCATATTTTTATCTAACCCCCTCTTGAAGGTGGCCATGCTTGTGGCCGCCACCACCTCCTGTGGCAGTGAATTCCACATGTTAATCACCCTTTGGGTGAAGAAGGACTTCCTTTTATCCGTTTTAACCTGTCTGCTCAGCAATTTCATCAAATGCCCACGAGTTCTTGTATTGTGAGAAAGGGAGAAAAGTACTTCTTTCTCTACTTTCTCCATCCCATGCATTATCTTGTAAACCTCTATCATGTCACCCCTCAGTCGACGTTTCTCCAAGCTAAAGAGCCCCAAGCATTTCAACCTTTCTTCATAGGGAAGGTGTTCCAGCCCTTTAATCCTTCTAGTTGCCCTTTTCTGAACTTTCTCCAATGCTATAATATACTTTTTGAGGTGCGACTATATGGTATTAAGCCTGGCTCAAAAGGAAGGTATTTATATCTCAGACTATACAATATAGTCATTAACAGACATTCTCACATTTTGACATATTACTGTTTTATTGCTTTTGCATGCTCATACTTCTCAGATCAAAGGTTTGCTCCATCTGTTAATATTACTATTCTGTCATTGAATCTTAAATTAGCATTCTAAACCACTCCCTACCAGACAATTTTACTATACTGTGATTGGATCTTAAATTTGTACCAGTTTGCATTCTGAGCCACTGACTACCAGCTGTGTGTGGCTTTGCTCCCTGTACCGGATTCCTCATCTGATGAAGTGTGCTTAGAGAGCACCCGAAAGCTTACGTTCTGAATACAACTAAGTTGGTCTTAAAGATGCCCCTTGACTCCTATTTTGTTCTACTACTTCAGACCAACATGGCTGACTACTTGGATCTAATTACATAGCAAAACGAAACAAAACCTGATCTACAAACCACAAGAAGCACTTTTCTTCTGATCCACCGGGGCGGTTCTCATTTGCTTTCCTTGTGACATGTAATTCTCTCTGTCTCTCCTTCCCCCTCCCCAGAAAGAAGCCTCTCTTCATAGTCAAGTCACTAAAGGGACATTGACACAGTCAGAGGTGGCCCAAGAGAAGAGGAAGGAGATGGAAGAGCAGGACCCAGAAGGACCTGGAGTTTCGAAGATGGCAAGCAAAGGCCCCCGTCCAACCCTAGCTGGGAGCAACGTTGAATTCTGGGAAAGCCCTGTGCCAGAGAACCTGCCTAAGGACACCGTGACCTCAGACACACATTTCCAACGCTTCACGCAGTTCCGCTACCATGAGGCTGATGGGCCCCGAGAGGTTTGCAACCAGCTCCATCGGCTTTGCAACCACTGGCTGAAGCCAGAGAGGCTCACCAAGAAGCAGGTCTTGGACGTGGTGGTTCTGGAGCGGTTCTTGGCCCTCCTGCCCCAGGAAATGCAGTGCTGGGTCAGAGGATGTGGGCCGGAGGCCAGTTCCCAGGCGGTGGCCTTGGCCGAAGGTTTCCTCCTGAGTCAGGCAGAGGAGAAGAGGCAGCCAGAGCAGCAGGTGAGGGGGTTTCCTCCAGCTACATCCAATTCCATATCTGACCTTATCTAAGGTTTCCCTGAGGGAAATTTGTCCAAGTGTTCATCCTCCAAATGGGAGATTTAAATCCCTCCTTCAGCAGCCTCTTCTAGTAGATAATTTCTGCTCCCTCCAGATAACTGACCAGGTCTGCTGATGGAAGGGTGCAGAGTCTGGGAGTGGGGCAGGGTCCAGTGCCGGGTCTCTTCCATCCTATCTCTTATCCCTTTCAGATGTGGGGACCATCGGTGAAGGCAGAAGCTGCATTCTCTGGGGCTGACGGAGCTTCCTTGGAGGAAGGGCAGAGGGCGCAGGCCCAGGAGGGTGCCCAAGATGCCCTCTCCTCTGGTAAGGACTCTTTGTGCCTGGAGGCGATTGGGGCACCCCGTGAATGTGATTAAGGCATTAAGGCAAGGAAAAGAATGAAATAGGTCTCCACAGAACACACAGCACTCAATATCCACTAACCCTCATTCTTCTCCAACGGGATCAGACCGATTCAGCCTTCTGGGGCAGCAGAGCGCTGGAAACCAGTTCCTAGAGGCCAGTAATCAAGGGGGAAATGTGGCTTCTGTGCCTGTTCTTATAGGGGCATCTGAGGGGCCACTGTGGGAAACAGGATTGTGCAATTGGGATGACAGGGTGTGGCCGGAAGCCCAGGAGATTTGGGGAGGCCTTGTTGTGAAGCTTCGCACGGAGAGTAGCCTAGATCAGGGGTGTCAAACTCCTTCGTTAGGAGGGCTGGAGCTGACAGAAATGGGACTTTGTGAGGGCAGGCCGTGTCTGTCATAAAATATATTGCCAGGTAGTGGAGATATAAACTTTATAACAGACGCAACCAAACACAGTTAAAGATATTATTTTTAAACTTAAAATACAAACTTGCTTAAAACTCTTCCAGTATTTTGTTTGTTGGAAAGGTGGGGGAACAGTGAAATTTGGCAGTGAAATTTTTTAAAATAAAACATCAAGAAAAGGCACAAAGGGTATGACTCTGTGGAAACAATGAAATGGCATTGTAAGCTTCTCCCCCACCCCCAAGTCTACTCAGGTTGGCAATGGCTTTCCAGTAAAATATCCCTGTTTGGCTGTGGGTTCCCACATTAGAGTACTCACTAAATTAGAGCCATTCAACAGATAAGCTGGTTGAAAGCATCAACATTTTGTTTGCAGGGACACATGAGTTTGAGCTGCCTATAGGAACTCTGAAAATGTAACCCTCTCCACTCCATTTAAAACCATTGCAGAGCAAAGAGAAAGCTACAAGGAAAACATGGAACGGACCTTAAAATCCACACCATGTTTTCCTTGCAGCAGCCAGCAAAGAAAGGCAAGAAGAGCTGGGAACTGAGACTCAACCTGGGAGCTTCAAAGGGGGATTCAAAGAGCTTTTGAAGCTCCCAACTGAAGGAGACTCTGCCTCAGAGCTTCAAAGAGCCTGAGAACTGAAAGGGAGGAAGTCTTCGAGGTTCAAAGGGTAAAGCCAAGAGGGGGCAGAAAAGAGCTCTGTGGGCCTGATCAAAACCCTGGGCGGTTCGCTTCTGTCACATGGGCCAAGTGTTTGACACCCCTGCCCTAGATTCTCCAGATTGTCCGGAAATGCTCCAGTGACATCTGGGATTTGGGCTGAATGTGATGGTGACATTTCATGCAACGTCATTTCCACCCCTGTCTATATCCACCCCCAGCCCAGACTCAAGGGTTGAGCTGGCAGAAGAATGGGATTCCTGGGTTTGGGCTCTGATCCAGCAGGGATGCTGTAACTTTAGGAACTCCAGAGTTCCCAGGGCACGTTTGAAGTCTGAAATATGTCAGCAGAGATTTTCACCCTGAGGCTCATGGGTACTTCTCTTCTGCCTCTCCCAGGATTTAGTAAAAAGTGTAAAAGAATTTGTTGAGTGTACACAGGGCTTGTCTCAGACGCCTGGGAAGGGGGTGCGTGAAGAAGGGACTGACAAAGCAAATGGAATAAGAAGTCAAACCCCTCCCTTCTTACTTTCTGTTATGAACAGGCAGTGGAGAGACGCTGTTGAGCCGCTGTCTTGCTGGAGGTGTGGAAACGGCTGCTTTACCTCCAGTCCAGGTAGGGGAGATGAGCGGGAGACAGCCTGGGTCCCCCTTCTTTCTCGGGGAAGGGTTGCTTTGTCAGTTGTATGCAAAAGTCAAACAGTTTCTAGCACATGCTGGGAAAGTGAAAGTCACTGAACTGCCACGTAGATCATCTAAGTGACAGAAGGTGGCTGGTTGCCAGATTGCATCAGCCTGAGCAATGTCAGCATGACTCAGCAGGAAGCTGATTGGTTACCTGGCTGGACCTGATGTATAAATGTACAAAGACACTTTACTGTGTGTGGGATATGTGTGGTGGAGGTGCAGCGGAGCACTCTGTCGGATTGGAGAGTGGAGGTGTAAATAAATTGTTCTATATCTGTCAACCTTATTCCTGTCTCTTCTTCAAAGTCTCTCACTCCTTTTTCGCCATATCTCTCGGCTTGACTTCGTGAACGAAGATTTAAGAAAGGTACAGTAGTCCACGTCTTCTGCAGGCTCGCTGGTGGCTGACAAGACCAATGCGGGACAGGCAGGTCCGGCCACAATGGCTGCAGGGAAAAGTCTGATTTGGTGTTGGTGCTGTAGCAGTGCGATTCTTCCTCAATCTCCTTTTGTCCTCAAGACCAGCTATGCGTGCATTCTCAAAGGAAGAGACAGCCTGGTGGATGGTGTGCCTCCATGCTTTTTGCGATCTGAGGCTAGGTCATACCACTGGTGATGGTTGATGCGACAAGTGCCAAAGGATTTCTTCAAGGAGTCCTTGTACCTCTTCTTTGGTGCCCCTCTATTTCGATGTCTGGTGGAAAGTTCGCCATACAGAGCAATCTTGGGAAGATGGTGGTTTTCCATCCTAGAAATATGCCCTGCCCAGCGCAGCTGCGTCTTCAACAGCAGTGCCTCGATGCTCGTAACCTCCGCCCTCTTGAGGACTTCAGTGTTGGTCACAAAGTCACTCCAGTGGATGTTAAGGATGGTGCGAAGGCAGCACTGATGAAAGCGCTCAAGGAGTCGCAGCTGATGACGGTATAAAACCCACGATTCGGAGCCGTAGATGAGGGTTGTCATCACAACCGCTTTGTAAACATTGATCTTTGTGCCTTTTTTCAGATGCTTGTTGCTCCACACTCTTTTGTACAGTCGGCCAAATGCACGGTTTGCCTTTGCCAGCCTGTTGTCAATCTCCTTGTCGATCTTGGCATCTGAGGAGATGATGCACCCCAGGTAGCTGAACTGCTGGACTGTCTTCAGAATTGATTCACCCACAGTGATGCAGGGAGGGTGATAATCTTCCTGGGGTGCAGGCTGGTGGAGAACTTCTGTCTTCTTCAGACTAACTTCTAGGCCGAATAGCTTGGCAGCCTCTGCAAAGCAGGACGTCATATGCTGCAGAGCTGATACCGAGTGGGAGACGAGTGCAGCATCATCAGCAAACAGTAGCTCTCGGATAGGTTTTTCCATTGTCTTGGAGTGGGCCTTTAGTCGCCTCAGGTTGGGCTGCCATCGGTACGATAGCGGATGTAGACACCATCGTCATCATCTAGATCTACTGCGGCTCTTTGAAGCACCATGCTAAAGAAGATCGTAAAGAGAGTTGGTGCGAGAACGCAGCCTTGCTTTACACCTGTGCCTGTTGGGAAGGTCTCCGAGAGATCGTTGCAGTGTCTGACTTGGCCTCGCTGAACTTCATGTAGCTGGATAATCATACTGAGGAACCTTGGGGGACATCCTAAACGTTCCAAGATTTGCCACAGGCCTTTCCTGCTAACGGTGTCGAAAGCTTTGGTAAGGTCGACAAAAGTCACATATAGACCCTTGTTCTGTTCCCTGCATTTCTCTTGGAGCTGCCTGAGAACAAATACCATATCGGTGGTGCTCCTGTTAGCTCTGAAGCCACACTGGCTCTCGGGGAGGAGTTCTTCTGCAATGGTGGGCACCAGTCTATTCAGGAGTATTCTGGCAAGGATTTTGCCTGCGACGGAAAGCAGGGTTATCCCCCGGTAGTTGGAGCAGTCTGACTTTTCCCCTTTGTTCTTGTGTAGAGTGATGATGATTGCATCGCGAAAGTCCTGTGGTAGTTTGCCTTGTTCCCAGCAGGTGACAAGTACTTTATGAAGTGTGCTATGTAGCACTGTGCCCCCATGCTTCCAGATCTCTGGTGGAATTCCATCAACTCCCGCTACCTTGCCACTTTTCAGTTGCTTGATGGCATTAACAGTCTCTTCTAGGGTGGGGATCTCGTCCAACTCTGTTTTCACTGGTTGAAGTGGAGTGAGGTGGATTGCTGAATCTTGAACTACGCGGTTGGCACTGACGAGAACCTGAAAATACTCTGACCAGTTCAGTATGGATGCCTTGTCTGTTAGGAGCACTTGGCCATCTGCACTACGCAAGGGACTCTGAGCCTGATATGATGGACCATATACGGCCTTCAGGGCTTCGTAGAACCCTCTTAAATCACCAGTGTCTGCACACAGCTGGGTTCTCTCTGCAGTCTTGGTCCACCACTCATTCTGAATGTCTTGAAGCTTGCGCTGGAGGTTGCTACATGCAGCGCGAAAGGTTGCTTTTTTCCCAGGACGGGAGGGCTGAGCAAGATGTACTTGGTAGGCAGATCTCTTTTTCGCCAGTAATTCTTGGATCTCTTGATTGTTCTCGTCAAGCTAGTCCTTGTTCTTCCTTGTGGAGAACCCAAGGACTTCTTCAGAGATCGACAGGATGGTAGTTTTTAGGTGTTCCCAGAGTGCTTCTGGAGAAGGGTCTGTGGGGCAATTGGGGTCCTCAGTTCTAGTCTGGAGTTTTGCCTGGAAGGCAGCTTTAACTTCAGCTGACTGAAGGCTGCCAACCTGAAACTTCCTCCGAGGGATGCCTTCTCTCCTGGGTGTGGGTTTAAAGTGAAGACGGAGATTGCAGCGTACTAGACGATGATCTGTATGACATTCTGCACTGGGCATTACTCGGGTGTGTAAGACATCTCGAAGGTCTCTGTGGCGCACCAGAATGTAGTCGATAAGGTGCCAGTGCTTGGACCGTGGGTGCATCCAGGTTGTCTTCAGACTATTCTTCTGCTGGAAGATAGTGTTGGTGATGGAGAGCTGGTGCTCCGTGCAGAATTCTAGCAGGAGGCGCCCGTTATCATTGCAGTTGCCAATGCCGTGTTTGCCAAGTACTCCTTTCCAGGCTTCCGAGTCTTTACCTACTCTGGCATTGAAGTCCCCAAGGATGATCACCTTGTCCTCTGTAGGGGTCTTATGTACGAGGTTGCATAGATCAGCATAGAACTTGTTCTTTTCAGCAGGATCTGCTTGAAGGGTTGGGGCATACACACTAAAGAGTGTTGCATGCTGCTTGTTTTGAAGTGGGAGGCGCGTGGATCTGAGTGACCTGTTGGCAAATTTTCGAGTTTGGAGGCAATGGAGTTCCTGACCATGAAGCCGACGCCAGAAAGGTGGCTCTCAGCCTTTGGCTTACCCGACCAGTAGAGGGTATAGCCAGCACCGTGTTCTTGAAGACTACCTTCCTCAGGAAAACGGACCTCACTGAGGGCTGCTATATCGATATTCCACCTAAGAAGTTCGTGGGCAACTAGAGCAAAGCGTCGTTCAGGCGACCACTGTCTACTGTGTCAAGCAAGGTTCTGATGTTCCAGCACGCAAGCTTTAGTCTTTGCACACTTTGTGAGGCAGGTGCATGCCTTTTCCTTATTGTTATTTTTTGACCGCAAGTAAGGATGCCCGTTGACCGCAGCTTGCCAACTGGGGGGAGATGGAGACGAGCTTTGTTTAGGCCACCTTTTTAAGGCCCCTCTCCATGCGGAGCAAGCAGTGCTGTCCCTAGATAAGGCTGCTTGGTCGTTCAGGGTGCTGCCGAAAAATGCTTTTGTCTCCGGGTCAGCATCAGGCGACCAATACCCTGAACCGCCTACATGCAGGATCGGAACTGTGGCTTCCAGTGGCATCTTCCACCTGCCGTTTTGCCCCTTGCCCATCGCTGCAGGACTTGGTGCGTTGTGGGTTGTGGGTGTGGACATGCCCTTCAGGCCTGCGCAGAGGAATTTTTAGGTGAAGCGCAGTGTGCGCGGTACTGGCTCCACCCTTTCACCTTGGGGTCATCTGCCATGGCCCAGTAAGCCGGGACGCCGGCAGCGAGTCCTCCAGATGGTAGGTGTTACATTAACGAGCTCTGTCTGCCCGGGTTTGATGTTAGAGTTACCTTCTCTTGGCTGGTGAGGTTAGTGAACCCGGCCTGCCCATCCGGTTATACCGCTGGACATTCGGTTGCACCATGACATGACAAACTGTGAAAAATGGGGTGGACCAGCGAGAAGGTGTTGCCACGGATGCAGTAATGTAGGAGAGGCCATTGCAGTGCCCATCTGCTAGGCATTACCAGACAGTGACCACGCGACGTTCACTACACCGGGAAAGGAGAGGTGATGTATTGCGCCTACACTTTCCCTGAGGGGGCAGGATACCCCCCCCCCCTTTTTGCCATATAATTATTTATACAAGCCCTCAAATGCTCCTTTTATTTCCTCTAAGTTTTGTGTTACCTTTTTATTTACCCTAATACTTCTCACTCTTTGCCTTTGTTTCTTATTTTTTAGAAAATTTGCCAGTCTCTTAGCTGTTGAGAGTATTTCTCTGATATTCGTTTTTTACCATGAGCTGTTTCCTCCATAACGCCATAGAATCCAGATCGTCTAGCTTTTTCTGTAAGTCCCTGATTACCTTGTGTCTGATGGGACAAAACTTCTGTGCTTCATCTTTTTGCAGTTTACCTAATTCTTGAAGTCTCTTCTCTGTCTACGTACCATTTTTTATCTCCTTCTCTTTCATGATACATTGTCCTCTGATCACTGCTTTAGCTGCGTCCCATAAGACATTTATTCCCACTGTACCCCTATTCTCTTGAAAGTATAACTTCGTTTGTTCCATAATGTGTCTTTTATCCTTATCCTTAAGCATAACCATATTATTGTATCTCCATGTTCTTTTGGTTTGCTTGTGTGTTATTTTAAGTTCTACACTTATCGGGGCATGATCTGATATCCATATTGGGTGGGTAGTGACATTTTTAATTTCCCAGTTGCATGTTCTATTAATTAATACATAGCCTAGACATGAAGTCATTTTGTATCTCCCTGAGAAGTATGTCGGCTCAGGCACCAAATTAAGGGCTTTATATACTTCAATTAAGTTCCATTGTCTCCAATTTATTTTTTTATCTTTATTAACATCCTTATTAAAGTCTCCTGTTAATATCACCTCTTCTTCGATAAATCTGCTAGCTTTTTTTAGAACTTTTAATAAATAAGTCTTCTGTCCTGTATTTGGGGCATATATATTTATCAATGTTGTTATCCTGTTTTCAACCAAACACTTAACTATGACAAATCTTATGTTTAAGAGATGTGAGGACCCAACAGGGATAACAAGCTTAGTTTATATGGTCCCCGTATGGTACAGGATGAGACGGTACAGGATGTCTGGCTTGGCACAGGTAAAGGGAGCGGAGATCAGAGCCTTTCTCACCCGGACCATTGTAGAGATTGCATTTGATTGGATCTAATTCGGGGGGAAACACGGGGAAGCAAATAAATATATGGAAATTGGAGACGGATGTGCAAATGTACCCTTTTTGATTGTGGAATGCTGAGGGTCATTAACTGTTGTCATGCTCTTCAGCCCTGCAAGTGCACTCAGCACTGAGAGTTCTTTCTAGTTGAGAGGAGAGTCCTGAGGAGCTGGTTTTCAGCCTCCCCCAAAGATCTCCTCTTTGCTGGAGAGGCTAAGCTCGTAACATCCTTCAAGAGCAAAGCAGAGTCAATTCACTTTCCCAAAGAACCAAGGAGGCATATCTAACATAGTTTGGTACGTTACATTCATTGCATTACATAGCAAAATGAAACTAAAACTGATCTACAAACCACAAGAAGCACTTTTCTTCTGCTCCACTGGGGCAATTCTCATTTGCTTTCCTTGTGACATGTAATTCTCTCTGTCTCTCTTTCCCCCACTGCAGAAAGAAGCCTCTCTTTATAGTCAAGTCACTAAAGGGACATTGACACAGTCGGAGGTGGCCCAAGAGAAGGGGAAGGGGATGGAAGAGCAGGACCCAGAAGGACGTGGAGCCGGAAAGATGGCAAGCAGAGGCCCCCGTCCCACCCTAGCTGGAAGCAGCGCTGAATTCTGGGAAAGCCCTGTGCCAGAGGTTCTGCCTAAGGACACCGTGACCTCAGACGCACATTTCCAACACTTCCGGCAGTTCCGCTACCATGAGACTGATGGGCCCCGAGAGGTTTGCAGCCAGCTCCATCGCCTTTGCAACCACTGGCTGGAGCCAGAGAACCGCACCAAGAAGCAGGTCCTGGACGTGGTGGTTCTGGAGCGGTTCTTGGCCCTCCTGCCCCAGGAAATGCAGTGCTGGGTCAGAGGATGTGGGCCGGAGGCCAGTTACCAGGCGGTGGCCTTGGCCGAAGGTTTCCTCCTGAGTCAGGCAGAGGAGAAGAGGCAGCCAGAGCAGCAGGTTAGGGGGTTTCTTCCAGCTACGTTCCATTCAATATCTGAGCTTCTCCTAAACTTTTCCTGAGAGATATTTGTCCAAGTGTTAATCCTCCAAATGGGAGATTTCTCTGCCTCCTTTAGAAGCTTCTTCTAGAGAATTTCTACTCCCTCCAGATAACTGAGCAGGTCTGCTGATGGAAGGGTGCAGAGTCTGGGAGTGGGGCAGTATCCAGTGCATGGTCTCTTTTCCATCCCGTCTCTTACCCCTTTCCCTCACTGCCGTTTCAGATGTGGGGACCATCGGTGAAGGCAGAAGCTGCATTCTCTGGGGCAGACGGAGCTTCCTTGGAGCAAGGGCAGAGGGCTCAGGCCCAGGAGGGTGCCCAAGATGCCCTCTCCTCTGGTAAGGACTCTTTGTGCCTGGAGGCGATTGGGGCACCCCGTGAATGTGATGGGGAGAGCATTAAGGTCAGGAAAAGAATTAAATAGGTCTCCACAGAACACACAGCACTCAATATCCACTAACCCTCATTCTTCTCCAAGGGGATCGTAGAGGGCAAGTCCTCTCACTCATTATTCATCTTCCACCTTCCTTCCATCAGAGGAGGTCAAGGTGGCTCCAAAAAGAAAGGCAGACAAACTGGGGCAGAGCTATTCAGCTTGGTGACTACAGGGAGCTTCAGCCTTCTGGGGCAGCAGAGCGCTGGAGACCAGTTCCTAGAGGCCAATAATCAAGGGGGAAATGTGACTTCTGTGCCTGTGCTTATAGGGGCATCTGAGGGGCCACTGTGGGAAACAGGATTGTGCAATTGGGATGACAGGGTGTGGCCGGAACCCCAGGAGATTTGGGGAGGCCTTAGTGTGAAGCTTGGCACTGAGAGTACCCTAGATCAGGGGTGTCAAACTCCTTCGTTAGGAGGGCTGGAGCTGAAACAAATGGGACTTTGTGGGGCCAGGCCGTGTATCTCATAAAATATATTGCCAGGTAGTGGAGATCAATGTTCCCTCTATGCTGTGGGGGCTTGTGAGGAAAAATTCTACTTTGTGAGCTACTGGTATTAAAGTTATGAGGTACTGCATGAATTAGCTTTTTCTGTGGCCATTTTTCCTGAGCTAAGACAAAAATGTGTGAGCTGGAGGCTAAAAAGCTGTGAGATAGCTCACACTAACTCAGCTTAGGGGGAACATTGGTGGAGATATAAACTTTTTAACGGACACAGACAAACACAGTTAAAAGATATTTTTAAACTTAATACAAACATGCTTGAAACTTTTCCAATTTTTTTAAAGTTTGAAAGGTTGAGGATCAGTGGAATTTGGCAGTGCAATTTTGAAATAAAAAAAGCACAAAGGGTCTCACTCTGTGGAAACAGTGAAATGGCATTGTAAGCTTCTCCCCCACCCCCAAATCTACTCAGGTTGGCAATGGCTTTCCAGTACAATATCCCCCTTTGGCTGTGGGTTCCCACATTAGAGTACTCACTAGATTGGGGCCATTCAACAGATAAGCTGGCTGAAAGCATCAACCTTTTGTTTGCAAGGACATAACTCCAAGAAGCGGGAGTTTGAGCTGCCTATAGGAACTCTGAAAATGTAACCCTCTCCAATCTATTTGAAACCATTGTAGAGCAAAGACAAAGCTGCAAGGAAAACATGGAACGGACCTTAAAATCCACCCCACGTTCTCCTTGCAGCAGCAGCAGCAAAGAAAGGCAGGAAGAGCCGGGAACTGAGACTCAGCCTGGGAGCTTCAAGGGGGGCTTCAAAGAGCTTTTGAAGCTACCAGCTGAAGGAGACTCTGCCTCAGAGCTTCAAAGAGCCTGAAAACTGAAAGGGAGGTAGTCTTCGAGGTTCAAAGGGTAAGGACAAGACGGGGTAGAAAAGAGCTCCGTGGGCCTGATCAAAGCCCTGGGTGGGCTGCTTCTGGCACGCGGGCCGAGTGTTTGATACCCCTTCCCTGGATTCTCCAGTAATGCTCCAGTGACATCTGGGATTTGGGCTGAATGCGATGGTGACCTTTCATGCAACGTCATTTCCACCCCTGTCTATATCCACCCCCAGCCCAGACTCAAGGGCCCAGCCAGCAGAAGAATGGGATTCCTGAGTTTGTGCTCTGATCCAGCAGGGATGCTGTAACTTTAGGAACTCCAGAGTTCCCAGGGCACGTTTGAAGTCTGAAATATGTTGGCAGAGATTTTCACCCCGAGGCTCATGGGTATTTCTCTTCTGCTTCTCCCAGGATTTAGTAAAAAGTGTGAAAGAATGTGTTGAGTGTACACAGGGCGTCCTCTCGGACGCCTGGGATGGGGGTGCGTGAAGCAGGGAGTGACAAAGCAAATGGAATAAGAAGTTAAACACCCTTCTTCCTTTCTGTTATGAACAGGCAGTAGGGAGATGCTGTTGAGCCGCTGTCTTGCTGGAGGTGTGGAAACGGCTGCTTTACCTCCAGTCCAGGTAGGGGAGATGAGCAGGAGACAGCCTGGGTCCCCCTTCTTTCTCGGGGAGGAGGGCTTTTGCTCCCACAGTTTCTACTACGGTCCAGATGAGAGAAGATCAAAATGCAGCTCCCTTTCCCCATGCCAAGCCGTATATCCTGTTCCGCCCCAGACTTCTCCCTTCCAGTGTGCAATGTCTGTCCGGCATGGAACAGGCTTCCTTGGGAGGTGGTGGGCTCTCCTTCCTTGAAGGTTTATTTATTTTATTTTGTTATTTTGCGGATTTCTAGTGCGCCCTTTCCCAAGTCGGATTCAGGGCTGATTACAATATAATAAAATAATTAAATCCCACAATAAATTAAACAGTTAGTTAAAACCATTAAAAAGAAAGAAAACAAGAAAGATGGCTAGATGGCCGTCTGACAGCAAGGCAGATCTTGTGAATGTAGGGGGAGGGGTTTGTGAGTTTCCTGCATTGTGCAGGGGGTTGGACTAGAGGACCCTGGAGGTCTCTTCCAACTCTAGGATCTTGTGATCGCTGACGAGGGAATCTGCTTTTTCTTTCAGTGCCCCGTTTCCTTTGAGGAGGTTTCTGTCTGCTTCACCCCAGGAGAGTGGGCCCTGCTGGATCCGGGCCAGCGGACTCTCTACAGGGAAGTCATGCAGGAGAACTATGGAAGCGTCATCTCTCTGGGTAAGGAGCTTTCACAGGGGCCAAAGGTGTGAGTTGGTACACCTGCAATGATGCAGGAATCAAACTGTTGAACAGCAATACATCATGTTGAGGCCTTTCCAGCTTTGGTGAGGGGCGACTGAGACCAGTGTTGTGGCCGTCACCGAAGCCTGAGAAGGTGTCCCGGATAACAATGTTTGGTAAAACCGTTTTGGAGAAACCATATAATCTTTTTGTACATTACAACAGCACAAGAAAGGTCCATTCTCACATTACAATATTACGAGAGAGGCAAGCCCGTAGCTAAGGGGGGCCCCAGGGAGGCACGGCCCCTCTACCCAACTCCTCCTCAACATGTATGGCCCCTTTTTTCCCCGTCGCTCTTACGGCCCCTGATCTCTGCGCTGCTGTTCTTGCTGCCCTCGCCTGATCTCCGCACTGCTTGTCTGGCTGCCTCCGTCTGATCTCCCTGCCACTGCTCTTGCGGCCCCTGCCCAAACTCACCGCCGCTTTTCTGGTGGCCCCCACTCTCATCACCACTCTTGTGGCCCCCACCTGAATTCCCACTGCTGCTCTGTGGGCCCCCCCCCCCCAAATTTTTTTCTTCTGGTCCCCTCCACCAGAACTTTTCTGGCTACGGGCCTGGAGAGAGATCCAGTGAGCCTCTCAGATTTAGATGAGATATAGGCTCATTTTGTCAATGAACTTCTTCCTCAAGAGTAGTCCTTATTTCTTTCAGGGTTGTCAGCCTCTTGTAACAATTGAATGTAAATGCTCTTCTGCAACATCTTTTTCTTCAAGTTCTCTCATCCTGGGATAAACCATGGCGATAACAACAGGACACACCACAAAGCTGAGTGGAAATAGATAATTTTTAAATTTTAAGATATTGTTAATTCTTGTTAAAAACTTGCAACTCAATCCCACTTAAGTGTATATATATATTTATTAGGAGCTTAAGCCAGTCCTGAACCACTTCTTTAAGCAGATGCAAAAGCCTTCTGAAGCTTGCTGGCAAATTGCTGTCTACAATAATTTTATTAGGAGCAAGCCCTTCCTTTTGATGGCAGAAAGCAAGCTCCAAAAGGATTGAATGGCAAGTTTCTGGGTGCACATTGGACCTTTCTTGTAATATTGTAATGTGAGAATGGACCTTAATTGTGTTGTAATGTACAAAAAAATCATATGGTTTTTCTAAAAAGGTTTTATGAAACATTGTTAGCCAGTACATCACAGGGTTTGTTTCTCTTGTTGTGTGTAATGTGAAGTGTGATCCCGTTTTGTTGGTGTTACTGAGAAGGTGTCCCGGCTGGAGGCAAAGGTGGAGATGAAAGAGAACCTGAGAAAGAATCTGGAAGGGGCCAGATCCTCATTTCTCTGCTGCTTACATTTACAACACCCCCTCCCGTCTGGATGGGAATACAAACATCCCCTTTGACTGTGACCTGAAAAAGATCCTGTCAAGAACCCAAGCCTGGGTCCCCCTGGTATTATACTTCTACCTCTGTAGTGTCAGGTGGTCCGAATGACCCAATCGAGGGTCCTCCCTGATGGAATCTTCCAGAAGCTGTCAGCACCCACCCAGTCCCCCCTAACTCCTGGTTACACACCTGGATACAGGTTCTCAGGATTCACCAACGGCAGCCTTGAGAAAGAGAAGGTGGGGGGACGGGGTGAAATCATCAACACCTGCAAGTCAGACGGACCATTTAATACTCACAGTAACCCTTGAGGGGAACTAGGCTGCTTTGCCTCACAGATCTGTCCCTCTTACACTGGCTGGGATTGCGGGCTAAGCTCCTGACCATGATTCCACAAGAGTTTTTACTTCTGAATTTATGTAAATCCTCTTCTGCAACATCTGTTTTTGTTTTTAAGTTTTCTCATCCTGGGATAAACCATGGCGATAACAACAGGACACAGTTGTTACTGAGACAGTTCTCGATAGAAGAATGATTACTTTTTCTTTCTCTCTCTCTGCAAATGAAGCCAGAAGTATAAGAGAAACTTTGGTGGAGAAAGACAATCGCCTTGCACCCAAAGAAAAGCTGGGTAGTTTCTCAAGAGGATCTCAAGAGCATATTTCCTTCCCAAAGGAGCTGGATGAGGGTAAGTGTCATTCAGTTAGGCCAAGAAAGACCCATGGGGGAGTTTGGATTGACTCCGGAAGAACATTTAGTTATTTATTTTATTTTTATTTCTTGCACTTGTATCCCGCCCTCCCCAAACGGGCTCAGGGCGGCTAACAACGGTCACAATTCGGTGACAGATTCACATTATAACAAGAAAACATTATTAAAACATTAAAATATTAAAACAAATACAGTTCAGATGGCGCTCTCTGCCTGTTTTGAATTAATTTCTGATGCTCTTGTGGGGTAGATAGTATACACCCCCATAGATGTTAAAAGTGCCTCCACTTTGTTATTAAAAGCCTGCCTGAGCAGGTATGTCTTACAGGCCCTGCGGAATTGTGATAAATCCCGCAGGGCCCTGGTCTCCTCAGGGAGGGCCTTCCAGAGGGCAGGCGCAGCCACGGAAAAGGCTCTTGCCCTTGTAGTGGTCAAACGGTCATCCTTTAGCGCGGGGATCTTTAACAGATTTAACGAGCTTCATCGTAGTGCTCTCTGGGGCTCGTGTGGGGAAAGGTAGTCCAGAAAGTAGACAGGTCCCAAGCCATATAGGGCTTTAAAGGTCAAAACCAGCACTTTGAACCAGGCTGAGAACACTACAGGCGATCAGTACAGCGTCTCCAGCGCAGGTTGGTACAATCATACAACCCACTGTGGGGGGAGGTGTCCTTCCGGGGAAGTCAAGAAGAATAAGATACTGGATCTATATCTCGCCCTATACTCTGAATGTCAAGTCTGCTGATTCAATAACGAGACCTTTTTGATAAAAAGTTTCTAGTTTATTGATATCATTGTTCTCGACTACTCAGAGAGATTGAAGGACTGAAGACCATACAGTAAAGTGTAATCATATAAGGTATACTTCAAAGGGATTATTTAGGGAGGGGTACTATGCAGGGCACATTCACACATTGATGTTACAAATTCGTTCTCAGGCCTATTGGCCTTGGGCGAAAAACCTCCCCCGGTGTCCAGCCTGAGAAGGCACTATAATCTCTTTCACATATTCCCATTTCAAAGCCCCCGCCACCGCTTGTGGCCGCGGGAGAGGCAAATGGTTTTTAGAGTCCTGGACCTCGTGGCCCGAAAGGCCCTGCTCCCCCTTCCGAATGGGAGGGGGTCCTGGTGTTGGAGGATGCCAATCCGAAGAACCAGGATCTCGACACAGCAGGCTGCAATGAAATACAGGGTGTATTTTACCAAGGGCAGGAGGCAGATCTAGTTCTACAGTCACTGGGTTAATGACCCTTTTGATTCTAAAGGGTCCCACGAACTTATACGCCAGTTTCTTGGAGGGTTGAGAGAGAGGTAGGTTCTTGGTTGATAGATACACAGAGTCCCCAGCTTTAAAATTCCAGGCGGGGACATGAGATTTGTCATACTGCTTTTTATAAGTCTCTTTGGCAGCCTCTAGGTTCTCTTGGATGGCTGGCCAGCTCTGACTCGGACCTTGCCACCACTGCTCAAAGGCTGAAGGGACCCCCTGACTTCCCCCCCCCCGGTAGGAGGGGGATTGTTTTTCCCTCGTACCCAAAGTCTGTGGCGAATGGGGAGGCTTTGGTGGAGCTGTGCGCACTGTTATTGTAGCAGTATTCTGCAAAGGGAAGGAGGTCCACCCAATCGGACTGGCGTTGATTTATGAAACACCTTAGGTATTGCTCTAGGACCCCGTTTACCCTCCGTCTGTCCGTCCGTTTGTGGGTGGTAGGCTGAACTTAAACCCTGCTCCATGCCCACCAATTTGCAAAACTCCCGCCAGAAGGTGGCAACGAACTGCGGCCCACGGTCGCTAATGACCTTATTTGGGAATGAGTGTAGTTTTACCACGTGATCAAAGAAGAGGGCCGCCAGCTTTTTAGCTGTGGGCAATTGAGCACACGGGATGAAGTGGGCTTGTTTTGAGAATGTGTCTACTACCACCAAAATGACCGTTTTCCTCCGGGAGGGGGGGAGCTCCACTATGAAATCCATTGACACTACCGACCATGGCCGCTTGGCCGTCTCTATTGGGTGTAGGAGCCCCAGCGGTTTTCCCCCCCTCCGTTTGGCCATGATGCACACAGGGCAGCCAGTCACAAATTCGGACACGTCCTTCCGCAGGGACGGCCACCAGAACTGCCGGTTGACCAAGTGCAGGGTTTTCACATAGCCAAAGTGCCCAGCTAACTTTGAGGAGTGGCAGAGTTGCAATATCTCCCTCCGGAGTCCCTCTGGGATGTACAGTTTCTCCCCCTTATACCAGAGCCCGTCTTTTCCCTTTAGCACCCCCTCCGGCCGGTCTTTTCTCTCCCGCTCGGTTTCCGAGGCGATCCGCTCACGACTGATTCCCTCCAGCTCCCTCCTTTTCTGAGACCGGGTGGTGACCATGGCCGCCACCTGGGAGGGTGAGATTAGAGAATCTACTACCTCTTCCCGCTGACTCTCGTGCTGTGGGAGGCAGGAGAGGGCATCGGCTAAGAAGTTTCTCGTCCCCGGGATGTGCCTCAGGGTGAAATCGAACTTAGAAAAGAAGCCCGCCCACCAGATCTGCTTCTTGCTCAGCCTTCTCTTCCCCGTCAGAGCCTCTAGATTTTTGTGGTCCGTCCACACTTCGAACAGCACCTTGGCCCCCTCTAACCATGATCTCCAGGTTTTCAGAGCAAACATGACTGCGAACGCCTCCTTGTCCCAGACTGACCAGTTCCTTTGGTTATCTGAGAATTTTCGGGAGATGTACGCGCATGGCCATAGTTTCCCCTCCCCATCCCTCTGCATGAGAATTGTTCCTACGGCCACGTCGGAGGCGTTGCATTGAACCACGAAGGCCCTCTGCTCGTCAGGGTGGCTTAGGACCGGTTCGCTAGTAAACAGGCGCTTTAGTTGGTCAAAGGCCGCCTGACACTTAGGAGTCCAGTTTAACCGGGCTCCCGGCCGCTTGGCTTCCGGCCCTTTCCCCTTCGTCTTTAGGAGCTCAGTCAGGGGCAGGGCGATCTGGACGAACCCCTCTATGAACGCCCTATAGAAATTTGCGAACCCGAGAAAAGATTGGAGCTGTCTACGTGTTCTCGGGGGGGCCCACTTGAACACTGCCTGCACCTTAGAGGGATCCATGACCAACCCCTGACCAGACACCCGGAAGCCCAAATAGTCCAGCTCTGTCCGGTGGAACTTACACTTAGATAGTTTAGCATACAGTTGGTGCTCTAGCAAGGTACTAAGCACCTCCCTCACCAGTTTCACATGGGACTGTTTGTCTTGGGAGTAAATAATGATGCCATCCAGATACACCACCACCCCCTTGTACAGAAATTTTCAGAGCACATCATTTATGAAATTCATGAACACCCCCGGCGCCCCCTGTAACCCAAACGGCATGACCAAGTACTCGAACTGGCCCATCGGGGTATTAAGATAGATAGATAGATAGATGAATTTATTGTCATTGTTCTCAACAAAAAGAGAGCAACGAAATGAGGTGCTCTTCCACAAACATACCAACACATCAAACACACATATTCATAAACCATTTAAATACATCTGAAACCATTAAACCATTAAAACCATTTAAATACATCTAAAACGGATAAACATTCATAAAACCATTAAAACCATTTAAACCATTAAATAAACATTCATAAAACCATTAAACATTCATAAAACCATTAAAACCATTTAAACCATTAAATACATTTCACCAAGTTGGACTTGAGGGACATGTACTTCCGAGTGCGCATCAAGGAGGGGGATGAGTGGAAGACGCCGTCTTCCACTTAAACGCCGTCTTCCACTCATCCCCCTCCTTGATGCGCACTCGGAAGTACATGTCCCACAAGTCCAACTTGGTGAAAATTTCCCCCCCGGACACTGTGTTCAACAAGTCCCGGATGAGGGGGATGGGGTAGGCGTTGGACATCGAGATCGCGTTTATCCCGTGAAAATCTGTACAAAGTCTAAGCGAGCCGTCCTTTTTCTTGCGGAACAGCACGGGGGCGGCGTGGGGGGCCGTGGCTGGCCTAATGAATCCCCGCTCCAGGTTTTGGTCTAAGAACTTGCGCAGTTCTTTCTTCTCGGCCCACCCCATCTGGTAGAGTTTGGCTTTCGGCAAGCTCTCCCCAGGAATTAGTTCTATGGCACAGTCCGTGCTCCGATGGGGGGGCAGCTGGTTGGCTTCCTGCTCGCTAAACACCCCCATCAGGTCACGGTAGGCACTTGGAATGGGGTGCGCCTCCTCCACCGACACGCACGCCCTCTCCTTAGCCACGGGAGCCCGCGGGACCCACGCAGTGTCCCATAGGTGGTTCTTACACGGGGTCCAGAAATCTGATTGTCTGGGCTCTACACCGGATTAGGGGCTCGTGCTTTTCCAGCCAGCCCACCCCCAATACCACCGGGTAGGAACACAAGGGGGCAATAACAAGGATCTCATGGTCCCAGTGTTCCTCAATTCCCAAGGGGCAGGCCTGCGTTTCCCGTGTGCATGGCTCCCCGCACATCACGGACCCGTCCATTTGCTCAAACAGCATGGGGTGAAGTAGCTGTGAGCTCTCCAGCCCCAGGGCTTCTACTACCTTGGGGGAAATCAATTCCCGGTTGCACCCTGAGTCTTATTAGGGCCCGAATTTGCAGGAAACTTCTCAGTTTGCGGTTTAAAAGTTTTACTGTGACCAAATATAAGCGTCCTGTTACTCTCACCGTCAGTGGTGCCTCTTCCCGCTCGACCTGCTGGTTGGCACCGTTCAGAGCAGGCCGGGCTCGTTTCCCGCCGGTTCCTTGGCCCAGGCTAGGTCGGCCAGTTCCGCGGAGAGCAGCACCTCCTCGTCCAGTGGTTCTTCCGGCACCGCCGCGCTACTTTTCGCCGCATCCTTAGGGCGGCCGGTTGCCTTCTTCGGTCCCGGGATGCTGCGTTTCGCTGGTGGCAGGGGAGCCCGGGTGGCGGCCGGCTGCAGGCAACTGGAGGCTAGGTGGTTCGGGTCCCCGCACTGGAAGCATCGGCGGGGCCCCACGGGCACCGCTGCAGGTGGTCTCTTGGCTTTTGGGGGCTCGATCTTTCCCGGGACGCCCCTCGCCTGGCTCTTGCTCTTCCCCGACTGATGTTGGCGTAGCATCGCCACTCTTTTCAGGTTAGTCTCCACTTCGCCCGCCAGCTGGATCCACCCCACCAGGGTGTCTGGGCTCGCTTGGGTGAGGGCCCGATCCAGATTGCTAGCATTCAACCCATTAGAGAAGTGCTCGATCTTCATCAGTTCGCTCTAGCCCCGGACTCTGGCTGCATTCGCCTGGAAATCCGCCGCGTACTCGCGGATGGAGCGGGACCCTTCTTGCATGTTGCGGAGAGCCGCCAACGCGCGGGTCTCCTGCAGGGGTTCTTCGTACTGGGTCAGTAGGGCTTGAAGGAAGGTGTGCACGTAGTCCAGATCAGGGCTCATAGTTTCGCACAAGCTCACATACCAGCGCTTCGCCGCCCCTCTCAGTTTCGAGCTCAGGTAGTCCACCCCGCTGAACTAATCTGGGAAGGAGTTCCCCCAGTAATACATGAAGCTGTTAGCTTGAATGGCGGAGTAGTTCACCTCGTCCAGATCCCCGTCGAAGGTCGCATCCAGCTCTCGCCCTCTGCCTGCGTCGCGGGGAGCCACCGGCGCCTGGGGGGCCGCCGGTATCTGGGGAGCTGCGCCTCTCGCAGGGGCTGCCACCTGGGCCGGTTGGCTTGGGTGGCCTCGGGTTACCGGCTGAGCGGGTTGCTGCCGCCGGGACCCGGTCACCCCCAGCGCCCTCCCCAGTTGAGCCATCAGGGTGTGCATCTCATCCTTCAGGCCCGGATCGCTCCGTCGACCTCCCGTCGGACCATCGAGCAGAACATCTGGTAGTCCTCATCGTGAATGTCTTTGGGCCTCGGTTCTCCGCACTCGGCCCCTCTGCACTCAGCACCCGCGTTCTCGTCCTCTGGGACTTGGACGACGATGATGCTGTCCGCTTCCCCCGACTCGATGGGACCTGGCTTCTGCTCCGGTGATCCGGACTTGCTTGGTGTGGCGAGTCAGGATGGCTTCCTGGCGGATCGAGGCCTGCTCCATGATGGTGGTAGAGGTCCGTGGTTGATACTGCCGGGGTGTAATCACCAGCTGGAACTGGGGGGGGGGGGACTCCGCGGCTCACCTGGAGTTGAGGATGTGCCACGGCATCTCGGCCCCTTCCATATCCACGTTGATGGGAAGTTCTCCGTTGTCTGGAATCTGCTCAGCCATAAGGCTTTAAAGTTGCCGGAAAGGTTGAACTTCGAAGGGGAGTCCTTCAAAATGTCAAGTCGGCTGATTCAATAACGAGACCTTTTTGATAAAAAGTTTCTAGTTTATTGATATCATTGTTCAAGACTACTCAGAGAGATTGAAGGACTGAAGACCATACAGTAAAGTGTAATCATATAAGGTATACTTCAAAGGGATTCTTTAGGGAGGGGTACTATGCAGGGCACATTAACACATTGATGTTACAAATTCGTTCTCAGGCCTGTTGGCCTTGGGCGAAAAACCTCCCCCGGTGTCCAGCCTGAGAAGGCACCATAATCTCTTTCACATATTCCCATTTCAAAGCAAAACAACATAACAAAGGAAGGGAGGGGGGAAAGGAGAGCTCGACCTAGCAGCATTGGTATACAGTGTGGCTTTTACCCAGAATGCTTCTCCCTGAACCAAAGATGGAATACAGACTTGACCAGAGTTGAAGCAGACTTGACACTGAATCTCAAGAGTCTCAGAGCGGTCACATTCTCCTTTACCTTTACAACAGACACCCTGTGAGGTGGGTGGCTCTGAGAGAGCTCTCCTCAAAAGCTGCCTTTTCAATGACAGCTTTGCGAGAGCTATGGCTGATCCAAGGCCAATCTCAGCAGCTACAAGTGGAAGAGTGGGGAATCAAACCCTGTTCTCCCAGATAAGAGTCCGCACACTTCACGACTACACCAAACTGGCTCTGGAAGAGGCAAGGAGTAGCCATGGGGGATTTTGGATTGAGTTCGGAGCAACATTTGGTTGGTACAATCACACAGCCCACTGCAGGGACAGGAGGCCTTCTGGGGACTGGGACTTGTAGGGTCAGGAGGTCCCTCTGAGCAAGAGTTCAGGTGTGGCTCTCGTAGGGATGAGGTATCCTGAAAGACTAGATATCTGGGGAGGGTGGGAGAGAGGTTAAGACAGGCAAGCCAAAGGAGGCCGAAGGGCCCTCAGTCCTTACCTCCTGCAGTCACACCAATGCCTTTAGAACTTACCTGCCCTCCAGGTGTTAATGGGATCTCTCTTCTTATTCCAGCCCAGGATGATCAGAGCAATGAGGAGGGTGAGGAACTGGATCAGCAATTGCCAAATCGAGGTAAAAATGTGGACTTGAAAGAAAACATCAGGAATCCAGGCAGACCTAAGAGAAAGAAAGGCAGCCATACAGTTGAGAAGAGGGATGGAAGACGACATAATGCACGTTTTCCAAAGCATAGGATAATGAGGGCAAGTACATCCGTTCAGTGTGTAAAGCACTTCAAAACCAGATCACATCTCCCTCTGCACCAAAGACAACAAAAAGGGGAGAAACCGTTCGAATGCACAGTGTGTGGAAGGAGATTCAGTGAGAGAGGGAATCTTCGAAGTCATCAGAGAAGCCACACAGGGGAGAGACCTTTTGAATGCTCAGAGTGTGGGAAGAGATTCAGTCAGAGTTGCACCCTTAAAAACCATCAGAGAACCCACACAGGGGAGAGACCTTATGAATGCTCAGAGTGTGGAAAGAGATTCAGTCACAGTGGCAGTCTTCAAGGGCATCAGAGAACCCACACAGGGGAGAGACCTTATGAATGCTCAGAGTGTGGAAAGAGATTCAGTACGAGTGGCCATCTTCAAAGTCATCAGAGAACCCACACAGGGGAGAGACCTTATGAATGCTCAGAGTGTGGAAAGAGATTCACTGAAAGTAGCCATCTTCACAGGCATCAGAGAAGCCACACAGGGGAGAGACCTTTTGAATGCTCAGAGTGTGGAAAGAGATTCAGTCACAGTGGCAGTCTTCAAGGGCATCAGAGAACCCACACAGGGGAGAGACCTTATGAATGCTCAGAGTGTGGAAAGAGATTCACTGAAAGTAGCCATCTTCACAGGCATCAGAGAAGCCACACAGGGGAGAGACCTTTTGAATGCTCAGAGTGTGGAAAGAGATTCAGTCACAGTTGCAGTCTTCAAAGGCATCAGAGAACCCACACAGGGGAGAGACCTTATGAATGCTCAGAGTGTGGAAAGAGATTCAGTCAGAGTGGCAGTCTTCAAAGTCATCAGAGAACCCACACAGGGGAGAGACCTTATGAATGCTCAGAGTGTGGAAAGAGATTCAGTACGAGTGGCCATCTTCAAAGTCATCAGAGAACCCACACAGGGGAGAGACCTTTTGAATGCTCAGAGTGTGGAAAGAGATTCAGTAGGAGTGGCCATCTTCAAAATCATCAGAGAACCCACACAGGGGAGAGACCTTTTGAATGCTCAGAGTGTGGAAAGAGATTCAGTAGGAGTGGCAGTCTTCAAAGTCATCAGAGAACCCACACACAGGAGAGACCTTTTGAATGCTCAGATTTTTTTGAATGCTCAGAGTGTGGAAAGAGATTCAGTCGGAGTGGTCATCTTCAATGTCATCAGAGAACCCACACAGGGGAGAGACCTTTTGAATGCTCAGAGTGTGGAAAGAGATTCACTGAAAGTAGCCATCTTCACAAGCATCAGAGAACCCACACAGGGGAGAAACCTTTTGAATGCTCAGAGTGTGGGAAGAGGTTCAGTCAGAGTGGCAATCTTCAAAGTCATCAGAGAACCCACACAGGGGAGAGATCTTTTGAATGCTCAGAGTGTGGAAAGAGATTCAGTCGGAGTGACATTCTTCAAAGTCATCAGAGAACCCACACAGGGGAGAGACCTTTTGAATGCTCAGAGTGTGGAAAGAGATTCAGTCACAGTAGCAGTCTTCAAAGTCATCAGAGAACCCACACAGGGGAGAGACCTTTTGAATGCTCAGAGTGTGGAAAGAGATTCAGTGTGAGACAGAATCTTCAGCATCATCAGAGAACCCACACAGGGGAGAGACCTTTTGAATGCTCAGAGTGTGGAAAGAGGTTCAGTGAGAGACAGAATCTTCAGCATCATCAGAGAACCCACACAGGGGAGAGACCTTTTGAATGCTCAGAGTGTGGGAAGAGATTCAGTCAGAGTTGCAACCTTGAAAAGCATCACAGAACCCACACAGGGGAGAGACCTTTTGAATGTTCAGAGTGTGGAAAGAAATTCAGTCAGAGTTGGAACCTTAAAAAACATCAGAGAACCCACACAGGGGAGAAACCTTTTGAATTCTCAGAGTGTGGAAAGAGATTCAGTCAGAGTGACGGCCTTCAAAGGCATCAGAGAACCCACATAGGGGGAGAGAACTTTTGAATGCTCAGAGTGTGGGAAGAGGTTCAGTCAGATTGGCAGTCTTCAAAGTCATCAGAGAACCCACACAGGGGAGTGACCTTTTGAATGCTCAGAGTGTGGGAAGAAATTCAGTCTGAGTGGCACTCTTCAAAGTCATCAGAGAACCCACACAGGGGAGAGACCTTTTGAATGCTCAGAATGTGGAAAGAGGTTCAATGAGAGACAGAATCTTCAGTTGCATAAGAGAATCCACACAGGGGAGAGACCTTTTGAATGCTCAGAGTGTGGGAAGAGATTTAGTCAGAGTGGCAGCCTTAAAAGCCATCAGAGAACCCACACAGGGGAGAGACGTTTTGCATGCTTAGAGTATGGAAAGCGATTCAGTCAGCATGGCAATCTTCAAACGCATCAGAGAAGCCACACGGGGGAGCGACTTTTTGAATGCTCAGTGTGGAAAGAGGTTCAGTCATAGTACGAATCTTCAAAGTCATCAGAGAACCCACACAGGGGAGAGACCTTTGGAATGCTCAGAGTGTGGGAAGAGATTCAGTCGGATTGGCCATCTTCAGAGACATCAGAGAAGGCACATAGGCGAGAGACCTTTTGAATGATCAGAGTGTAGAAAGAGATGCAGTAAGAATGGCCATCTTCAAGGCAGCAAAAAACCCACAGAAAAAAACCATGTAATTGCTTAGCCTCTTATTTTATATCTAAAGAACAACCACAAGCCGTATAAAGCCCTGTCACAATGTAAACTGTTGTAGAAAGCTTGAATTTACATAGAAATGTTACCGTAAGTAGAAAGAAGCGTTAAAAATGCTCTAAATGTGGAAGAAGCTTTAGCCATGTTTGAAGCCCTCAGATATCTCTCACTACCCCATTTGGTATTACAAGGACACCAGATGTTTTCCCTTCAGTCAGTTGGCAACCCTAGATTGTTTCTTTATGAATCTGAGAAAAAAAAAGCTGAACTAAGGAATGCTCATAGGTTGTTTAAGAGATTATTATACGTATTGTAGCAGCAACCTTAGCTGCTGGTGGTCAGGCAGAAATAAGGCCACAGGCAGAATCAGGAAGAAACAGTGGTTTATTTAACGTGTACATGGGCCCCAGACCAGACTTATGTCTGAACACGTCTGGGAGCCCCGATTGCAGGAAGGTCTACAGTTTTATAGTCACAGACAATCATTTCCAGTAAACACTCGCCCAATTACAGGAAAGGACAACCCCACATCCTATACATCATTACAAGCGTCATATTACTAAAGGAACAAGGAGGAGACAGGGAGGGTCTTTCCATACATGGCATTGATGTTGCTAACACTCTTGCAGCAATATCCTTCACAAAAAACACATTTGCCCCTTTGACCTGATCCCAAGATTGTCCAAGGTATATGACTCAATGCTTATTCCAGCAAGCTTCTAGCTCCTCTTTTCAGCAGTTGCGATGAGCCAGTGGGTAAAAGATTAACTTCCTCTTTTGCTGTCTTACGCTTCTCTTTCCCTACTTTCGCAATCTTGAAGGATTATTTCAGAGACAGCTAGCAAGCACTTTAAAATTTCTTTGCCCTTTTGCTCTCTTGCCCTTGTGCCTAATTAATGGCCTTCAATTTACCTTATTTAATATATCTTTATTTCAGCCCTGCTTCATTCCCCCCTTTCAGGCTAACCTGATTTATCACGGTATTGCCTGATCCCTTACACACCTTTCCCGAGTTGACCTCATCATTTCATATACTGCATCCACAGGTACTGTTGTGTGAGGAGTGGTTGAAGCTAGGCAACCCATCCCCAGAATCTTCATGCATCCAGGCATACACCAGGCACACCCACAAAAGACCACACACATTACAATTATAGAAATATAAATAATAAACCCTTCGCGCAACCAGCTGAGATCTGGGAGCCAGCTGACCAACCAGTTGAATAACTCTGCTCCTGAATTAAAAGCTCTATCTGCACCTTGTGCTTCTTTAACCAAGCCCCTCAGGGTTTTTATTCCTGTGAGGAGTTGGCCAGACTCATTAACATAGAAACAACAAACCTCTCCCAGATAAGCACAGCTTCCACCCTGTTCTGAAAGCAATTGATCCAAGACCCTTCGATTTTGGAGTACTACATTTGCTATACTGTCTACCTCCTTTTGCAAAGTGAAGAGAGACGATGCGGTCCTCTCGAGTCCTTCTTGTAAAATTCTAGATAGGTTTCTCGTATAGATTTGCAAATCATGGACTCCCCATCCCGGTATTATGGACCGTAGGAAATCCAAAATCCCTGAGCCCCTTCCTGACGCACTCCAACGCTTCCTGGGCCTAGGGCCTTTAGGGGCAGCTGGGTTCCCAAGATCCAACACCTCATATACCATGATATCTTTACGGTGGTACCCTGCAACTGTTAAGTGCGCCACTGAACACATTCCTTTCCAAAATAGAGGCAAATACTTGAACCCCGTATCTCCACACACCCAATAGACACCTGGCAGGTCGATATAAATACCCTCAACAAGGGCATAAGAGGCATTACACCAATTATGAAACAGGGCCATTGTTTTAGGGTGAGCTGATGTTTTGCAAACCTGTAGGTATGCGAGACCCCCAAACCAAATAGAGGCATGTGGGTGGATTTTCACTAGTCAACAACATCATACCCCGAGTATTGAGTTGTAAGGTATAGTTACGCTCCCCTGTCACTGAGCAATTAAGGCAAATCTGTGCACTATTCCATTTAACTTTCCCAAGATTCTCCCTAGTACAATCATCCCATGAATCGCTGTGTTTGCACCTGGTGTGTAAATATGCAAAAGATCTGGAGCCATTGGTTTGCCATCCAGCCTTGTCTGGGTCCAGGTGGAGGATATATCCACAATCCTCAGCCTTTAAATATCCTACATTCGGACCTGTGCCATCACCTATCATACACCAAGGGTACCGTTTTTGGTGCTTTGCCACAATTGGGTGCAAATCGAACACTACCCCATTTGCATCTTTTACTCAAAAGCTATCATGGGGGTTCCAAAAAGTCATATTTCCACCAGAGTTAAACTCTGTCATCTCTCTTCACCAGGCTTCTCAACATTTTACTTCAGTTAAAAGCTGACCAGACTCATCTGGAATCTACAGTCTCTCTCATACAGTCTCCCACACAGAGTAGTATAGCAAATATCAAACAACTACTTGCTCCTCCAGCCAGCCACATACACAATACTAGCTACAGCAGACATCTATTAGTTAATTCTACACCTCCAGCACAAGTTATTCCATTGAGGGGGCCTTCCACACATATCCACATCTGGGCGGGGCAACCTCTCTTTGCCTTAAAACTCACCAGAATTTCCACTTGCTTCTGGTATCTGTATCGGGGATACTTTTGGCTATATAACAGAAGCACAGCTATGGCAGATGCTTTATCTGCCCTTTCCTGGGTAAGCATCTCGGTATGAACGAGGCAATGGGCAATGTGTCAGGCTACTTAAAGCTAGTCCTCTGACACATTTTAGCTACTTAATTCTTCCAATGGACCAATATGCTCTCTCTCCTTCTTCTGGGGCCGATACCTTAGAGGCTTTCTTGGTTCTGATGGGAAAGACCATATTCCAATTTTAGTAAGCCCGCAAAGACTAGTGAGCACTCAGTAATCTGGGCAGCTCAGTGAAAATCATTATCATAAACTTAAATGGGGTAGTTTCTACATGCTGCACCCCTGGGGCCAACTTAGGCCCTATCTTGGGTTATTTCTGGCACAGGACACACATCTGGTTGCAGTCGTAGCACACAGTCCACAACACCTGTCTGTCTAATAGCCTCGCTATGGCAGAATCTCTTATAATGTGTTCTCGTATAAGTTTGCTGCACTAGGGCCAAGCTACAGCTTATGGGGACAAATAAGCATGTTATCAGATAGCTGTCTTTGGTAGATGCTCCCTGGACTTTCCTTCCTTCTTCTGGGTATAATGGTGAAACCACTCAGATAGCTTGACTTGAAACACTGGGCAGATAAGTTTTCTGCTGCTGCTGAATGGCTTTGTTGTGCTGTACTAAAAGTCCAAAAGTCTCGGGATCTTGGGGCCATACTCAATAATCTCTTCTGCTGTGTGAATTAATTCCTTCTCATTAGACAGGGCTTCTTAGGCATAGAGGGTCAAAACATATATGTTGAATTGATGCAGATGCTTGCTCTGGCTTCAGCTGCTAATTCAAGTGTTCTGGCCAGGGCTATTGGCTCTGCCTTCGCAGGGTGACCACAGCAAATCCTGCCTGGCGCACTTCACCTGGTACAGAACCCCAACGGCAGTCCCATATTTTCAGAAATGAGGAGGATGGCAGCCTCGCTGACAACGGTAGCCCTAGGACCGGAGTTTTAACAACAGCCTTTAACTTCTTCAAGGTCTGACGTTACTTAGTGTCTCACTTCAAAGGGTGCTCACTCACCCCCCCCCCCCTTTGTAACTTCACACAAGGGTTTGGCAATTGGGGCTTTCTTTTCCTTGGGGAGGCTCCTGTAGGCACGCACCATGTTCTGGCACTGGGCCAGCTGCTTCTTCTGTGCCTCTACTGCTTCCTTAGCCTTCTCTCTCTGGTGCAATTTTGGCTTCAGCCTTCAGGCACGAGACTTTATTGATGCCAGCCAGTTCCCCTTTGCGGATCTGCTCGATCTGCTTGCTGCTGGGCAGCGTTCCTTCTGCCAACTGCTTGGCCTTCCCGTAGACACCCAGGAGCTCAGACACCTCATACATCGGGACCTTCAGATGACCCTTCAGTTCTCCATCTGGACCTGCACCTCTGCTAAGGTATTCTCTCTTATCTTTTGCAGCAACTGCACAGGAAAATGCCATTGAGGGAAGCACTTCAGCCCACAGCTTCCTCTGCAGGCCTTCCATTTCTTGGGCCAGCTGTTTGGCTTGATGCCCATAGCCTTCCATCTCACTGGCTGAACAGCAACTCTCTAATCTCCTTCAGGCTCAACTCAGCCTCCTGCTGCCTTCACCTGATATCTGGAGCCGACTGAGCTGCAAAGGCTGAGCACTTGCGACTTCGTGGTTGGTGGGCAAATAAATTCGGTGGGCTTCACATAGGCGCTCCAAAAAGGCATCTGGCTTCTGGAGGATTACTGCTACCTCACGCGTATTAATGGGTTTCATGGCTGCCTCCTTCATGCCTGCTGGTAGAGCCTGCCGGTATTGGCTCAATAGGCAGATGGGAGCCTCCCTGTTGGCATCCCACTTGAGGACAGTCTGAGGAAAATGAATTGCCAGAGGGGCATCACATGGCTGACGAGGATTTCTTCTTCTTTTTTTAATATTTTTATAGTTTATTAAATTAATATATTGTGTACAAGCCCGTTACCATACAAAAGAAAAAAGTATTATTAAAACAGAAGTCGAAGGCAGTGTTTTCACTGATTATATATACATTCAAATTCCATTATCTCTATTCACCATTTAATGCATTCACCTTCACTATTGCATTACAAATTAAACCCATTTATCCTTTTCACTTACAATCAATCATTAAAGATATTTTATCGATGACGCTCAACACCTTATATAATACCTTACTTCCATACACCTTTAACCGTCTGTATGACCTGCCCCACTAATCTAACTTATTGCTTTGGCATTCCATTCAGCAGCACCATCCAATTATGTAATTTTGATAAATTCCATACTTTCCTAATGAATCCTCCATTTTTGGTATTCCGTTTACGCCAATTTCTCTCTTGGTTATTTAAAACCTCTCTAGGTTTTGGAATTAAATGCCTAATTATCCATAATATCTCTTTCATTTTTTTATTTTTCTGACCTCTAGAAAAAAGTTGCTCCGTTTCCCTTCTCCAAACTGCATCTTTGATCTTTTTCCTTATGTCTCTTAAATGTGTTTCTCTAAATGAACCATTCTTTTTTAGCTTTAGAGAGTTTAACCTATATATATATTCAATTTCCCTCTCGGCTTTTTTTTGTTCTTTTTCCAGCATGGGGGTCAATGTTTTAGCTACTGAACAAAATAAATCCTCATTTATTTCTTCTGATATGCTTAAAAATCTTGAAGTATATTTTACCTTATACATGTCTGATCTAGTAATCCTGTTCTCTGATTCTTCCTGTTTAATTTCCAAGTCACCTGTACCTTGCTCCTTTAGTATTTGTTTTGTATCAATAGAATTTTTGGTTTGCGTCAACTTTGTCATATCTGTTTTTATGTCCTTCAATCCATTTTCTAATCCATCAAGTTTAAATTTTAATCCCCCTATCTGTTCCATTAAATTGTTCTGCATCTGATTTAATGCCCCCATTAAAGAATCTTCAAAAAATGACTGAAATACTTTGAGAGCATCCTGCAACAACATGATTCCCTCTATCATTGAGTTAAGCAGGAGAAATTCAAATTATCATATACTAATATAGAATGAAGACACCAATACAGAGATTTAGTATCCCTTTACCAACTAGTCTAGATCAATTTCTTCCCCAAGCAATAATGGTTCATGTTCAACTGATTTCAATAATTATTCATTATTTGCCTTCCTCTTGCACCACTTATCCCTTTCAAACACTCCACTCACTACCTCTTGCAGACTCCATACACTCACTTCTTCATTCATTCACCATCCTAATCCTTTCTCATTAACCATACACTTTTACTTAAACCCACACACATTCACACACTTTTGTAAATTATACAGTTATGGACTAACAACATTCAGTTCCTTGCTTTCCCTCTCTTTCTTCTTTCTTCCTTCAGTCCTTCTGTTTCCCCTTTCTTCCTCTTCTTCTTTGTCCGTTTTTCCCCCTTTTTGTCTTTCTGGTCTTTCTAGTCTTTAAATTTCTTCTTCCAAGTTACTTATATTATATTGATCGAACACAGTCTTTTAATGAACGATTCACTTTTCTACAGCTCTCAGTCCAAAAAAAATAGTCCACCTAATCCTTAATATAAATCAGATCTTCTATAACATTATATATTTTCTCCCATCCAATCTCCACAACACGTAGCAATCTTCACACACAATGTCTTAAATGAGTCTTTAGTTTTAGGCAAGTTTCAAGAAATTTACTTTCTAACGAGTTCTTTCTACTCTTGTAGCACAGGGTTGTCACTTTCCTCCTCCTCTCTTTTCCACACCCTTCAGCTAGAGATACAGTGTTTTAAATCACATTTCAGTGTTCTTTAACAAGAAAAAAGTGGAATACTTCAAAAAGAAAGAAAAAATACCAATTATGGTGTTTGCTAGCCACAGAGAGGAGGTGGGACAGGGAAAGAAAAAATCAGTTTGTTCCTTCGGTGCCAAATCCGCTGCTGCTGCCACCGCCCACCTCCTTTCCTCCTTCCTCCGACTTTGTTCCTCTGCTCCTCTTGCCAGCCACAAAGTAGTTGTCTCAAAGTAGTTCTCTCAGCCACACCCACATACGCGACCGAGCCAAGCCCAATTTGCAGCCATAACAAAAAGCGCCTGCCTTCAGGTATATACTGTCCTTTTTTTTCCTTTTCGTCTCCTCTTGGTCTTCTGTTTTTGGGTTAGTTTCATTTACTTTCGCCAAACGCCCTCCACCTTCACCTCTGTCTCCGGTAGCTGAGACTCTCTCACCTAATGGCGCGCGATGCGGTTGGGGCAAAGGGAGGGTAGAAAAGCCAGGAACCTAGAAGTTCCCCCGTGCCTTTCCCCAAGACCCCTTCTGCTAGCAGTGCTCCTCCGACGGGAGCTTGCTGGGTCCTACGACCCCCCAGCCCACACGGTTCGATCCGTTCCTGCCCTGATGGCTTGAAACGCGACCGCCTCGTCTCGCTGTAACCGGAAGTCAGCTCCTGAACCTTTCTGAGGGGGGATTTCTTCTGAGGGGGCAAGCTGGCCAGAGGCAGGGGGCTTGCTTCTGGAGAACTTCTCTCTGGGGGAGCCCATAGATCTGGAATTCTTTGGCGAGGGTGAAGCCTAAGTGAGTCTAAGTAGCAAAAGGAAAAGGCTGGGAGCTTTGCATTGGGCTTAAAGGACCAGCTCCCTGCAAGGGGCAACAGAGAACTGCCCTATGTCCTAATATCTGGTTCCTGGGGGTACTTTGGCGTAGATTGCCTTGTCCTGAGACTGAGATGCCTGTCCAAGAGTAGCATATCTTGCAACCACGTAGGTGGTTTAAAAACAAATTACAATAAGCGAGCCTGCAGTAGACATGGACTATTGCACCCTTCTTAGATCTTCGTTCGCGAAGCCAAGCCGAGAGAGAGAGAGAGACAATAAGAAACGATATACAAGGGCTAGTCTAGGTGACCAGGGTAACTCATAACCTTTGTCACAGGAACCCTCAGATGACTGAACAACACCAAATGTAGGTCATTCTAAAATCATAGAATCATAAAATCATAGAGCCACTTGCAGCTGCTGGAATGGCCTTGGGTCAGCCATAGCTCTCTTATGTGGGAGAACCGGGCTTGATTCCCCACTCCTCCACTTGCAGCTGCTGGAATGGCCTTGGGTTAGCCATAGCTCTCTTATCTGGGAGAACCGGGTTTGATTCCCCACTCCTCCACTTGCAGCTGCTGGAATGGCCTTGGGTCAGCCAGAGCTCTCTTATCTGGGAGAACCGGGCTTGATTCCCCACTCCTCCACTTGCAGCTGCTGGAATGGCCTTGGGTCAGCCAGAGCTCTCTAATCTGAAAGAACCGGGTTTGATTCCCCACTCCTCCACTTGCAGCTGCTGGAATGACCTTGGGTCAGCCAGAGCTCTCTTATCTGGGAGAACCGGGCTTGATTCCCCACTCCTCCACTTGCAGCTGCTGGAATGGCCTTGGGTCAACCATAGCTCTCTTAGGAGTTATCCTTGAAAGAGCAGCTTCTGTGAAAGCTCTCTCAGCCCCACCCACCGCACATGGTGTCTGTTGTGGGGAGGTAAAAGAAAAGGAGATATTAGGCTGCTCTGGGACTCTTGAGATTCAAAATGGAGGCTGGGATATAAATCCAATATCATCATCATCATCAACCGCTTTTTGAGACCGGCCCATCAGAGAATCCACACAGGGGAGAGACCTTTTGAATGCTCAGAGTGTGGAAAGAGATTCAGTCGGAGTGGCAGTCTTCAAAGTCATCAGAGAACCCACACAGGGGAGAAACCTTTTGAATGCTCAGAGTGTGGAAAGAGATTCAGTCGGAGTGGCAGTCTTCAAAGTCATTAGAAAACCCACCCAACGGAGAGACATTTTCAATGCTCAGAGCGTGGAAACAGATTTAGTCGGAGTGACATTCTTCAGCGACACCAAAGAACCCAAAGAATAGAAACCATGCAATTGCTTAGCCTGTTAAAGCAGCTTTTATCTTATTTTATAACTAAAAAAGAGCCACAATCCGTATAAAGAGGTGGCACTATATAAACTATTGTAGAAAGTTTGAATCTACACAGAAATGTTATTGTAACCAGGAAGAAATACTTAAAAATGCTCTAAATATGGAAGAAACTTTGGCCGTGTTTGAAGCCTTCAAATACATCCCACTACCCCATATGAGCTTTGAAGGACACCAGACTCTTCTTCCAGGCAGTTGGCAACCCTAGATTGTTTATTAATCTGAGAAAACAAAGCTGAACTAAGGAATGTTCATAGGTTGTTTAAGAGATTATTATGTGTATCAGGTACATCAGACTTATACTCCTTATACATAGCTATCTGGTCCTTTGAAATTAGGGTCCTCTAGTCCAACCCCCTGCACAATGCAGGAAACTCACAAACACCTCCCCCATAAATTCACAGGTTCCTCATTGCTGTAAGATGGCCATCCAGCCTCTGTTGAAAAACCTCCAAGGAAGGATAGCCCAGTTCCTGTCCTGCATCTCCGGGTTCCTGTCCTGCATCTCGACCTGTGTTATTAGTGACAGGCTGCTTCGGCGGGCCGCTGCGCCGGCCCCCTGGGCCCCACAACGATGGGACCGATGCCACAGGGACGGGCTCGAAACACTCTATAACCCCTCAAAAGAACAGCAGTCTAGCTCGCTTCCCCCGAGCCCTGCCGCCATAAGCCTCAAGGGGGCTCATTTTGCGGCATCTCCCGGCGGGAGGGTGGCACCCGCACAGGACACATATCAAATGAAAGAGGGGGCGCAGGGCTATCAGAAACAGCCGGCGGAGGGAAATGATGTCATTTGGGGGAAATGATGTCACAGGAAGTGATGTCACTTCCTGTTTCTGGCGGTGGCATGCTGTTACCGGAAGTGACGTCACTTCCTGTTTCCGGAGGCGTGCGCTTTGCGCGCGCGCATTCACATCGTTCCCCCCTCAAGGTGTCCCTGGCTGGCCTCCAGCTATTATGGCCACCCTACTTCCATCCCAGAGCCGACCGGAGACTGAAGAGGTGATGCTTTAAAGGGGGGAGTGTTTTAATTCTTGTTAATCCAACAAACCACTTCTTGCCAACTCAAGGCCTGTAGCCCCTGTAACTTTTGACACACAGAGCCGGGGGGGAGGGGGGGGCGGGAGAAGAGAAGCTCCTGGTCCACACGTTATTAACTACTTACACATAATTGTTAGGCTACTTGGATTGAAAAACGGTGTTCCAAAGGCTGGAATTGGGCTGACGGGCAGTGACTCAGTGGTGCGGGGCTGTTTCATGCACACTAAATAACGCCCTGTCAATGTGCTTTGCAACTGGATTTTACTGTGTGAAAGGCCAAAATCCACTTGCAAACGGTCACTGGAGTGGATTGAAACTGCGCTATTTTAAATGTCTGAAACCGCCTACAGCATGTGCTTGGCATGTAAAAGCTCCCATGGTCTTTTATGCCGTTTCATAAATGGGTATTTCCATCATAGGCATTTTTTCTTAGTCTTGTTTTTTTTATAAAAAATGTTCTCCTACTAATGACTGTTATCTGAAGAGGTGAGCAGTGACTCATAAGAACACAAGAGAAGCCATGTTGGATCAGGCCAATGGCCCATCCAGTCCAAGACTCTGTATCACACAGTGGCCAAAATACACACACACACACACTGTGGCTAATAGCCACTGATGGACCTCTGCTCCATATTTTTATCCAATCCCCTGTTGTAGCTGGCTATGCTGGTAGCAGCCACCACCTCCTGTGGCAGTGAGTTCCACATGTTAATCACCCTTTGGGTGAAGAAGTACTTCCTTTTATCCGTTTTAACCTGACTGCTCAGCAATTTCATTGAATGCCTACGAGTTCTTGTATTGTGAGAAAGGGAGAAAAGGACTTCTTTCTCTGCTTTCTCCATCCCATGCATTATCTTGTAAACCTCTATCATGTCACCCCGCAGTCGACGTTTCTCCAAGCTAAAGAGCCCCAAGTGTTGTAACCTTTCTTCATAGGGGAAATGTTCCAAACCTTTAATCATTCTAGTTGCCCTTTTCTGGACTTTTTCCAATGCTATAATATCCTGTTTGAGGTGCGGTGACCAGAACTGCACACAGTACTCCAAATGAGACGGCACCACCGATTTATACACACTTGCAAAAGTTCATGCCCTGCCACCAATTTTTAGTCTTTAAGGTGCTCCTGGACATAGTGTTGGAATTATGTATCTGTTCTGCATGTCTTTTGCAATGTTCTAAAGTCCCAGTCGTCAAAGGGTTAATACTGTACCTGATTCCCTTTTGTTTGCATGACCTAGGAAGAGGATCCTGGTTACTGTCAATCAAGAGATAAAGCGGGAAAGCTTGTATGTTTGTTTGGCCAGTTAGTTGGCCAGTTAGACTTCCTTTGTTCAGGCAGAGAGGTCAAGGAGAAGGGGGAAGTATCCTCCATTAAGCATGTGTTCTTCAATCTGTTAGGATGTAGCACTTAGTGCTTTGTTGTTTTACCTCCCAGTACCCAATCCCCTTGTAGTAATAAATACATTTTTGCTTTCATGTTAAATGCCTCTCAAAGATGATTTGATCCAGCGATCCATCGAACTGTTTGAGATACAGAGAATTGAGTTTCAAACAGAAAATCCCCATCAGATAAGTGGACAGAAGGGTGTTTGTGTTGACTTCCTATTCCACTTGCTTTGTTGTTCCCTGCTTCACACGCCCCCTTCCCAGAAGTCTGAAACCTTGCCCTGTAAACACTCAACACATTCTTTCAAACATTTTACTAAATTCTTGAGCTTACTTAAGAGCCTTTGATGAAGAATTTTCTCAAAAGTCAAAGTAAATAGCATCTATTGGGTCCCCTTTGTCCACATGTTTGTTCACCCCCTCAAAGAACTCTAACAGGTTAGTGAGACAAGATCTTCCCTTACAGAACCCATGTTGAGTCTTCCTCAGTAATCTTCGTTCATCAATGTGCCTACTGGTTCTCTCTTTAATAGCAATCTCCACTAACTTTCCTGGTATTGAAGTCAGACTGACTGGCCTATAATTTCCCAGATCTCCTCTGGAACCCTTTTTAAAGATGGGGGTGATGTTGGCTACCTTCCAGTCCTCAGGAACGGAGGCAGATTTTAATGAAAGATTACATATTTTTGCCAGGAGAGCCACAATCTCACATTTTAATTCTTTCAGAATTCTTGTATGTATGCCATCAAGGCCTGGTGACTTCTCAGTTTCTAATTTGTCTATCAGTTGTAGGACCTCCTGTCTAGTCACCTCAATCTGACTCAGGTCTTTCAACACCCCTCCGGAAATCAGAGGTTTTTGAGTGGGCAAACACTTCTCTTCTTCCATAGTGAAGACGGAGGCAAAAAATGCATTCAGTTTTCAGCCATTTCCCTATTCTTCAGTAATCCTTTCACATCTTGGTCATCCAAGGGCCCCACTGCCTCCCTGGCTGGTTTCCTGCTTCTAATGTATTTGAAGAAATTTTAGAAGGACTAAAAATCAGAGGATTCTCTTATAAATATAAAGCCTTCGCAGATTATATTGTGTTCATAATAGAGAATCCAATCCAAGTGTCACCATTGCTGTTAGCTAAGATAAAAGAATATGGAGAGTTAGCAGGACTATATATAAATAAAGAGAAACCGAAATTTTTATGCAAAAATATGCAACCAAACAGAATTAATGAATTGCAAATTGTGATGGGCTGTGAAGTCACCACTAAAGTTAAATATCTTGGATTAGAGATAACCATGAAGAATATTGACTTCTTCAAAAATAATTATGAAAAATTATGGTGTAAGATGGACAAAGATTTGATGAAATGGAATAGACTTAAGTTATCCTTATTGGGCAGGATAGCTGCAATTAAGATGAATATTTTGCCAAGAATAATGTATCTGTTCCAAACTATCCCGATTGTGAAGGATACCAAACAATTTAATAAATGGCAAAGGAAGATTTTTGATTTTGTATGGGCCGGAAAGAAACCAAGGATTAAGATGAAGATTTTAATAGATGCCAAAGAGAGAGGTGGTTTTCAGCTCCCAGATTTAAGATTGTATCATGATGCGGTTTGTTTGACATGGATCAAAGACTGGATAATGCTGTTAGATAAAAAACCTTTATGGTTAGAAGCTCATGGGAATAAATTTGGCTGGCACGCGTATTTGTGTTATGGGAAGAATAAGATGGACTTTTTTTCTCTCACCATTATATCAGAAATAGTTTATTGAACACTTGGATAAAATATAAGAAATATGGTGATGAGAGAAAACCACTCTGGATAGTGCCAGCAGAAGTAATAAAAATAACAGCTGAATCTGATGAAGAAAGAGCGATGTCATATAATCAACTGCTCAAGATTCAAGGAGGCAAAATTGAATTAAAATCTGCAGAAGAGTTAAATAATAAGTACGACTGGTTTCAAATGCAACAAATCAAAGGCTTGATGGAAAATGATATTAAATTGGATGGAATTAGACGTGAGCAAACAGAACTGGAAAGGGTCCTGCTTGGAGATAATGAAAAATTAATATCAAAAGTATATAAATTATTATTGAAATGGTCTACAGAAGAAGAAGTAGTAAAGTCTCAAATGGTCAAATGGGCAATCAATGTGAATAGAGAAATACAAATGGATACGTGGGAGCACCTTTGGAAGAACTCGATGAAGATCTCAACCTGTCAGAGTATTAAAGAGAACTGTTTTAAGATGATGTACAGGTAGTATATGACTCCGAAAAAGCTGGCTAGGATGAGTAAAAAGATGTTGGATAGATGTTGGAAATGTAGAAAACACGAAGGTTCTTTCTTTCACATGTGGTGGACTTGTGAAAAAGCGAAAGAATTTTGGAAGATGATACAACAAGAAATCTCCAAAATTTTGGGTTATGACTTTAAGAAAACTGCAGAGACTTTTTTGCTTGGATTACAATTAGAAAAATTTCCAAAGGAAGACAGGACTTTAATTTGGTACTTGCTCTCAGCTGCTAGGACATTGTATGCGCAGCTGTGGAAACAGGGAAAAATACCAGAGAAATGGGACTGGATTGTGAAAGTTTTATCGTGGAGTGAGATGGACAAATTAACTAAAACTTTAAGAGACTATGATTTAGATATATTCAAAAAGGAGTGGAAGAAATGTAAAGGATATATGGAGAAAGAATGGAATATAAAAAGTCATTGGACAATTTTTTAGTATTAATGAGAGAAGAAAAATATTGAACTTTAATTGGTTAGCAGTACCTTTATAATTGAATTTAAATTTATAACTTCGGGGAAGTCAAATATTGGAGGGAGGGGGGGTTGAAATATCATATGGGTTAGCATAGAAAAGAGACAATTAATTACTGTAACCATATGTTATTAATAAATTGTTAAAACACAGTTTCTCAGCCATTTCCCTATCCTTCAGTAATCCTTTTATCCCTTGGTCATCCAAGGGCCCCACTGCCTCCCTGGCTGGTTTCCTGCTTCTAATGTATTTGAAGAAATTTTTATTGTTGGTCTTTATGTTTTTTTTTGTAAACTCCTCATAGTCCCTTTCTGCCTGCCTGATCACAGACTTACATTTGATTTGCCACAGCCTGTGTTCCCTTTTAATTACCTCACTTGGACTAGCTTTGCACCTCTTAAAGGTATCCTTCTTCTTCAGCTTCCACTACTTTCTCCCTTTCTTTTCTTGTTTTCTGCATCACAAGTCTCTTTGCCAGGATTTCTCAACTGCCCAAAAGCTACAGAGGAAAGCCTCTATTTTCCCCATTGGCTGAGGCTCCTCTCTTGGGGAAATGGGAGGAGAGGGAGAGCTTGCTTTTATACTGACCACAATATTGCAAGAGTTCTAATACAGTTAAGCATGTTTTATTTAATTTTAAAAAAATGTTTAAATTGTGTTTGTATCCTTATAAAGTTTATATCTCTGCTCCCTGGCATTACATTTTATGACATACTTGGCCCAGCCCAACAAGGTCTCATTTATGTCAGATCCAGCCCTGTAACCAATGAGTTTGACACCCCTGTTCTAGGGTGATGTCAGTGAGTTTTTGGAGCATCTCTTGTCCTCCCAACCAGGTTTTCACCCAGATGCAATGTGGAGATGACATCACATCTGACCCCAAACCATCCCCAAAGCAAGCAGGGGGTGCCAGGCCACAGTGAGCCTTCCCTACTCTGCTATCCTATTTCCCACAAGAACCCTCCAGATGCCCCTATAAGCATGGGCACAGAAGCTGAACCTTAAGCACTGGTTCAGCACTCTGCTGCCCAAGAAGGTGGAAGCTCCTTGTATTCACCAGGTTGAATAGCTCTGCCCAGGTTTGTCTAACTCGGGAGAGAAAGACAGATGGGTTTGGGCTAAGGGATCTTGGGGTGCAGGAATGCTCCCTCTGAACCTTCGATGTGGCGTCCCTCTGGCTCCCACCCCTTCTCAGCTCTGCCAGTATATTTGTCAGTCCCCCTGAAGAAACTGGAAGTTCTGAAGACCTTGAACCCTGCCTGGAGGTTGCTGTCCTGCCCAGGTTCCCTCCCTAAATCTCCAGGAGTTTCATGGCCTGGAGTTGGCAACCCCATGCCCCCCCACCCAGCCAGTGGCCTGGGAGGACTTGGCAGCCCTATTCTCTCAGCTTTCTACGACTCTCCAGACATGGTGTCATGATCCTAGGCCTACAGGCTCCAGAGAGGCCTGTCATAGAGTATAATGGGGAATTGATCTGGAGGTATCGGGGGCTCTGGGGGGGGCTGTTTTTTGAGATAGAGGCACCAAATTTTCAGTATAGCATCTAGTGCCTCTTCCCAAAATACCTCCCAAGTTTCAAAACGATTGGACCAGGGGGTCCAATTCTATGAGCCCCAAAAGAAGGTGCCCCTATCCTTCATTATTTCCTTTGGAAGGAAGGCATTTAAAAAGGTGCTGTCCCTTTAAATATGATGGCCAGGACTCCCTTTGGAGTTCAATTGTGCTTGTCACACCCTTGCTCCTGGCTCCGCCTCCAATGTCTCCTGGCTCCACCCCCAAAGTCTCCTGGCTCCACTCCCAAAGTCCCCAGATGTTTCTTGAATTGGACTTGGCAACCCTACATGCCACTGAAAGAGTGTTGAAAAATAATTAAACCAAGAGTCTGGCTCACGCAGAAGAAAGCCTAAATGCAAGGGCGCTGTGTATGTTACTCATAATTGCTCCTATGTATGTTAATTGCTTATTGCTTATCTGTAGGTATTCTTTTAAGCCAAAGACGGGAGTGGAGTTGCCTTGGAAACCGTTAAGGTTAAAAGTGTAACTATGTAAGGGAGGGGGAGGTTTGCTGAGACAAGACGCTTTTGGGCATGCGTATCTAGTTAGTAGACAGATTGTAAAGTCAGCCTCACCAATTAGTGTGGAATTTTACTCACTTAGGAGAAATGAGGTAATGATTTGTGAAGTGCTGTTTTGCGCTCGGGAGGAGTCAGATTGTGAATCCTGCGTCTCTGGCCTGTCTGGTCACAGGGGGAGAGAGAAAGGGGGGGTTGCGTCGGGAATGCTTTAAAAAACAGCAGCTTATGCTAAAACGGGAGAGAGACAGCTCTAGCCTGAGATCTCTCTCCACATTGCAATGTGATTTCTTTTTACAAATAAACCTTTGGATTTTTGAGCAAGAAGTCTCTGCCTGGTAAATTCTTGGGGTTTAAAGGGCCGTGGCCCCAAAACCGGTTAACAAGAGGGGAGTCCAGGGAAGGGGGGAAGGCATACAGTTGGCAAGGGTGCCAATCCTCCAGGGGTCTCCCAGAGGAGGACTTTGGTCTCTGGGTTAACCAGGTGCTGGGTTGGCTGAGGAGCTTGAGGCCACAGAACTGGCAGGAAGGGGGAATTGGGAGTCCTGTTCCTCTGAGTCAGGAACCCCTAAACTGAGCAGGTGGTGGCAGCGTGCCCTAGTGGGGGGAAGAAGATAAGCTTCCTTCAGGAGTTGGCAACTAAAAAGGGACCGGGTCTGAAGGCAGAATCGGGCCAGTTCCGTCACAGGAGTTGTAGAAAAAACATCTGGAGAGCTACTGTTGGCCACCCCTGCCATAGGGTAGAAAGGAGAATCGATCTTGTGGGTATCTGGGGCTGGGGGGGGCGGGTGTGGCTGTTTTTTGAGAGAGAGGCACCAAATTTGCAGCATAGTATCCGGTGCCTCTCTCCAAAACACCCTCCAAGTTTCACCGTTGTTACTCTGCAGAAAGGATTGAGCTATTGCCATGTATAATGTTATAAAAGATACTGAAGCTTGTAGAAGCCACATGGCCATCTGTGCATCCCTGTTGCATCAATGTTCCTTGCTGTTGACATGATCTACACCGGTTACATCTAGAGGAGAATTGGAGCTTTAGACTCTGTTTTCATGGCTTGTCTTATCGCATTCTGGACCTTTTTCTACAAAAACAAGAACTCTCATCGTGAACTTATGGGACTCGGATGTGATATCATTGCACCTTTGTAATAATTATTGCACAAGGTTTCTATGTTTTGTATGTGAATAGAAATTGTTTATTCTTGAGGCTGGTTTATCATGGATGCTTTAGTGCTTTCTACCTGCTCCATTTTCCACGCTACTCTTTTTGGGTTGCTCCAATCCCCAGGTGGGGGCAGGGGATCCCCCAGTTTGGAGGCCCTCCCCCCGCTTCAGGGTCATCAGAACACGAGGGGGGGGGAATGCCTTTGAGTGTGCCATTATTCCCTATGGAGACCGATTTCCATAGGGTATAAAGGAGACTCGATCTTGTGGGTATCTGGGGTTCGGGGGGGAGTGGCTGTTTTTTGAGATAGAGGCACCAAATTTGCAGCATAGTGTCTGGTGCCTCTTTCCAAAACACCCTCCAAGTTTTAAAAAGATTGGACCAGGGGGTCCAATTCTGTGAGCCCTCAAAGAAGGTGCCCCTATTCTTCATTGTTTCCAAAGGAGGGAAGGCATTTTAAAAAGTGTGCAGTCCCTTTAAATGTGATGGCCAGAACTCCCTTTGGAGTTCAATCGTGCTTGTCACAACCTTGCTCCTGGCTCCACCCCCAAAGTCTCCCGGCTCCATCCCTAGAGTCTCCTGGCTCCACCCCCGAAGTTCCTAGATGTTTCTTGAATTGGACTTGGCAACCCTAATGCCAGGCGCTGAACTTCACCCGCTGAGTTTCTGCCTGCCCTGCTGCAACGCAGAAAAGCGCAGGAGCTCTGCAAGGAAAGGGGAGCAGGGGTAGATCCAGAGTTCCCTCTAAGCTGAGTTAGTGCGAGTTAGCTCACAGTTTTTTAGCCTCCAGCTCACTCATTTTTGTCTCAGCCCAGGAAAAATGGCCCCAGAACAAACTAATTTCTGCAGGAGCTCACAACTTTAATGCCAACCAAGTTTTACTGAGAACGTCAGCTTTCATGTGCTCTCTAAGCACACTTCACCAGAGGAGGCGATCAGGTATTGTGGGCTGAAATACAAGCAGTTTGTTGATTAAGTATGCAGAGTTTACTGTACTGTCAGTCTGCAGACTTCAATACAACTACGTTCTCAATAAAACGACGTTCTCAATAAAACTTGGTTGGTCTTAAAAGTGCCCCCTTGACTCCTGCTTTGTTCAACTGCTTCAGCCCTAGTGGGGGGCGGGGGGAGAAGATAAGCTCCCTTCAGGAGTTGGCAACTAAAAAGGGACCGGGTCTTAAGGCACAATTGGGCCGGTTCCGTCACAGGAGTTGTAGGCAAAGAACTTCTGTAGAGCTACCGTTGGCCACCCCTGCCATAGGGTAGAAAGGAGAATCGATCTTGTGGTTTTCTGGGGCTTAGGGGGGAGGGCGGCTGTTTTTTGAGATAGAGGCACCAAATTTGCAGCATAGTGTCTGGTGCCTCTCTTCAAAACACCCTCCAAGTTTCAAAAAGATTGCACCAGGAGGTCCAATTCTATGAGCCCCCAAAGAAGGTGCCCCTATCCTTCATTGTTTCCAAAGGAGGGGAGAGATTTAAAAGGTGTGCAGTCACTTTGGAATTCAATCGTGCTTGTCACAGCCTTGCTCCTGGCTCCACCCCCAAAGCCCCCAGATATTTCTTGCATTGGCCTTGGCAACCCTAATGCCAGGCGCCGAACTTCACCCGCTGAGTTTCTGCCTGCCCTGATGCAAGGCAGAAACGCGGGATGCAAGGCCAAGCGCGGGATCTCTGCAAGGAAACGGGAACAGGAAAAGGTCCCGTTGCGTTTTCCGGCCGGGGCTAAAAGACGGCGAATGGAAAGGACCCCGCCCCCCCCCCACCTGCAAGGAAGGAAGGAAGGAAGGAGGGAGGGGGGAGGAAGGAAGGAGGGAGGGAAGGACCGAAGCCCCCGGAAGGGAGGGAAGTAAGGAAGGAAAGAGGGAGGAAGGAGCAAGGAAGAGGGAGGGAAAGAAGGAAGGAAGGGAGTCCCCGAGACGGTGGGAGGGAGGGAGGGAGAAGGCCGGTGCCGCCGGGCCAGAACTCTTGGAGGAGCCCGGATCTCTTGGGGCGCGGAACCCAGGGGCCGGGGAGGGTTTCCCAGCGTGCTGTGGAGCAACGGACTGACAGGCAGGAAGGAAGAGAGGAGGGAGGAGGAAGGGAGTCCCCGGAGGGAGGGCGGCGCGCTGTGGCTGCTGCACCCGGAGGCCCTGGGGGAACGGAGCCGGCGGACTGGTGAGTCTTGCAGCCCCCTCCTGCTGCTGCTGCACGCCGAAGGCAGCCCCGCTCGCTCAATGCACGGAGCCCAGCGAAAGGAGGCGGGAGGGCTTGGCAAGCAGAGAGGGCTCCGGGAGCCTGCAGGGAAGGACCCGCCTCTCCTTCCTGGGAGGGGCTTCAAGAGAGGCTGCGGGGCCCCTGACAGCAAGGAGGGTCCTGTGGATGGAGGAGAGGGGCTTGTGAGTTCCCTGCAATGTGCAGGGGTTGGACTAGATGACCCTGGAGGTCCCTTCCAGCTCTAGGATTCTATGCTTTAACTGGGCTCTCCTTCCTGGGAGGGGTTTCAAGAGAGGCTGCGGGGCCCCTGACAGCAAGGAGGGTCCTGTGGATTGAGGGGAGGGGCTTGTGAGTATCCTGCAATGTGCAGGGGTTGGACTAGATGACCCTGGAGGTCCCTTCCAGCTCTAGGATTCTATGCTTTAACTGGGCTCTCCTTCCTGGGAGGGGTTTCAAGAGAGGCTGCGGGGCCCCCTGACAGCAAGGAGGGTCCTGTGCATTGAGGGGAGGGGCTTGTGAGTATCCTGCAATGTGCAGGGGTTGGACTAGATGACCCTGGAGGTCCCTTCCAGCTCTAGGATTCTATGCTTTAACTGGGCTCTCCTTCCTGGGAGGGGTTTCAAGAGAGGCTGCGGGGCCCCCTGACAGCAAGGAGGGTCCTGTGGATGGAGGGGAGGGGCTTGTGAGATCCCTGTATTGGGCACGGGGTTGGAGTAGATGACCCTGGAGGTCCCTTCCAGCTCTAGGATTCTATGCTTTAACTGGGCTCTCCTTCCTGGGAGGGGTTTCAAGAGAGGCTGCGGGGCCCCCTGACAGCAAGGAGGGTCCTGTGCATTGAGGGGAGGGGCTTGTGAGTATCCTGCAATGTGCAGGGGTTGGACTAGATGACCCTGGAGGTCCCTTCCAGCTCTAGGATTCTATGCTTTAACTGGGCTCTCCTTCCTGGGAGGGGTTTCAAGAGAGGCTGCGGGGCCCCCTGACAGCAAGGAGGGTCCTGTGGATGGAGGGGAGGGGCTTGTGAGATCCCTGTATTGGGCACGGGGTTGGAGTAGATGACCCTTGAGGTCTCTTCCAACTCTAGGATTCTATGCTTTAACTGGGCTCTCGTTCCTGGGAGGTTTTAAACAGAGGCTAGATGGCCATCTGTCAGCAATGAAGATCCTGTGAATTTAGGGGGACATATTTGTGAGTTTCCTTCATTGTGCAGGGGGTTGGACTAGAGGACCCTGGAGGTCCCTTCCAACTCTAGGATTCTATGCTTTAACTGGGCTCTCCTTCCTTGGAGGTGTTTCAAGAGAGGTTGCGGGGCCCCCTGACAGCAATGAGGGTCCTGTACATTGAGGGGGAGGGGCTTGTGAGTTCCCTGCATTGTGCATGGGTTGGACTAGATGACCCTGGTGGTCCCTTCCAGCTCTAGGATTCTATGCTTTAACTGGGCTCTCCTTCCTGGGAGGTGTTTCAACAGAGGCTGGGTGGCCCCCTGACAGCAATGAGGGATTGAGGTGGAGGGGTTTGTGAGTTCCCTGCATTGTGCAGGGGTTGGACTAGATGACCCTGGAGTTCCCTTCCAACTCTAGGATTCTGTGCTTTAACTGGGCTCTCCTTCCTGGGAGGTTTTAAACAGAGGCTAGATGGCCATCTGCCAGCAATGAAGATCCTGTGAATTTAGGGGGACATATTTGTGAGTTTCCTTCATTGTGCAGGGGGTTGGACTAGAGGACCCTGGAGGTCCCTTCCAACTCTAGGATTCTATGCTTTAACTGGGCTCTCCTTCCTGGGAGGTTTTAAACAGAGGCTAGATGGCCATCTGCCAGCAATGAAGATCCTGTGAATTTAGGGGGACATATTTGTGAGTTTCCTTCATTGTGCAGGGGGTTGGACTAGAGGACCCTGGAGGTCCCTTCCAACTCTAGGATTCTATGCTTTAACTGGGCTCTCCTTCCTTGGAGGTGTTTCAAGAGAGGTTGCGGGGCCCCCTGACAGCAATGAGGGTCCTGTACATTGAGGGGGAGGGGCTTGTGAGTTCCCTGCATTGTGCATGGGTTGGACTAGATGACCCTGGTGGTCCCTTCCAGCTCTAGGATTCTATGCTTTAACTGGGCTCTCCTTCCTGGGAGGTGTTTCAACAGAGGCTGGGTGGCCCCCTGACAGCAATGAGGGATTGAGGTGGAGGGGTTTGTGAGTTCCCTGCATTGTGCAGGGGTTGGACTAGATGACCCTGGAGTTCCCTTCCAACTCTAGGATTCTGTGCTTTAACTGGGCTCTCCTTCCTGGGAGGTTTTAAACAGAGGCTAGATGGCCATCTGCCAGCAATGAAGATCCTGTGAATTTAGGGGGACATATTTGTGAGTTTCCTTCATTGTGCAGGGGGTTGGACTAGAAGACCCTGGAGGTCCCTTCCAACTCTAGGATTCTATGCTTTAACTGGGCTCTCCTTCCTTGGAGGTGTTTCAAGAGAGGCTGCGGGGCCCCCTGACAGCAATGAGGGTCCTGTGCATTGAGGGGAGGGGCTTGTGAGTTTCCTCCATTGTGCAGGGATTGGACTAGATGACCCTGGAGATCCCTTCCATCTCTAGGATTCTATGCTTTAACTGGGCTCTCCTTCCTGGGAGGGGTTTCAAGAGAGGCTGGATGGCCCTCTGACAGCAATGAGGGTCCTGTACATTGAGGGGGAGGGGCTTGTGAGTTCCCTGCATTGTGCAGGGGTTGGACTAGATGTCCCTGGAGGTCCCTTCCAACTCTAGGATTCTATGCTTTAACTGGGCTCTCCTTCCTGGGAGGTGTTTCAACACAGGCTGGGTGGCCCCCTGACAGCAATGAGGGATTGAGGGGGAGGGGCTTGTGAGGTCCCTGCGTTGTGCAGGGGTTGGACTAGATGACCCTGGAGGTCCCTTCCAACTCTAGGATTCTATGCTTTAACTGGGCTCTCCTTCCTGGGAGGTGTTTCAACACAGGCTGGGTGGCCCCCTGACAGCAATGAGGGATTGAGGGGGAGGGGCTTGTGAGGTCCCTGCATTGTGCAGGGGTTGGACTAGATGACCCTGGAGGTCCCTTCCAACTCTAGGATTCAATGCTTTAACTGGGCTCTCCTTCATGGGAGGGGTTTCAAGAGAGGCTGCGGACCCCTCTGACAGCAATGAGGGTCCTGTGGATTGAGGGGAGGGGCTTGTGAGTATCTGCATTGGGCAGGGGTTGGACTACATGACCCTGGAGTTCCCTTCCAACTCTACGATTCAGTGCTTTAACTGGGCTCTCCTTCATGGGAGGGGTTTCAAGAGAGGCTGCGGACCCCTCTGACAGCAATGAGGGTCCTGTGGATTGAGGGGGCGGGGTTTGTCAGTTTCCTGCATTGTGCAGGGGGTTGGACTAGATGACCCTGGAGGTCCCTTCCAACTCTGGGATTCTCTACTTTCAGGGGCTTGGATGATATTACAATGACTATTTTCATGTGTGCGGGGGGTCATCCTCCTTACCTCATTGTTTGGACTTGCAAGCAGTTTGAGGGCTCTTGCCCCCCCTTTTTTCGTGGCAGTATTTCTGGGTACTGAGAAAGGACACCTGTTGGTGGGAGTTCTGCCAAGTCCTGAGAGTGGAATTGGAAAGTAGTGAAGCTTTCTATTTGAATACAGGCACATTAAACAACAAGCAGCACTGTTTTTAGGGGAACTTTTTAGGTATCGAGCACAATTTTGTGGCAGGAAATGCCAGTTATAGAGGGTCACGTTTGAGCTGAGCACATTTCTTCAGATACACCGAAATGGAGGCTAGCAGTCCATATCTGTAGGAAGAGGGTGAGCAGCGGATTAGCACACAACACAGTGAAGATGTGTAAGAGAGGTGAGGACCCAACAGGGATAACAAGCTGAATTTATATGGTCCCCGTACGGTACAGGATGGGATGGTACAGGATGTCTGGCTTGGCACGGGTAAAGGGAGTGGAGTTCAGAGCCTTTCTCACCCAGGCCATTGTAGAGACTGCATGTGTTTGGATCTAATTCTGGGGGGAAACATAGGGAATCAAATCAGTAAATGGAAATTGGAGACTGATGTGCAAATGTACCCTTTTTACTTGTGGAATGCTGAGAGTCATTAACTGTTTTCATGCTCTTTAGCCCTGCAACTGCACTGAGAGTTTCCTTCTAGTTGAGAGGAGAGCCAGGAGGAGCTGGTTTTCAGCCTCCCCCAAAGATCTCCTCTTTGCTGGAGACCTGACCAGGAGCTGACCAAGTGAGCCCCACAGATCAAAGGGGGGGGCCCTCGTTGGTGCTTGGAAGAGGTGCTCTGTTTGTTTATAATCTGATATATGCCGATAAAGACTTTTGAGTGATAATAAAATTAACAAATTGAGCAAACATTTGATCAGAGTAGCATGAGCACGCAAAAGCAATAAAACAGTAATATGACAAAATGTGAGGATGTCAACGACTATGTGGTATTAAGCCTGGGTCAAAAGGAAGGTATTTATATCTCAGATTAATACAATATAGTCATTAACAGACATTCTCATATTTTGACATATTGCTATTTTATTGCTTTTGCATACTCATGCTTCTCAGATCAAAGGTTTGCTCCATCTGTTAATCTTAGTATTCTGTCATTGAATCTTAAATTTCCATTCTAAACCACTCCCTACCAGACAATTTTACTATACTGTGATTGGATCTTAAATTTGTACCAGTTTTCATTCTGAGCCAGTGACTACCAGCTATGTGTGGCTTTGCTCCCTGTACCGGATTCCTTGTCTGATGAACTGTGCTTAGAGAGCACACGAAAGCTTACATTCCGAATAAAACTAAGTTGGTCTTAAAGGTGCCACTTGACTCCTATTTTGTTCTGCTACTTCAGTCCAACATGGCTGACTGCTTGGATTTAATTACATAGCAAAATGAAACAAAACCTGATCTACAAACCACAAGAAGCACTTTTCTTCTGATCCACCGGGGCGGTTCTCATTTGCTTTCCTTGTGACATGTAATTCTCTCTGTCTCTCCCTCCCCCTCCCCAGAAAGAAGCCTCTCTTCATAGCCAAGTCACTAAAGGGACATTGACACAGTCGGAGGTGGCCCAAGAGAAAGTGAAGGAGATAGAAGAGCAGGACCCAGAAGGACCTGGAGCTTCGAAGATGGCAAGCAGAGGCCCCCGTCCGACCCTTGCTGGGAGCAACGTTGAATTCTGGGAAAGCCCTGTGCCAGAGATCCTGCCTAAGGACATCGTGACCTCAGACGCACGTTTCCAACGCTTCGCACAGTTCTGCTATCATGAGGCTGATGGGCCCCGAGAGGTTTGCAACCAGCTCCATCGCCTTTGCAACCACTGGCTGAAGCCGGAGAGGCTCACCAAGAAGCAGGTCCTGGATGTGGTGGTTCTGGAGCGGTTCTTGGCCCTCCTGCCCCAGGAAATGCAGTGCTGGGTCAGAGGATGTGGGCCGGAGGCCAGTTCCCAGGCGGTGGCCTTGGCTGAAGGTTTCCTCCTGAGTCAGGCAGAGGAGAAGAAGCAGCCAGAGCAGCAGGTGAGGGGGTTTCCTCCAGCTACATCCAATTCCATATCTGACATTATCTAAGGTTTCCCTGAGGGAAATTTGTCCAAGTGTTAATCCTCCAAATGGGAGATTTAAATCCCTCCTTCAGCAGCCTCTTCTAGTAGATAATTTCTGCTCCCTCCAGATAACTGACCAGGTCTGCTGATGGAAGGGTGCAGAGTCTGGGAGTGGGGCAGGATCCAGTGCCTGGTCTCTTCCATCCCATCTCTTATCCCTTTCAGATGTGGGGACCATCGGTGAAGGCAGAAGCTGCATTCTCTGGGGCAGACGGAGCTTCCTTGGAGCAAGGGCAGAGGGCACAGGCCCAGGAGGGTGCCCAAGATGCCCTCTCCTCTGGTAAGGACTCTTTGTGCCTGGAGGCGATTGGGGCACCCCGTGAATGTGATGGGGAGAGCATTAAGGCCAGGAAAAGAATTAAATACGTCTCCACAGAACACACAGCACTCAATATCCACTAACCGTCAGTCCAAGGGGATCAGACCGATTCGTGGAGGGCAAGTCCTCTCACTCATTATTCATATTTCACCTTCCTTACCTAAGAGCATAAGAGAAGCCATGTTGGATCAGGCCAATGGCCCATCCAGTCCAACACTCTGTGTCACACAGTGGCCACACACACACACACACACACACACAGTGGCTAATAGCCACTGATGGACCTCTGCTCCATATTTTTATCTAACTCCCTCTTGAAGTTGGCTATGCTTTAGCCATCACCACCTCCTGTGGCAGTGAGTTCCACATGTTAATCACCCTTTGGGTGAAGAAGTACTTCCTTTTATCCATTTTAACCCGACTGCTCATCAATTTCATTGAATGCCCAGGAGTTCCAGAGTTCCCAGGGCACGTTTGTAGCCTGAAATATGTTGGCAGAGATTTTGACCTCGAGGCTCATGGGTACTTCTCTTCTGCTTCTCCCAGGATTTAGTAAAAAGTGTGAAAGAATGTATTGAGTGTACGCAGGGCAACGTCTCGGACACCTGGGAAGGGGGTGTGAAGCAGGGTGCAACAAAGCAAACGGAATAAGAAGTCAAACACCCTTCCTCGTTTCTCTCACTAACAGGCAGTGGAGAGATGCTGTTGAGCTGCTGTCTTTCTGCAGGTGTGGAAACGGCTGCTTTACCTCCAGTCCAGGTAGGGAAGATGAGCGGGAGACAGCCTGGGTCCCCCTTTCTCGGGGAGCGGGGGCTTTTGCTCCCGGTTTCTACAATGGTCCGGATGAGAGAGGATCTAAATGCAGCTCCCTTTCCCCATGCCAAGCCGTATATCCTGTTCCGCCCCAGATTCCTCCCTTCCAGTGTGCGATGTCTGTGCGGTATGGAACAGGCTTCCTTGGGAGGTGGTGGGCTCTCCTTCCTTGGAGGTTTATTTATTTTATTTAGTTATTTTGCGTTTTTCTAGTCCGCCCTTTCCCAAGTCGGATTCAGGGCGGATTACAACATCATAAAATAATTAAATCACACAATAAGACTTAAAATTAAACAGTTAAAACCATTAAAATGAAAGAAAATAAGGCAGATGGCTTGATGGCCATCTGACAGCAATGAAAATCCTGTGAATTTAGGGGGACGTATTTCTGAGTTTCCTTCATTGTGCAGGGGTTTGGACTAGAGGACCCTGGAGGTCCCTTCCAACTCTAGGATTCTATGCTTTAACTGGGCTCTCCTTCCTGGGAGGTTTTTCAACAGAGCCTGCATGGCCCTCTGACAGCAATGATGGTCCTGTGCATTGATGGGGAGGGGCTTGTGAGTTCCCTGCATTGTATGAGGGTTGGACTAGATGACCCTGGAGGTTCCTTCGAACTCTAGGATTCTATTCTTTAACTGGGCACTCCTTCCTTGGAGGTTTCTAAACAGAGGCTGGATGGCCCTCTGACAGCAATGAGGATCCTGTGGATTGGAGGGACAGTGGCTCAGTGGTAGAGCATCTGCTTGGGAAGCAGAAGGTCCCAGGTTCAATCCCTGGCATCTCCAAAAAAGGGTCCAGGCAAATAGGTGTGAAAAGCCTCAGCTTGAGACCCTGGAGAGCCGCTGCCAGTCTGAGAAGACAATACTGACTTTGATGGACCAAAGGTCTGATTCAATATAAGGCAGCTTCATATGTTCATATGAGGGGGAGGGGTTTGTGAGTTCCCTGCATTGTGCAGGGGTGGACTAGATGACCCTGGATGTCCCTTCCAACTCTAGGATTCTATGCTTTAACTGGGCTCTCCTTCCTGGGAGGTTTTTCAACAGAGGCTGGGTGGCCCACTGACAGCAATGAGGGTCCTGTGGATTGAGGGGGAAGGGCTTGTGAGTTCCCTGCATTGTGCAGGGGGTTGGACTAGATGACCCTGGAAGTCCCTTCAAACTCTAGGCTTCTATGCTTTAACTGGGCTCTCCTTCCTGGGAGATTTTTCAACAGAGGCTGGGTGGCCCTCTAACAGCAATTAGGATCCTATGGATTGAACGGGCGGGGTTTCTGAGTTCCCTGCCTTGTGCAGAGGGTTGGACTAGATGACCCTGGAAGTCCCTTCCAACTCTAGGATCTATGCTTTAACTGGGCTCTCCTTCCTGGGAGGTTCTTCAACAGAGGCTGCATGGGCCTCTGACAGCAATGAGGATCCTGTGGATTGAGGGGGAGGTGTTTGTGAGTTCCTTGCATTGTGCACGGGATTGTACTATATGACCCTGGAGGTCACTTCCAACTCTACGATTCTCTGTTTTCAGGGGCTTTCAAAGTGATATTACAATGACTATTTTCATGCGTGTGTGGGGTCATCCTCATTGTTTGTACTTGCAAGCAGTTTTAGGGCTCAGCCCACTCCTCCTTTTTTGTGGCAGTATTTGTGGGTGGGAGGGGTGGGCTCCCTTCGGGTGTCCTGCCCCCCCCAGGGAAAGTGTATGCGCAATACATCGCCTCTCCTTTCCCGGTGTAGTGAACGCCGTGTGGTCACTGTCTGGCTATGCCTGGCAGATGGTTACTGCAATGCCCTCTCCTACATTACTGCATCCGTGGCAACACCTTCTCGCTGGTCCCCCCTGTTTTTCACAAAGTTTGCCACATCATGGTGCGACCGAATATCCGGCGGTATAACCGGATGGGCAGGCTGGGCTCACCAACCTCGCCAGCCAAGAGAAGGAAACTCTAACATCAAACTCGGGCAGACAGAGCTCGTTAATGTAACATCTACCACCTGGAGGACTCGCTGCCGGCGTCCCGGCTTACTGGGCCATGGCAGATGACCCCAAGGTGAAAGGGTGGAGCCAGTATTGCGCACACTGCACTTCACCTAAAAATTCCTCTGCGCAGGCCTGAAGGGCATATCCACACCCACAACCCACAACATACCAAGTCCGGCAGCGACGGGCAAGGGGCGAAACAGCAGGTGGAAGATGCCACTGGAAGCCACAGTCCCGATTCTGCATGTAGGCGGTTCAGGGTATTGGTCGCCTGATGCTGACTTGGAGACGAAAGCATTTTTCGGCAGCACCCTGAACGACCAAGCAGCCTTATCTAGGGACAGCACTGCTTGCTCCACACGGAGAGGGGCCTAGAAAAGGTGGCCTAAACAAAGCTCATCTCCTCCACCCCAGTTGGCTAGCCGCGGTCAATGGGCATCCTTACTTGCGGTCAAAAAATAACAACAAAGAAAAGGCATGCACCTGCCTCACAAAGTGTGCAAAGACTAAAGCTTGCATGTTGGAACATCAGAACCATGCTTGACACAGTAGATAGTGGTCGCCCTGAACGACGCTCTGCTCTAGTTGCCCACAAACTTCTCAGGTTGAATATCGACATAGCAGCTCTCAGTGAGGTCCGTTTCCCTGAGGAAGGTAGTCTTCAAGAACACGGTGCTGGCTATACCCTCTACTGGTCGGGTAAGTCAAAGTCTGAGAGCCGCCTTTCTGGTGTCGGCTTCATGGTCAGGAACTCCATTGCCTCCAAACTCGAAAACCTGCCAACAGGTCACTCAGATCGCATCATGTCCATGCGCCTCCCACTTCAAAACAAGCAGCATGCAACACTCTTCAGTGTGTATGCCCCAACCCTTCAAGCAGATCCTGCAGAAAAGAACAAGTTCTATGCTGATCTACGCAGCCTCGTACAGAAGACCCCTATAAAGGACAAGGTGTTCATCCTTGGCGACTTCAATGCCAGAGTAGGTAAAGACTCGGAAGCCTGGAAAGGAGTACTTGGCAAACACGGCATTGGCAACTGCGACGATAACGGGCGCCTCCTGCTAGAATTCTGTATGGAGCACCAGCTCACCATCACCAACACTATCTTCCAGCAGAAGAACAGTCTGAAGACAACCTGGATGCACCCACGGTCCATGCACTGGCACCTTATCGACTACATTCTGGTGCGCCAGAGAGACCTTCGAGATGTCTTACACACCCGAGTAATGCCCAGTGCAGAATGTCATACGGATCATCGTCTTGTACGCTGCAATCTCCGTCTTCACTTTAAACCCACACCCAGGAGAGGAGGTATCCCTCAGAGGAAGCTTCAGGTTGGCAGCCTTCAGTCAGCCGAAGTTAAAGCTGCCTTCCAGGCAAAACTCCAGTCAAGAATTGAGGACCCCAGTTGCCCCACAGACCCTTCTCCAGAAGCACTCTGGGAACACCTAAAAACTACCATCCTGTTGATCTCTGAAGAAGTCCTCGGGTTCTCCACTAGGAAGAACAAGGACTGGTTTGACGAGAACAATCAAGAGATCCAAGAATTACTGGCGAAAAAGAGATCTGCCTACCAAGTGTCAGAACTGGCAGAACGTCAAACAGAGTCCAAACTTGTTACAAAGTATAAGCATTTATTTGAGAACTACAGAGCTGAAGCTACAAGATAACACTGATGCCCAGGCCTGGCATCTAGTTACATTTTATGTGGTCAGGACAGCAACAATAAAACCATCTTTCACACAGGGTACAGACAAGTGTCTCATTCTCAGGGATCGTTATCAGAAGGGAGGATGCATTCCTGCTGTGAAGGCCTATTCGGCCTGGCTTCAAACGGCCATCTGCAGATGTTGACCAGAGGTTATCTGTTCCCCTCCAAGGATCACAGGGTGTTTGAAATGCAAAGCATTTGGGTGTTAGTTGCAGAGGCAAAGTGTTATGTGCTAGGGGGAGCCGGCAATATGGAGTCAGTGTGGCTCACAGCATACATGAAAGTTACAAGTTCTGACACCAAGCACATCTTGCTCAGCCCTCCTGTCCTGGGAAAAAAGCAACCTTTCGCACTGCATGTTGCAACCTCCAGCGCAAGCTTCGAGACATTCAGAAGGAGTAGTGGATTTAGCTTGCAGAGAGAACTCAGCTGTGTGCAGACACTGGAGATCTAAGAGGGTTCTACGAAGCCCTGAAGGCAGTATATGGCCCATCATATCAGGCTCAGAGTCCCTTGCGTAGTGCAGACGGCTAAGTGCTCCTCACAGACAAGGCATCTATACTGAACCGGTGGTCGGAATATTTTCAGGTTCTCTTCAGTGCTAACCGCGTAGTTCAAGATTCAGCAATTCACCTCACCCCACTTCAACCAGTGAAAACAGAGTTGGACAAGATTCCCACTCTAGAAGAGACTGTTAAAGCCATCAAGCAACTGAAAAGTGGCAAGGTAGCGGGAGTTGATGGAATCCCACCAGAGATCTGGAAGCATGGGGGCACAGTACTACATAGCTCACTTCACAAAGTACTTGTCACCTGCTGGGAACAAGGCAAATTACCACGCGACTTTCGCAATGCAATCATCATCACCCTATACAAGAACAAAGGGGAAAAGTCAGACTGCTCCAACTACCGGGGGATAACCCTGTTCTCCATCGCAGGCAAAATCCTTGCCAGAATACTCCTGAACAGACTGGTGCCCACCATTGCAGAAGAACTCCTCCCAGAGAGCCAGTGCGGCTTCAGAGCTAACAGGAGCACCACCGACATGGTATTTGTTCTCAGGCAGCTCCAAGAGAAATGCAGGGAACAGAACAAGGCTCTGTATGTGACTTTTGTCGACCTTACCAAAGCTTTCGATACCGTTTGCAGGAAAGGCCTGTGGCAAATCTTGGAACGTTTAGGATGTCCCCCAAGGTTCCTCAGCATGATCATCCAGCTACATGAAGACCAGTGAGGCCAAGTTAGACACTGCAACAATCTCTCGGAGCCCTTCCCAATAGGCACAGGTGTAAAGCAAGGCTGTGTTGTCGCGCCAACTCTCTTTACGATCTCCTTTAGCATGATGCTTCAAAGAGCCGCAGTAGATTTAGATGATGACGATGGTGTATACATCCGCTATTGCACCGATGGCAGCCTGTTCAACCTGAGGTGACTAAAGGCGCACTCTAAGAAAATGGAAAAACTTATCCGAGAGCTACTGTTTGCTGATGATGCTGCACTCGTCTCCCACTCGGTATCAGCTCTGCAGCATATGACGTCCTGCTTTGCAGAGGCTGCCAAGCTATTCGGCCTAGAAGTTAGTCTGATGAAGACAGAAGTTCTTCAGCAGCCTGCACCCCAGGAAGATTATCACCCTCCTTGCATCACTGTGGGTGAATCAGTTTTGAAGACAGTCCAGCAGTTTAGCTACCTGGGGTGCATCATCTCCTCAGACGCCAAGATCGACAAGGAGATTGACAACAGGCTGGCAAAGGCTAACCGTGCATTTGGCCGACTGCACAAAAGAGTGTGGAGCAACAAGCATCTGAAAAAAGGCACAAAGATCAATGTTTACAAAGCGGTTGTGATGACAACCCTCATCTATGGCTCCGAATCGTGGGTTTTATACCGTCATCACCTGCGACTCCTTGAGCGCTTTCATCAGCGCTGCCTTCACACCATTCTCAACATCCATTGGAGTGACTTTGTGACCAACACTGAAGTCCTCAAGCGGGCAGAGGTTACAAGCTTCGAGGCATTGTTGTTGAAGACGCAGCTGCGCTGGGCAGGGCATATCTCCAAAATGGAAAACCACCGCCTTCCCAAGATTACCCTGTATGGCGAAGTTTCCACTGGCCATCGAAAAAGAGGGGCACCAATGAAGAGGTACAAGGACTCCCTGAAGAAATCCCTTGGCACCTGTCGCATCAACCATCACCAGTGGTCTGACCTAGCCTCAGATCGCAAGGCATGGAGGCACACCATCCACCAGGCTGTCTCTTCCTTTGAGAACGCTCGCATAGCTGGTCTTGAGGACAAAAGGAGATTGAGGAAGAATCGCACTGCTACAGCTCCAACCTCAAATCAGACTTTTCCTTGCAGCCACTGTGGCCGGACCTGCCTGTCCCGCATTGGGCTTGTCAGCCACCAGCGAGCCTGCAGCAGACGTGGATTACTGCACCTTTCTTAAATCTTCGCGAAGTCAAGCCGAGAGAGAGAGAGATTTGTGGGTACTGAAAAACGGCACCTGTTGGTGGGAGTTCTGCTAAGCCCTGAGAGGGAAATTGGTGGGAAGCAGTGAAGCTTTATATTTACTTACTTATTTTATTTGTATCCGGTCCTCCCCGCTGAAGCAGCCTCATTTGAATACAGGCACCTTAAACAAGAAGCACTGGTTTTAGGAGCTCCTTTTACACATCGAGCACAATTTTGTATAGGTTGGTGGCAGGAGATGCCGGTTATAGAAGGTCATGATCAACACTTCTTCAGATACACCAAAATGGAGGCTAGCAGTCCATATCTATAGGAAGAGCGTGAGCAGCAGATTAGCACACAACACAGTGAAGATGTGTAAGAGATGTGAGGACCCAACAGGGATAACAAGCTTAGTTTATATGGTCCCCGTATGGTACAGGATGGGACGGTACAGGATGGGACGGTACAGGATGTATAGCTTGGCACGGGTAAAGGGAGAGGAGCTCAGAGCCTTTCTCAACCGGACCATTGTAGAAACTGCATTTGTTTGGATCTAATTCTGGGGGGAAACATAGGGAAGCAAATAAATATATGGAGATTGGAGACTGATGTGCAAATGTACAGTTTTTCATTGTGGAATGCTGAGGGTCATTAACTGTTGTCATGATCTTCAGCCCTGCAAGTGCACTGAGAGAGACGGTGGCTCAGTGGTAGAGCATCTGCTTGGGAAGCAGAAGGTCCCAGGTTCAATCCCTGGCATCTCCAAAAAAGGGTCCAGGCAAATAGGTGTGAAAAACCTCAGCTTGAGACCCTGGAGAGCCGCTGGCAGTCTGAGAAGACAATACTGTCTTTGATGGACCAAGGGTCTGATTCAGTATAAGGCAGCTTCATATGTTCATATGTTCAATTGAGAGGAGAGCCCTGAGGAGCTGGTTTTCAGCCTCCCCCAAAGATCTCCTTTTTGCTGGAGACCTGACCAGGATCTGACCAAGTGAGCCCCACAGATCAAAGGTGGCCCCCTCTTTGGTGCTTGGAAGAGGTGCGCTTCCTAGTACTTCACATCTATTGAAAGGAGAGAAAAAAGGATGAAGGGGTCACCAGTCCGCTTGGTCCTTTTGGGGCCCCAGTTTGCCTTAAGAATTAGCCCCATCAGACAGACTGGACCAGTTTAATGAGAGACTAAGCTCATAACATCCTTCAAGAGCCAAGTAGAGACAGTGAACTTTCCCAAAGAACCAAGGAGGCATATCTACAATAGCTTGGAACGTTACATGCATTACATTACATAGCAAAATGAAACTAAACCTAATCTACAAACCACAAGAAGCACTTTTCTTCTGATCCACAGGGGCGATTCTCATTGGCTTTCCTCGTGACACGTAACTGTCTCTGTCTCTCTTTCCCCCACCGCAGAAAGAAGCCTCTCTTTATAGTCAAGTCACTAAAGGGACATTGACACAGTCGGAGGTGGCCCAAGAGAAGGGGAAGGAGATGGAAGAGCAGGACCCAGAAGGACCTGGAGCTGGGAAGATGGCAAGCAAAGGCCTCCATTCCAACCAAGCTGGGAGCAACGCTGAATTCTGGGAAAGCCCTGTGCCAGAGAACCTGCCTAAGGACACCTTGACCTCAGACGCACATTTCCAACGCTTCCGGCAGCTCCACTACCATGAGGCTGATGGGCCCCGAGAGGTTTGCAGCCAGCTCCATCGCCTTTGCAACCACTGGCTGAAGACGGAGAGGCGCACCAAGAAGCAGGTCCTGGACGTGGTGGTTCTGGAGCAGTTCCTGGCCCTCCTGCCCCAGGAAATGCAGTGCTGGGTCAGAGGATGTTGGCCGGAGAGCAGTTCCCAGGCGGTGGCCTTAGCCGAAGGTTTCCTCCTGAGTCAGGCGGAGGAGAAGAGGCAGCCAAAGCAGCAGGTGAGGGGGTTTCCTCCAGCTACGTCCAATTCCACATCTGATCTTATCTAAGTTTTCCCTGAAGGATATTTGTCCAAGTGTTAATCCTCCAAATGGGAGATTTCTCAGCTTCCTTCTGTAAGTTAGTAAGTAAATTTTTATTTATACCCTGCCCTCCCCGCCGAGGCAGGCTCAGGGTGGCTTACAGAGCATGATACGAAATCATGATGTCACAATGACAGATAAAATCAATAGCAATATAAGTACAAATATAAATTAATTTTAAAAAGTTAAAACAATATAGTGGTGCTACAGTCTCTATTTATCCGGCAGCATAATATTTATTCTGGTTACATCTTTAAGGCTTCTTGGAAGAGGGCAGTTTTGCAGGCCCTGCAGAACTGATTGAGGTCCCGCAGGGCCCGCACCTCCTCCGGCAGCTGATTCCACCATTGGGGGGCTTTTATGGAGAAGGCCAGCTCCCTGGTTGTTTTAAGTTTGGCCTCCTTAGGCCCAGGGATTTCCAAGAGATTTTGTGAACTGGAGCGCAGTGCTCTCTGGGGAACATATGGAGAGAGGCGGTCCCTGAGGTAGGCAGGTCCTTGGCCACATAGGGCTTTATAGGTGATAACCAGCACCTTGTAACGAACCCGGAATACAATTGGCAGCCAGTGCAGTTCCCGCAGCCTAGGCCACGCGTATTCCCACCGAGGTAGTCCCACTAGTAGCCTGGCTGCTGCGTTCTGCACTAGCTGCAGTTTCCGCGTTCGGTACAGGGGCAGCCCCATGTAGAGGGCATTACAGTAGTCCAATCTCGAGGTGACCGTCGCATGGATCACTGTTGCCAGGTCGCCTCGCTCCAAGAAGGGGGCCAACTGCCTCGCCTGTCTGAGATGAAAAAAGGCGGATTTGGCAGTGGCCGCTATCTGGGCCTCCTTTGTCAAGGGGACTCCAGTACCACTCCCAAGCTCCTGACTTCACGCACTGGTACCAGTGGTGTCCCGTCAAAAGCTGGGAGGGGAATCCCCCCTTCCGGGGCGCCGCAGCCTAGGCAAAGGACCTCTGTCTTCGCTGGATTCAGTTTCAACCCGCGCAGCTTGATCCAATCAGCAACGGCTTGCAATGCCCGGTCCAGATCTATAGGGGCATCAGCAGCTCGGCCTCCCATCAATAGATAGAGCTGGGTGTCGTCAGCATACTGGTGACAACCCAGCCCATATTCCCAGGCAATCTGGGCAAAGGGGCGCATAAAGCTGTTAAATAGTATTGGAGAGAGAACCGCTCCCTGAGGCACTCCACAATTAAGTGGATGCCTCTGAGACCGCTCTCCCGCAATCGCCACCCTTTGTTCCCGACCTTCAAGGAAAGAGGAAAGCCACTGTAAGGCTAACCCCCGAATCCCTGCGTCGGCGAAGCGGCGGGACAGCAGCTGGTGATAGATCACATCGAACGCCGCCGATAGGTCTAGCAACAGCAATACCGCCACACCGCCTCATTCATTCATTTCACATTTTATTTATATCCCGCCCTCCCCGACCAGGCGGCCTCGATCCAGATGTCGTCGGAGATCATCCATCTTCTTCTAGAGAATTTCTGCTCCCTCCGGATAACTGGAAACCGGTCTGCTGATGGAAGGGTGATGAGTCTGGGCGTGGGGCAGGATCCAGTGCATGGTCTCTTTTCCATGCCATCTCTTATCCCTTTCAGATGTGGGGACCATCGGTGAAGGCAGAAGCTGCATTCTCTGGGGCAGACGGAGCTTCCTTGGAGCAAGGGCAGACGGCACAGGCCCAGGAGGGTGCCCAAGATGCCTTCTCCTCTGGTAAGGATTCTTTGTGTCTGGAGGCAATTGGGGCACCCCGTGAATGTGATGGGGAGAGCATTAAGGTCACAGCGCTGGAAACCAGTTCCTCGAGGCCAATAATCAAGGGGGAGATGTGGCTTCTGTGCCTGTGCTTATAGGGGCATCTGAGGGGCCACTGTGGGAAACAGGATTGTGCAATTGGGATGACAGGGTTTGGCCGGAACCCCAGGAGATTTGGGGAGGCCTTGGTGTGAAGCTTGGCACGGATAGTACCCTTGATCAGGGGTGTCAAACTCCTTCGTTAGGAGGCCTGGAGTGACACAAATGGGACTTCGTGGGGCCCGGCCGTGTGTCTCATAAAATATAATACCAGGTAGAGGAGATCAATGTTCCCTCTAGGCTGTGGGGTCTTGTGAGCAAAAAATCTACTTTGTGAGCTGTTGGTATTAAAGTTATGAGCTACTGCATAAATTAACTTGCTCTGGGGCCATTTTTCCTGAGCTAAGACAAAAATACGTGAGCTGGAGGCTAAAAAGCTGTGAGATGGCTCACACTAACTCAGCTTAGGAGGAACATTGGTGGAGATATGAACTTTATAACGGACACAGACAAACACAGTTAAAAGATATTTTTAAACTTAAAATACGAACATGCTTAAAACTTTTCCAATTTTTTTTAAGTTGGAAAGATGGGGGGACAGTTTAATTTGGCAGTGCAATTTTTAAAATAAAACATCAAGAAAAAGCACAAAGGGTCTGACTCTGTGGAAACAATAAGAACATAAGAGAAGCCATGTTGGATCAGGCCAACGGCCCATCCAGTCCAACACTCTGTATCACCCAGTGGCCAATAATTTTATATATATATACACACACATATATACATACACACACATATATATACATACTGTGGCTAATAGCCACTGATGGACCTCTGCTCCATATTTTTATCTAACCCCCTCTTGAAGCTGGCTATGCCTGTAGCCGCCACCACCTCCTGTGGCAGTGAATTCCACATGTTAATCACCCTTTGGGTAAAGAAGGACTTCCTTTTATCCGTTTTAGCCCGACTGCTCAGCAATTTCATTGAATGCCGATGAGTGCTTGTATTGTGAGAAAGGGAGAAAAGCACTGCTTTCTCTACCTTCTCCATCCCATGCCTCTATCATGTCACCCCACAGTCGACGTTTCTCCAAGCTAAAGAGCCCCAAGCGTTTTAACCTTTCTTCATAGAGAAAGTGTTCCAAACCTGTAATCATTCTAGTTGCCCTTGTAAGCTTTTCCCCCACGCCAAAGTCTACTCAGGTTGGCAATGGCTGTCCAGTATAATATCCCCCCCTTTTTTTGGTCCCCACATTAGAGTACACACTAGATTGGGGCCATTCAACAGATAAGCTGGCTGAAAACATCAACCTTTTGTTTGCAAGGACACAACTCCAGGAAGCGGGAGTTTGAGCTGCCTTTAGGAACTCTGAAAATGTAACCCTCTCCACTCCATTTGAAACCATTGCAGAGCAAAGACAAAGCTGCAAGGAAAACATGGAACAGACCTTAAAATCCACCCCACGTTTTCCTTGCAGCAGCCAGCAAAGAAAGGCAGGAAGAGCCAGGAACTGAGACTCTGTCTGGGAGCTTCAAGGGGGGCTTCAAAGAGCTTTTGAAGCTCCCAACCGAAGGAGATTCTGCCTCAGAGGTTCAAAGAGGCTGAGAACTGAAAGGGAGGTAGTCTTCGAGGTTCAAAGGGTAAGGACAAGAGTGTCGCTTGTATATATGAGAAGTGACAGCTTATAGCATGTGCTGAAGAAGTGAAAGTAGATCTGGAGGCTAGATGATCTAGATGACAGTAGGTGGCTGGGTGCCAGAGGTATTGCATCAGCCAGCACAGTCAGCATGACACAGCAAGTTGCTGATTGGCTGTCCAATGTATAAATGTACAGAGTAACTATGGTGTGTGTGGGTTAATGGAGTTGGTGTTGCAGCGGAGCATACTGTCAGCTTGCGTTCAATCGCTTCCTATTGATACTAACCATATTGCCTATACTGCTTATTTGTTCAAGACTAACCCTTTTGCCCTGTAGTAGAATGCAAGGTATGTCAGAGGGAGGGAGGCCTTGGGCGCCAGGGGTAATAAACGGCTAGCAGAACACAGAGAGACACCGCGCCGTTTCCCAGGCCAGGCAAGGCCGCCAAGCGGAAGGGGGAGTGTGGGCAGACTCAGGAAAGACAGATAGCAAGCGTGTGAATCAAATACCCCTGAGGGAGAAAGCAGCTTTTGTTTTAAGGAGTGATTTGCAGGGCCCTGCCTTTGATGTACCCCCAATATATGATAGTACCCATCCAATGCATGTTATCACTTTCAATGGTCTTCTCCAGTAGAAACATTGTGTATCCAATAAAGAAACTTATTTCTAAAGAAAGAGTTCTTTTGTTCTGGAATCTCAATGAACACTACGCTGATATTTTGAAAGTGATCCCAACAAAGGGGCTTATCGGCGAAGGTTACTTCTAGCGAATGGCTACAGAGGCACCAGACGACCAAGAGCCCTGCATACCAGAACTGCCAGGGTCCCCGGCTTGGTACGTTACCGAGAAACGCAAGCCAAGGAAGGTGAGCAGCCAAGTGCTCTTCATCACCCCACAGAAGTGGAAGCACCGCACCTCCACCACCCTGATGGAAGAGACCGCGCAACGCCACGCCAATCTCCTCCGCAACCCCGGAGATCCGGAGGCGCCTCCCGGCTCGCCTGAGCCAGCTGATGGAAGGGGGGAACCCGAGGATGGTCCGGGGCCGAGCCGAGGCAGGGACAGCTGCGACTCCCGAGAGGGTGAGGACGAGGACTCGCGAGCCTCCTCCCCGAAAACCTCCACCGTAGACGAGCTCCGGCGGGAGGTCGAGATACTAGGCTGCGACCTCCACCGGGAGATGAACCTTAACATGACCCTTATACTGAAGGAGGTGCAGAATCAAGTGGACCGCGCCATCGCGGGCGCTGGAGGAGCAGCGGCCCTGATCCCGCGGCCAACCCCCGCGCCAGTCGTCCGGGCAGCCCCGATGGCCCCGGCTGCGCCAGCAGCGCCCGCAGCGCCGGGTGCCCCCCAAGCCCCGGCCCCCTGGGTGAAGACCCGGGAGCTACTCGTCACGTTTGACGGCAGCCCGGATAAGGTGGAATACTTCATCATCCAGGCCAATACCTACATGCACTACTGGGTAGCGTCCTTCCACGACGAGCGCAACCGAGTAGCCTACCTGGGGTCGAAACTGGAAGGGGAAGCCCAGCTGTGGTACGTGACCCTCTTCGAGGCGAACGGGCCGGAAGTGGCCACCGTAGCGGCGTTCCTGCAAGCCCTCCTGTCCCAGTTCGAAGACCCCCTGAGGGAGACCATCGCCATAGCGGCCCTCGAGGGGCTGCGCCAAGGGGGGAAGTCGATCCGTGAGTACTCCCTAGAGTTCCGAAACCACAGCCACAAAATAACGGGCTGGAGCGAGGCCATGAAGATCCGGGCGTACAAGAATGCTGAACCCGGGCGTACAAAATGCTGAACCCGGGCATCCCGGGCGTACAAAATGCTGAACCCGGGCATCCTGGATCGGGCGCTGGGGCAAGTCCGCCCTGACACTCTGGTGGGCTGGATCCAGCTGGCGGGTGAGATCGAAAACAACATGAAGGAGGTGGCGATCCAACGCCAGGGGCTCCAGCCGTGATCCAGCCGGGACGGGCGGCCGACGGCGAAAGCGGAGCCCAAAAAAGCGGGAGGAGGGACCAGTCCCAAACACTCCTCGGGGCCCCGCAAGTGCTACCAATGTGGGGACCCGAACCACCTAGCCGCCAACTGCCCCGACCGGGCGAGATCCAGCACCCCCGCCGTGAAAGGGCCGAGCAGCAACACCAAGAAACCCAGCAAGCCGAAAGAGTCGAGCCGCAGCAGCACCGCCCTGTCGATGGTGCTTGACGAGGATTCTATAATGCTAGAAGATCTCGGGGACGACACCTGGGAGACCGAGCCGTCGGGAAACAAGGACGACCTGCACTAGAGGGTGCCCAGCGGCAGGTCCCGGAGAAAGCGGCACCATTACGGGTGAGAATTTCGGGGGAACTGAGGTTCATCCCACTGACTTTACTTAATGTGGAATTGAAGCGCTTTGTACACGCCCGAGCGCTCATAGACTCGGGGTGCACGCGGGAGCTGATCACCCCGCGATTTCTGGACATGTTAGGAATCGGGCGCGAGCGCCTACCCCGGCCTCTCGAATTTGAGCAAATGGAACAGGGACTAAGCTCTGCCTACCACCCGCAGACGGACGGGCAGAGTGAGCGGGTGAATGGGCTTCTGGAGCAGTACCTCCGGTGCTATGTGAACTTCCAGCAGACCAACTGGGTAGAGCTGTTACCCTTTGCCGAATACAGTTATAACAACAGCCTGCATGGTTCGATAAAGGTCTCCCCGTTCCAGGCTGTGCACGGGTACGAGGGGAAGCCTTTCCCAATGCTCCCGGGCGGAAACAACCCCCCTATCTCGCCAGAATGCCAGCAATGGTGGAAATCCTTAGAAAGTCCTGGAAAGTCATCCAGGAGAACCTGGAAGAGGCCAAAAGAGACTATAAAGCCCAATTCGACAAAAAGCACAGCCCAGGGTGGGACTTTAAGGTCGGAGAAACTGTGTTTTTGTCAACCAAGAATCTCCCGCTCCCCCAGACCTCTCAGAAGCTAGCCTACCGATTCCTTGGCCCTTTCAAGATCAAACGGGTGATCAATAAAGTGACTGTTGAATTGGACTTGCCCAAACTGTTTAGTAAAATACACCCTGTTTTCCATTGCAGTCTTATCCGTCGAGATCCGGGTGGGTCGAAGTGGCACCCTCGGGGCCCCGAGCCGGAACCCACGATGGTTCGGGGCCAGAAGCACCACGAAGTGAAAGAGATTCTCGATTCTAGAATGCACCGGGGGGGCCTCCAGTATTTAGTACGCTGGCGCTACTTCCCGCCCAGCTGCGATGAATGGGTCAAAGCCCAAGACCTCAATGCTCCTAAACTGCTTAAGCAATTTTACCTACTGCACCCAGACAAACCCCGAGCAAGAGCTTAGGGGGGGCAGTATGTCAGCTTGCGTTCAATCGCTTCCTATTGATACTAACCATATTGCCTATACTGCTTATTTGTTCAAGACTAACCCTTTTGCCCTGTAGTAGAATGCAAGGTATGTCAGAGGGAGGGAGGCCTTGGGCGCCAGGGGTAATAAACGGCTAGCAGAACACAGAGAGACACCGCGCCGTTTCCCAGGCCAGGCAAGGCCGCCAAGCGGAAGGGGGAGTGTGGGCAGACTCAGGAAAGACAGATAGCAAGCGTGTGAATCAAACACCCCTGAGGGAGAAAGCAGCTTTTGTTTTAAGGAGTGATTTGCAGGGCCCTGCCTTTGATGTACCCCCAATATATGATAGTACCCATCCAATGCATGTTATCACTTTCAATGGTCTTCTCCAGTAGAAACATTGTGTATCCAATAAAGAAACTTATTTCTAAAGAAAGAGTTCTTTTGTTCTGGAATCTCAATGAACACTACGCTGACACATACTGTCGGAGAGAAGAGTGATTGGTGTGTAAATAAATGTATATAGTGGTTTTACAGCTACTGTGTACAACCTTCATTCTTGCGTCGCTAAGAATCACCCTCTTGGACTCTAAGTGCATCACAGGGTTATGGGCCCAGCACGCTTCCGCTGCACATAGAAGACCTGAGAGAGGTGGTAAAGAAAGGACACTGAGTTGCTCCAGAGGCTGCCTAGGAGGTGAGACCAGCAGTGGCTGAAAGGAGTCTGAGCAGGATGGCTACAGCAGCAGCTACCGTGCTGGTGGAGAAGCTCACCACTACCAACTACAACATCTGGTCGCTCAGGTTAGAGCATTTCCTGAAGAGAGAGGGGCTTTGGGACTGTGTGTCAGCTCCTCCCGCTGATCCCACGCCGGCAGAGGCCGTTCAGGACCAAAAGGCTCTAGCCACTATCATACTAAGCATTTCAGACGACCAGCTGGTGCATGTCCGTGGTAATCAGACAGCGAAGGAGGCTTGGGAAGCTCTCAAGGCTGTGTATGTGCAGAAGTCAGCAGGTTCGCTGATATCCCTGACAAGGAGGCTCTACAGGAAACGTATGCTGGCCGGGGAGTCGATGAGGGACCACCTCGACGGTATGTCTATCTGTTTCCAAGAGCTAGAAGCAAGGGGTAAAGCGGTGGCTGAGGAAGATAAAGTCCACATAATATTGAGCTCTCTGGACGAGAGATATGATATGCTGGTGATAGCATTTGAAGGGCAAGATGCCGACAAGCTAACTTTGCCTTACGTGACCGGCAAACTCCTGGCAGAAGAGCAAAGGCAGCTGGAGAGCAGGAAAGAGCAGACTCACCGCAAAAAAGAAGATAAGCAGAGGTCTGTGGGGGCTGGTTCCAGCTGGCAAGCCAAAGAAGAGGAGGAAAGAGCCTTGCAAGTGCGGAGGAGACGTTGTTATCTGTGCAACCAGCTCGGACATTTGCGAAGGTCTTGTCCTCAGCAGCAACAGAGAAAGAGCCGGCAGCAGTCTTCAAGAACTCAGGCAACTCTGGTAAGAACTGGTCCGGGACTGCAGAGTGTGCCCTGGGTTGTCGACTCCGGGGCTACGCAGATTTTTTGCTGCCAGAAAGAACAGCTGCAGGACTGCAGACCAGCTGTGCAGAAAACTGTAAGCTTGGCTGACGGGAGACAAGCAGACGTGCTTTGCCAAGGCACGGTCTGTTTTCCCGGACTTAATCATACTTTTGATAATGTGTTATGCGTGCCAGAGTTAGAGACTAATTTGTTGCGTGTCTCCGTCCTGGCAACAGCTGGGTTCACAGTACTGTTTGATAAGAAGGGCTGTGAAATCTTAAAGCAGGGTAAACGGCTGGCTAAGGGAATGCTAAAAGCGAATGTGTATGAGCTTGTGCAAACAGTGGGAAAGGCACAAACTGTGTGGAATAGACAGCCACACAACAGGTGCATTCACCGCTGGCATAGAAGACTGGGCCACGCCAGCTATAACACAATTAATAAAACCCTGGAGATATTGCAGGGAGTGAAAGTGGATAAATGTAATGCATTCCTAGATTGTAATGTCTGTAAGGAAGCCAAGTCAAAGTCATTTCCGTCTTCTAAAAGGAGTGAACGTGTGTCTGAGAGACCGCTCCAATTAATACATGCAGACCTGATAGGGCCGTATGCACCTAGTGTTTCTAAAAATAGGTTTGCTTTGATTCTGGTCGATGACCACAGCAGATTTGCGTGGGTGTACGCTATTAAGCATAAAAGCGATGTATGTGCAACTTTCAAGTACTGGGCTAGAAGGGTGCAGAAGCAGTTAAATGCCAGAATAGCCTCACTTCAAACAGATCAAGGGGGCGAATTCCAAAGCAAAGACTTTGCCAACTATCTGAGGCAAGAGGGCATAAAACACAGAGTTGCCAAAGTTTCCTCTCCGTGGGAAAACGGGGTCGTTGAACGGAGAGCAGGGGTACTCCAGGGTATCTGCCATGCTTTGCTAGAAGACAGTGGTTTAAAGCTGGCATACTGGGGTGAAGCCTTGAAAACGTCCTGTTACATCTCTAACCGTTTGTGGACGGAGGCTATAAATGTCATACCCTACAGGGTCTTGTATGGGAGAAAGCCAACCCTGGATCACCGTAGAATTTTTGGGTCTAAGGCATGGGTGAACATTCCTCTAGATAAGAGGAGGAAGGGAGGTGCTAAAGCCAGGAAACTTGTGTTCGTGGGGTATCAGAACGGCATGAAGTCTTATAGATTCGTGGACGGTAATGACTTAATAAAACTGAGTAGGTCTGCCTCGTTTTGCGAGGATGATAATTGGACCAAAATCGATGCCAATGAAATGCCCAAAGAAACTAAAATGCAACTGTCTCTGACAAGTGAGGAGGGGCAAAAACCAGAAAGCAAGCAGGCTCCCTCACTGGAGCAGAAGGAGGACAGTGCGAGTAGTTCTGAAAGCATTAAACAGCAGGAGACTTCTGAGGCTGTAAAAAGGGAGCCGGTTGAAATCAGGGTCTCTGCAAGAGAAAATAAAGGTGTGCCGCCCAAAAGATATGGTTATGATACTGATATAAATTATCTGGGCAATGGAGATAGTTTGCCTGATGGAGGGGCTGTGTAAGTGCACCAGAGTTAAAGGTGGATACTTCTTTCACTAAGGAGGAAGGAGGTTATACATATGTATATGATGATAACCCTAAAACGTATCCTAGTGTGCTGGAACTGTTATATGGCAAGTCTTCTAAAGAACAGGGAGACACATAAGCAAAAGCCTGGAAAGAGAGGCTTTAAGCAGTAACCACTTAAAATGTGCAAATGTTCAATGTGCAAATGAATAAATGCTGGAATGTAAAAGAAATGCTGTAACATTAAACAAACATGCTGCTTCAAAATGTATAATAAGCTGCAACTAAACTGTGATTGTAAAGCTGAAACTGAAATGTAACAATTCCAAACTGTAACTCTTAAGCTAAATGTACAAAACTGAAAGCTGTGAAAATGTGTTAGCAAATATGTGTGCTGGGAAAAGAATATACCTTTATACCAGACAAGGTACGGTATCGTTTCTAACAGACCGAGCCAGCAACGAGATAAAGGGAGTGCTCAGTCTGGGAAGAGAGCCAACTGATAAGATATGGTCAGTCTGGGAAGTAAGCCAGTAAGAATGTGCTTGCTGGGTAATTAGCAAGCGGAGCAAAATGTGTGTGTGTTAACACAAGAGTTCAGGGAATAAAATGCTGAACTGTAACTAATGTATATATGGAAAGAAATGTAACTGAATGTATTAATGGTAATATGAACAATACGAATATGGAATATTGTAATATATGGATTACAGTACAAGCCTATAATCTGAGGAGGAGTGTCACTGGTATATATGAGAAGTGACAGCTTATAGCATGTGCTGTAGAAGTGAAAGTAGATCTGGAGGCTAGATGATCTAGATGACAGCAGGTGGCTGGGTGCCAGAGGTATTGCATCAGCCAGCACAGTCAGCATGACACAGCAAGTTGCTGATTGGCTGTCCAATGTATATATGTACAGAGTAACTATGGTGTGTGTGGGTTAATGGAGTTGGTGTTGCAGCGGAGCATACTGTCGGAGAGAAGAGTGATTGGTGTGTAAATAAATGTATATAGTGGTTTTACAGCTACTGTGTACAACCTTCATTCTTGCGTCGCTAAGAATCACCCTCTTTGGCAGAAAAGAGCTCTGTGGTCCTGATCAAAGCCCTGGGCGGGCCGCTTCTGGCATGCGGGCCGAGTGTTTGACACCCCTGCCCTGGATTCCCCAGAAATGCTCTAGTGACATCTGGGATTTGGGCTGAATGTGATGGTGACATTTCATGCAACGTCATTTCCACCCCTGTGTATATCCACCCCCAGCCCAGACGAAAGGGCCCAGCCGGCAGAAGAATGGGATTCCTGGGTTTTGCTCTGATCCAGCAGGGATGCTGTAACTTTAGGAACTCCAGAGTTCCCAGGGCACGTTTGAAGTCTGAAATATGTTGGCAGAGGTTTTCACCCGGAGGCTCATGGGTACTTCTCTTCTGCCTCTCCCAGGATTTAGTAAAAAGTGTGAAAGAATGTGCTGAGTGTACACAGGGCTGGTCTCAGATGCCTGGGAAGGGGGTGCGTGAAGCAGGGAGTGACAAAGGAAATGGAATAAGAAGTTAAACCCCCTCCCTTCTTCCTTTCTGTTATGAACAGGCAGTGGAGAGACGCTGTTGAGCCGCTGTCTTTCTGGAGGTGTGGAAACGGCTGATTTTCCTCCAGTCCAGGTAAGGGAGATGAGCGGGGGGCAGCCTGGGGCCCCCTTCTTTCTCGGGGAGGGGGTGCTTCTGCTCCCACAGTTTCTACAAGGGTCCGGATGAGAGAGGATTTAAATTCAGCTCTTTTTCCCCATGCCAAACCGTATATCCTGTTCCGCCCCAGACTCCTCTCTTCCGGTATGCAATGTTTGTCTGCGGGCTCTCCTTCCTTGGAGGTTTATTTATTTTATTTAGTTATTTTGCGGATTCTAGTCCACCTTCCCAAGTCGGATTCAGGGTGGATTACAACATAATAAAATAATTAAATCACACAATGAAACAGTTAAAATTAAACAGTTAAAACCATTAAAAAGTAAGAAAATAAGGCAGATGGCTAGATGGCTAGATGGCCATCTGACAGCAAGGCAGATCCTATGAATTTGGGGTAGGTATATGTGAGTTTCCTGCATTTTGCAGGGGGTTGGACTAGAGGACCCTGGAGGTCCCTTCCAACTCTAGGATTTTGTGATCTCTGATGAGGGAATCTGCTTTTTCTTTCAGTGCCCCGTTTCCTTTGAGGAGGTGTTTGTCTGCTTCACCCCAGCAGAGTGGGCCCTGCTGGATCCGGGCCAGAGAACTCTCTACAGGGAAGTCATGTGGGAGAACTACAGGAGCGTCATCTCTCTGGGTACGGATTTTTCACAAAGGTCAGAGGTGTGAGTTGGTGCCCCTGGGATGATGCGGGAATCAAAGTGTAGAACAGCAATACATCATATTGAGGCCTTTCCACCTAATTGATGAGGTGCAACGGAGACCAGTGTTGTGGCCATCACCGAAGCCTGAAAAGGTGTCCCAGATAACAATGTTTGATAAAACCTTTTTCGAAAAACCATATAATCTTTTTGTACATTACAACAGCACAAGAAAGGTCCATTCTCACATTACAATATTACGAGAGAGGCAAGCCTGTATCTAAGGGTGGCCCCAGGGGGGCACGGCCCCTCTACCCAACCCCCCCTCAACATGTATGGCCCCTCCTTTCCCCGCCGCTTTTGCGGCCCCCGATCCCCCCACCGCTGCTATTGCGGTCCTCGCCCGATCTCCGCACTGCTTGCCTAGCTGCCCCCGTTTGATCTCCCCGCCCCTTTTCTGGTGGCCCCCACTCTCATCACCGCTCTTGTGGCCCCCGCCTGAATTCCCCACTGCTGCTCCGCAGCCCCCCCACCAAATTTTTTCCTCTGGGGCCCCTCCCCCAGAAATTTTCTGGCTACGGGCCTGGAGAGAGGTCCAGTGAGCCTCTCAGATTTAGATGAGATATTGGCTCATTTTGTCAATGAAGTTATTCCTCAAGAGTAGTCCTTATTTCTTTCAGGATTGTCAGCCTCTTGTAACAATTGAATGTAAATGCTCTTCTGCAACATCTGCTTTTTTCAAGTTCTCTCATCCTGGGGTAAACCAGGGCGATAACAACAGGACACGCCACAAAACTGAATGGAAATAGATAATTTTTAAATTTTAAGATATTGTTAATTCTTGTTAAAAACTTGCCACTCCTAACCCTAACCCACTAATCCTTGCCACTCCTAATCCTAACCCTAACCCACTTAAGTGTATGTATATATATTTACTTGGAGCTGAAACCAGTCCTGAACCACTTCTTTAACCAGATGCAAAAGCCTTCTGGAGCTTGCTGGCAAATTGCTCTCTACAATATTTTTATTAGGAGCAAGCCCTTCCTTTTGATGGCAGAAAGCAAGCTCCAAAAGGATTCAATGGTAAGTTTCTGGGTGCACATTGGACCTTTCTTGTGCTGTTGTAATGTATAAAAAAAGTATGGTTTTTCTAAAAAGGTTTTACTAAACATTGTTAGCCAGGACATCACAGGGTTTGTTTCTCTTGTTGCGTGTAATGTGAAGTGTGATCCCATTTTGTTGGTGTTACTGAGAAGGTGTTTCGGCCGGAGGCAAAGGTGATGAAAGAGACCCTGAGAAAGAATCTGGATCCTCATTTCTCTGCTGCTTACATTTACAACACCCCCTGCCCCCTGAATGGGATTACAAACATCCCCTTTGACTGTGACCTGGAAAAGATCCTGTCAAGAACCCAAGCCTGGGTCCCCCTGGTATTATACTTCTACCTCTGTAGTGTCAGGTAGTCTGAATGACCCTATCGAGGGTCCTCTCTGATGGAATCTTCCAAGCCTGGGTCCCCCTGGTGTTATACTTCTACCTCTGTAGTGTCAGGTAGTCTGAATGACCCTATCGAGGGTCCTCTCTGATGGAATCTTCCAGAAGCTGTCAGTACCCACCCAGTCCCCCCTAACTCCTGCTTACACAACTGGATACAGGTTCTCAGGATTCACCAAAGCCAGCCTTGAGAAAGATAAGCTGGGGGGGGGGGGGGTGGAGGGGGTTAAATCAGCAACACCTGCAAGTCAGACAGACCATTTAATACTCACATTAACCCTTGATGTGAACTAGGGTGTCTTGCCTCACAGATCTGTCCCTCTTACACTGGTTGGGATTGCGTCTAAGATCCTGACCATGATTCCAGAAGAATCTTTACTCTTGAATTTATTTCCTTCCCGATAGAAGAAGGATTACTTTTTCTTTCTCTCTCTCTGCAAATGAAGCCAGAAGTATAAGAGAGACTTTGGTGGAGAAAGACAATCGCTTTGCATCCAAAGAAAAGCTGGGGAGTTTCTCAAGAGGATCTCAAGAGCATATTTCTTCCCCAAATGAGCTATCTGACAGTAAGTATCATTCAGTTAGGCCAAGAAAGACGCAATGCAAAAGATTTATGCGATCTGAAGAGAAACCAGAGAAATTTAGTGGAAATTTAGTGAAAGCCATTTACTCCAGCCAAAAAGCTAGAATAAATATAAATGGGTATCTTTCTGATTTCATAACTATTGTGCAAGGTACTAGACAAGGATGCCCGCTCTCGTCCTTACTCTTTGTCTTGACGCTAGAATTTTTGATAAACTCGAGAAGAAAAGATCAGGCGATTAGAGGTACAAAGATTAAGGGTGAAAGTTTCAAAATTCAAGCTTTTGCTGATGACTTGTTGTTTATATTGGAAGAACCCACAAATTCAATTGGGAAATTAAAAGAAAGATTGAAACAATATGGTGAAGTAGAAGGTTTTAAAGTAAATTATCAAAAAACTAAATTTCTAGCAAAAAGTATGGGAAAAGAACAAATTATTGAATTAGAGGGGAAATCTGGATTTGGCTATGAAAAAAAGATAAAATATCTGGGTATCCATTTAACAACGGAATTGAAAACCCTAAAAAATGATAACTTTGATAAGATTCTAAAAGAGATAAAATTAGACCTAGAAAGATGGAATGATTTACAGATCTCTATTTTAGGAAGAATTGCGTCAGTCAAAATGAATTTGCTACCTAGAATCTTATTTTTATTTCAAATGATTCCTGTCATATTACCGAGAGCCTTCTTTCAACAATTAAACAAGATAATAACAAATTTTGTATGGCAATTCAATTTAATGACTCCAAGGATTCTTTGTAGGCGATAGAATGCAATTCTTCATCGGGGGAATCTTCAAAGCCGAAAAAAAACCCCTCCTGGGATCGTTCGTCAGCCAAAGTGAATCCCCCTCGAAATAAACATGCATGCCGTAGACAATTTCCTTTACTGGAAAGAGTAGACAGTAGGCTTTATAAAGCCTTTTCTGTCCAAAAACAAAGATCCTGGTCTGCTCCACACAGGGAAACAGGTCAGCTCACCAAGCTTCAAGCTTCAACATAAACTCACTAAGGCTTCAACTTCCTATGGACTATAACAACATCTGAGATAAAGTGGATGGTATAATGAGGGAATAGACGTCGCTAATAAGGTAACGATCCTTATCTGCTACTCCGGGTTAAATTTAAGCTTGTTAAAAGGGAAGATCTGGGACCCAGAACTATTTTTCAAAGTGGAAAATCAAGAAGTGGAAGGGGGTAGAAGTGGTTTTTTTGGACTCAAAAGAAAGCAGAAAAGTGCAGAAAAATACTTGCTGTTATGAATTCTTGTGGCTTCGGAAAAAACCCCCAGTCATAACAAAGCTGCAGTCTCTCTCCTCAAAACAGGAAGTGAGGTTTTCTACAATCATTGTAAGACTTCAATGCTAGAGAGTCAGGAAGTAAGTGCGGAGTGAAGAGGAGCATCCAAGTATCCAGATACTTGCAAGAGTCAGTAACCATAGAGAAACATTGGAGGCTAATTACAGAAAGGCCAAAATATTTTCACTAAATAACTTGAAAGTGGACTATAAAAGGATTCAAAATATATATAAACAATCCCCTAAGGGCTAAATAACATGGACTATGTGCTTGAAATTGGAAAATAAGCCCTAGAGGGTAAAAGGAAAACTTTTTAAAAAGAGAGGCTTGGAACTTTAAAAATTAATATCTTGAGCTAGGAAGCTTTGAGGACGGCATTCTTAGGCTTGTTGAAAAGGGCAAGATCTGTTCTGCTAAATGCAACTATCAGATTGGGGATTGAAGATACCAATTAAAAACCCATTATTTGTAATGGGCAATCAGTAATGTCTGAGTAAAAGTTGGAATCAAGAATTACAAGGTTAAGAGCTGCCTTAGTGAGAGACGGTAAAATGTCTAAACAAGTTCATGATCAACTGTACGCTATGGAAGCAAGAATATTGAAGGCAATGAGTGATTTAATAACTGGTAGTGAGAAGAAATTAACTAAGGAAATAAAATCCAGTGCTGAAGAGGTAAAGAAAGAATTTAAGAAGGAAATTGATGACCTAAGGAAAGAGTCTCAAGCAATAGCTAAAAAGACTGTTGACATAGAAGTGAAAATTAGAGATCAAGATGCCACTATTAAGAAAATGCAAGAAAAAGCAATACTACAAGACTGTAAGTTGATGGAGAATATGATTCGGCTAAGGGGAGTGCCTGAGAATGAACAAGAGGATGTGAAGACTCATATTGTCACAATTACAGCTGAATTTTTGGAAAAAGATCCAGAGGAGATGGAGCGTTTATGTGATTTTGCATACAGAGTCAATTCAGAGCTTGCCAGAAAGCGTAAACTACCCAGGGATGTAGTGAAACAATTTTGGATAATGATTCAACAGGAGATCTCGAAAATCTTGGGTTATAATATTAGGAGAGCACCAGATGTCTTTCTGGTGGGATTACAAATGGAAAGCTTTCCGAAGCAAGATAGAACATTGTTGTGGTATTTGCTTTCAGCTGCAAGAACACTGTATGCGCAAATGTGGAAGCAAGATAGAATACCTGAAAAATGGGACTGGGCCTTAAAGGTTCTTAACTGGAGTGAAATGGACAAACTTACTAGAATCTTAAATGACAATAATTTGGAGAAGTTTAAAGAAGACTGGAGTAAATTCCAAAGTTACGTGGAAATATAATGGAGGGTGAAGAGTCATTTAGTCATTTATGACAACATAATTGAACTTTAAATGATAAAGAAGAATTGTGATTATTGAGTTAGTAGGATATAGTTATATGGTAATTATACATATATAAGTTAAGATAAGAATAAGATAGCTGGAATTCCGGAGTTGATTTTATAACTATGAGTTTTGTGCGTAATGAATATCAAGAGAATTATAGAGAAAAGGTTATTGAAAAATTACTCTTTGTATAAAAATTTTATAATGGTGAAAAGATATTTAGTAGTGTTTGACAACATTAATCGAACTTTTAATGATAAAGAGGAATTGTGATATTGTGATAAAAGCATTAGTAGAACATGGTTATTTGGTAAATATATATATATATATGAGAGTTAAGATAAGACTAAGATAGGGGGAACTCTGGAACTGAATTAATAATTATGAGCGTTGTGTTTAATAAGTGCTAAGTGATTATTAGAGATTAGGTTAGTGAATGATAATTTTTTTTCTCTTTCTAAAGATTTTATAAGTGTGAAATTACCTTTAATATGCTTTTAATGTGTTTTAAGTACCGGCGGAGGTCATGAAGAAGAGGGGGGGAGGGAGGAAAAATATGTAATGTATTGGAGAAATATATTTGGATTTGTAGAGATGAATTTATTTCAATATATTGCAAAATAAAAAGTTTGGTCCCAAAAAAAACAAAAAAAAACAATTTTTGTATGGAAAATAAAAGACCGAGGATAAAACCAAAGAGTTTACAAGATAGTAAACAAAGAGGTGGTTTAGCATTGCCAGACTGGCATACATACTATAAGGCGTGTGCTTTGATGTGGGCTAAGGATTGGTTATTACTAAAAAATAAAAGATTATTGGTACTGGAAGGAGCAGATCTAACAAGGGGTTGGCACTCTTATATATGGTATCAAGCCCCCCCAAAAAACAGTATTTTTTTAGACATGAAATAAGAAAATCAGCATATAGAACCTGCATGGGAATAAAATCTCAAATTTATATGATGATTTAGATGATTATCACCAGTAGAAGCCTCATTACACCCAAATTTATTTCGGTGGGAATATAGTTATGCTTTTGAGGCTTTATTGGACGAAAGAGACAATTTAAAATTGGATGAATATGTCCAACTAGATTGGTGGACTAAATTACAAATCAAATCAAGATACAAATGTGACAAAGAAATGGGTTTTGTGAAAAAGTTGAATGAATTTGATTCCATAATACTAGGTACTGAACAGAAATTGATCTCAAAAATTTATAATTGGCTGCTAGAGGCTAAAATGCAAGATGAAATTCTTAAGGAAAGCTGGATAAGGTGGATGCAAGATATTGCTTATAACATAGAATTGTTGGAATGGTAGAAAATTTGGGGAGAAAAAGTTAGCAAAGTCATCAATATTTAAAGAAAATCTCTATAAAATGGTATACCGCTGGTATTTTACGCCTGAAAAGTTATCCAAAATATATCCTAACATATCCAACAAATGTTGGAAATGCAAAAAGGCGAAAGGAACATTTTACCATATTTGGTGGCAATGCGATAAAGCTAGGAAATACTGGGGACAAATATATGTATGGATCCAGAAAATATTAAAAATCAATATCCAGCATGTACCTGAATTATATCTATTGAATATGTGTAAGAACCCTGTGTTCCTAAGAACCCATGTTCCTCAGCATGATCATCCAGCTACATGAAGACCAGCGAGGCCAAGTCAGACACTGCAACGACCTCTCGGAGCCCTTCCCAATAGGCACAGGTGTAAAGCAAGGCTGCATTCTCGTGCCAACTTTCCTTACGATCTTCTTTAGCATGATGCTTCAAAGAGCCACAGTAGATCTAGATGATGAAGATGGTGTCTATATCCGCTATCGCACCGATGGCAGCCTGTTCAATCTGAGGCGACTAAAGGCCCACTCCAAGACAATGGAAAAACTCATCCGAGAGCTACTGTTTGCTGATGATGCCGCACTCGTCTCCCACTCGGTATCAGCTCTGCAGCATATGATGTCCTGCTTTGCAGAGGCTGCCAAGCTATTCGGCCTAGAAGTTAGTCTGAAGAAGACAGAAGTTCTCCACCAGCCTGCCCCCCAGGAAGATTATCACCCTCCCTGCATCACTGTGGGTGAGTCAGTTCTGAAGACAGTCCAGCAGTTCAGCTACCTGGGGTGCATCATCTCCTCAGACGCCAAGATCGATAAGGAGATTGACAACAGGCTGGCAAAGGCAAACCGTGCATTTGGCCGACTGCACAAAAGAGTGTGGAGCAACAAGCATCTGAAAAAAGGCACAAAGATAAATGTTTACAAAGCGGTTGTGTTGACAACCCTCATCTATGGCTCCGAATCGTGGGTTTTATACCGTCATCACCTGCGACTCCTTGAGTGCTTCCATCAGCGCTGCCTTCGCACCATTCTCAACATCCACTGGAGTGACTTTGTGACCAACACTGAAGTCCTCAAGCAGGCGGAGGTTACAAGCATCAAGGCACTGCTGTTGAAGATGCAGCTGCGCTGGGCAGGGCATATTTCTAGGATGGAAAACCACCGCCTTCCCAAGATTGCCCTGTATGGCGAACTCTGCACTGGTCATCGAAATAGAGGGGCACCAAAGGACTCCTTGAAGAAATCCCTTGGCACCTGTCGCATCAACCATCACCAGTGGTCTGACCTAGCCTCAGATCGCAAAGCATGGAGGCACACCATCCACCAGGCTGTCTCTTCATTTGAGAACGCACGTATAGCCGGTCTTGAGGACAAAAGGAGATTGAGGAAGAATCGAACTGCTACAGCACCAACCCCTAATCAGACTTTTCCCTGCAGCCACTGTGGCTGGATCTGCCTGTCCCGCATTGGTCTTGTCAGCCACCAGCGAGCCTGCAGCAGACGTGGACTACTGCTCCTTCCTTAAATCTTCGTCCGCGAAGCCAAGCAAAGAGCGAGAAAAACCCTATACCCAAAACAGTTCAAAAGCTTTATTACATATAGCGACAGTAGCCAGAATAGTGTACGCTAGATATTGGAAAACCCAACAGATACCAGCAAGAGAGGAATTTCTGCAAAAGCTGTACGAAGCCGCAGAAATGGACCTTTTAACGACAAAATTGAGAGAAGGTAATTTAGAAAAATGTAAAGAAACTTGTATATGATATATATAACGGACTTGATTCTTAGTTCCTTTATCTGTTATCAATTTCTGTCTTCATGATGTTTTTGTAATGTTTTGTTTGTCTTGTTTTGTTTTGTCAATAAAATATATTAGGAGTTCTTTAAAAAAAGAAAAGAAAGAAAGAGGCAAAGCATAGCCATGGCGGAGTTTGGATTGACTTCGGAGCAACATTTAGTTATTTATTTTAGTTTTATTTCTTGCACTTGTATCCCGCCCTCCCCAAACGGGCTCAGGGCGGCTAACAACGGTCACAATTCGATGACAGATTCACATTATAACAATAAAACATTATTAAAACATTCAAATATTAAAACAGTTTAAATGCAGTTCAGATGGCGCGCTCTGTCTGTTTTGAATTAATTTATGATGCTCTTGTGGGGTAGATAGTACACCCCCCCATAGATCTTAAAAGTACCTCCAATTATTTATTAAAAGCCTGCCAGAACAGATACGTCTTACAGGCCCTGCGGGATTGTGATAAATACCGCAGGGCCCTGGTCTCCTCAGGGCCTTCCAGAGGGCAGGCACAGCCACGGAAAAGGCTCTTGCCCTTGTCGTGGTCACACGGGCCTCCTTTAGCCCAGGGATCTTGAACAGATTTAACGAGCTTGATCGTAGTGCTCTCTGGGGCTCGTGTGGGGAAAGGCGGTCCAGAAAGGGCTTTAAAGGCCATATAGGGCTTTAAAGGACAAAACCAGCACTTTGAACCGGGCTCAGAACACTACAGACAACCTGTGCAGCGTCTCTAGTGCAGGTTGGTGCAATCATACAGCCCACTACGGGGGGAGGAGTCCTTCTGGGGATGTCAATAAGAAGATGATATTGGATTTATATCTCGCCCTATACTCTGAATCTCAAGAGTCTCAGAGCGGTCACAATCTCCTTTACCTTTACAACAGACACCCTGTGAGGTGTGTGGGGCTTAGAGAGCATTCCTCAGAAGCTGCCTTTTAAAGGACTTTTAAAGAAATTTCATTTCGATGAAATTGCTGAGCAGACAGGTTAAAACGGATAAAAGGAAGTACTTCTTCACCCAAAGGGTGATTAACATGTGGAATTCACTGCCACAGGAGGTGGTGGCAGCTGCAAGCATAGCCAGTTTCAAGAGGGGATTGGATAAAAATATGGAGCAGAGGTCCATCAGTGGCTATTAGCCACAGTGTATATATATTTTGGCCACTGTGTGACACAGAGTGTTGGACTGGATGGGCCATTGGCCTGATCCAACATGGCTTCTCTTATGTTCTTATGTTCTTATGACTACAAAAATATCAAAAATATTGTGCAAAAACACTTTTGACTAGTATGTACAAAATTAAGTAACTTATATTATATCATTTAAACACTATTGAACCCTTTGGTCTGAATCAATACAATGATCTCTCTTGTTTTATATAATGTATGTTGTTTCTGGGGTATGTTGTTAGATTTTGGTGATGTCTCCTTTAAATGGTTGAGTAACAACAGCAGTGACCGTCCTTTTTAAAAAAAGCCGTGTGCTCAGTTAGCCTAAGTCGCTAATTAAGATACCAAAATAGGCGTTTGAGAGAGAACTTGGCTGGAACTTTCAGGCCGTTATATCAACTGTTTCTGTATGTTTTTGTCAATATTGCTTTTGTTTAGGGTGGTTTTTATCGGTCACCTCTGTTGTTTACAGTTGGCTTATGAGGAAGCTGCAGGAGCAGCGGAACGCAATCAAAGCCGGAGTTTGCATGAAGGCAAGAATTTTTCCTTCAGAAGTCAACAAGAAACGGAGGGACTCCTGTGGAACTTTATTGTTGAGTCTCAGTACTCTGTTTGGAAAATTAAGAGACTGTGTGGGGTCCTCCCTGTAGTACTGTATTCGAGACTCCTGTTTGTCTTTAATTTCTATTGGATGAATATGAATGTATGCCTACTTTTGTAGGCTGTTTATTATATGATATAATATAAGTTACTTAATTTTGTACATACTAGTCAAGAGTGTTTTTACACAATATTGTTGATATTTTTGTATTCCATATATTGTGCTGCTATTGTTCTTTTGCATTGTTTTGCCTTTTCAAGGACAGCTCTGCAAGAGCTATGGCTAATCCAAGGCCATTCCAGCAGCTACAAGTGGATGAGTGGTGAATCAAACCCCGTTCTCCCAGATAAGAGTCCGCACACTTCACCACTACACCAAACTGGCTCTGGAAGAGGCAAGGAATAGCCATGGGGGATTTTGGACTGAGTTCAGAGCAACATTTAGTTGGTACAATCAGACAGCCCCCTGCACGGACAGGAGGCCTTCTGGGGACTGGGACTTGTAGGGTCAGGAGCTCCCTCTGAGCAAGAGCTCAGGTGTGGCTCTCGTAGGGATGAGGTATCCTGAAAGACTAGATATCTGGGGAGGGTGGGAGAGAGGTTAAGATCAGGCAAGCCAAAGGAGGCCGAAGGGCCCTCAGTCCTTTCCTCCTGCAGTCACATCGATGCCTTTAGAAATTACCTGCACTCCAGGTGATAATGAGATCTCTCTCCTTATTCCAGCCCAGGATGATCAGAGCAATGAGGAGGGTGAGGAACTGGATCAGCAGTTGCCAGATCGAGTTAAAAACGTGGACTTGAAAGAAAACATCAGGAATCCAGGCAGACCTAAGAGAAAGAAAGGCAGCCATACAGCTGAGAAGAGAGATGGAAGACGAAATAATGCACGTTTTCCAAAGCAGAAGATAATGAGGGCAAGTACATCCGTTCAGTGTGTAAAGCACTTCAAAATCATATCAAAACTCCCTCTGCACCAAAGACAACGAAGAGGGGAGAAAGCATTCGAATGCACAGAGAGTGGAAGGAGATTCAGTGAGACAAGGAATCTTCACAAGCATCAGAGAATCCACAAAGGAGACAGACCTTTGGACTGTTTAGAGAGTGAAAAGAGATACAGTCAGAGTGGCACTCTTCAAAAGCAACATAGAACCCACACAAGGGAGAGACCTTTTGAATGTTCAGAGTGTGGAAAGAGATTCAGTGACAGTAGCAGTCTTCAAAGTCATCAGAGAACCCACACCGGGGAGAGACCTTTTGAATGCTCAGAGTGTGGAAAGAGATTCAGTCAAAGTAGCAGTCTTCAAAGTCATCAGAGAACCCACACAGGGGAGAGACCTTTTGAATGCTCAGAGTGTGGAAAGAGATTCAGTCGGAGTGACTATCTTCAAAGTCATCAGAGAACCCACACAGGGGAGAGACCTTTTGAATGCTCAGAGTGTGGAAAGAAATTCAGTCACAGTTGCAGTCTTCAAAGGCATCAGAGAACCCACACAGGGGAGAAACGTTTTGAATGCTCAGAGTGTGGAAAGAGATTCAGTCGGAGTGGCAGTCTTCAAAGTCATCAGAGAATCCACACAGGGGAGAGACCTTTTGAATGCTCAGAGTGTGGAAAGAGGTTCAGTCAGAGTGGCAGTCTTCAAAGGCATCAGAGAACCCACATAGGGGAGAAACCTTTAGAATTCTCAAAGTGTGGAAAGAGATTCAGTCAGAGTGGCCATCTTCAACTTCATCAGAGAACCCACACAGGGGAGAGACCTTTTGAATGCTCAGAGTGTGGAAAGAGATTCAGTCGGCGTTTCAGTCTTCAAAGTCATCAGAGAACCCACATAGGGGAGAAACATTTTGAATGCTCAGAGTGTGGAAAGAGATTCAGTTGGAGTGGCAGTCTTCAAAGTCATCAGAGAACCCACACAGGGGAGAGACCTTTTGAATGCTCAGAGTGTGGAAAGAGATTCAGTCGGAGTGGCAGTCTTCAAAGTCATCAGAGAACCCACACAGGGGAGAGACCTTTTGAATGCTCAGAGTGTGGAAAGAGATTCAGTCACAGTGGCAGTCTTCAAAATCATCAGAGAACCCACACAGGGGAGAGACCTTTTGAATGCTCAGAGTGTGGAAAGAGATTTAGTCGGAGTCGCAGTCTTCAAAGTCATCAGAGAACCCACACAGGGGAGAGACCTTTTGAATGCTCAGAGTGTGGAAAGAGATTCAGTGACAGTAGCAGTCTTCAAAGTCATCAGAGAACCCACACCGGGGAGAGACCTTTTGAATGCTCAGAGTGTGGAAAGAGATTCAGTCAAAGTAGCAGTCTTCAAAGTCATCAGAGAACCCACACAGGGGAGAGACCTTTTGAATGCTCAGAGTGTGGAAAGAGATTCAGTCGGAGTGACTCTCTTCAAAGTCATCAGAGAACCCACACAGGGGAGAGACCTTTTGATTGCTCAGAGTGTGGAAAGAGATTCAGTTGGAGTCGCAGTCTTCAAACTCATCAGAGAATCCACACAGAGGAGAGACCTTTTGAATGCTCAGAGTGTGGAAAGAGATTCAGTCGGAGTGACTCTCTTCAAAGTCATCAGAGAACCCACACAGGGGAGAGACCTTTTGAATGCTCAGAGTGTGGAAAGAGATTCAGTTGGAGTGGCAGTCTTCAAACTCATCAGAGAATCCACACAGAGGAGAGACCTTTTGAATGCTCAGAGTGTGGAAAGAGATTCAGTCGGAGTGGCTATCTTCAAAGTCATCAGAGAACCCACACAGGGGAGAGACCTTTTGAATGCTCAGAGTGTGGAAAGAGGTTCAGTCACAGTAGCAGGCTTCAAAGTCATCAGAGAACCCACACAGAGGAGAGACCTTTTGAATGCTCAGAGTGTGGAAAGAGATTCAGTCGGAGTGACTCTCTTCAAAGTCATCAGAGAACCCACACAGGAGAGAGACCTTTTGAATGCTCAGAGTGTGGAAAGAGATTCACTGAAAGTAGCCATCTTCACAGGCATCAGAGAACCCACACAGGGGAGAAACCCTTTGAATCCTCAGAGTGTGGAAAGAGATTCAGTCAGAGTGGCCATCTTCAAAGTCATCAGAGAAACCACAACGGAGAGACATTTTGAATGCTCAGAGTGTGTGTGGAGAAATGCCATTTTATTCAATGTTGGTGCTTCATTGGGAGGGAAAACATGAAACTCCTAAGCAGGCTTGGGCCTAGCCTTCCCCTCACTCCCCCCCTCCCTTCTAGAGCCAAACCAACACCTCTAGGGGGAAAGTCTCCTAGAGAGGCAGGAAGTTCTTTTGTTCTGGGGATTGGAGTTAGCACGAAGAGAAGGCAGTTCTCAGCTAGCGATCCACGGAGAAGGATGTGAGCATGGGAGCTCCTGCCCGGGGAAGAGG